>NW_021703776.1:27267299-27482697 GCF_005190385.1 Monodon monoceros | reverse complement strand
CCTGAGAGAGAGAGTTCTACACTTAGATACTGAGAAGAGGTCACAGCATGGACTCCTGGGGAATTATAAAGAAAGGACTTAAAAATGCAGGATCAAAACTAGCAATTTTAGAAAGGCAAGGCATAGCTTCTGGGAGAAAGGGAGGCATTCCTTGGGGCATTGGTGCTGGTGGGAGAGAACAAACAAGTGGTGGAAACTAAGCATTCCATGGAAAGAGAATTCAAAGTCAGAAGACTTACCAACCCTTCTCTTCCCCTGAATTAAAAGGAGCCATCTATGAATAAAACTGCCTTTAATTGTACCAAAAGAATTTAGAAACTAAGAAATTTAAGAATCCACACCCAAACTCCTCATAGAGAATTACCTGTTTTTTGTTGGTCTAGGAAAATCTGTTCTTTCAGAAGGAACAGACATTAGCAAAAACATCCATATATAACTTAGTGAAAAAAAGAAGATGAGAATGAAAAACATTTCAGCTGATGAAAATTACTCTCATTTAAAATAAAAATATCAAAAAGAAAAAAAAAGGAAAGGCAAAACAAAGCTAGACAATATAAAGAAAAAAACTACAAATATGTAACATTATATATATATATAGCACATGACACACAAAATGAGTTTTGTCAAAATAATCATATTAAATATAATGAACTTAATCCACCTCTTAAAAGATAAACGTTTTCAAACTGACTTACAAAGTAAAAGTCAACTATATGCTGAATTAAGGAAATAAACCTAAAATGATGTTATTCAGAAAGCTAAAAGTGAAAGGATGCACAAAAATGTATCAGGAAATATAAATAATAAGAAAGCATGGGTTGTAATCCTGGTAAACAAGGTAGAATAGGTAAAAAAGCATTAAAGGAGACAGTTTATAATACTAAAGACTACAATACATGATGGAGATGGTATGGTTATCTATGGACCAAACATCAGAGGAACTCACTTTATAAAGTAGAAACTACAGGTAAGGCAGAGGAAATAGACAGAAAACCACTAAAAGTAAGTGATTACCATTCTCAATGCAACAGAAATCAACTGGATGAAAAAAAAATTAAGGCTAAAGAAGAATTAAGCAACATCATGTAGAGGATAGACCATACGAAAATTTATAGAATAACAGAGAAAGTGACTTCAACTTAAGTGCACAAAAAACAGTCATGAAAACTGACCATATATTTGGTCCCTCAAATGCCCCAAATTTCTGTAAAGTATAAATATTACAAACAACATTATCTTACATGGATATGATAGTTTTAGAAAATAACACAATTTAAAACTAAGCAAGAACAACAATAACAGTATCTCTTTATCCTAGAATTAAAAAAAAAACAAACTCTATTAATTCATTGGAGAAAGAGGAAATAGGAAATTAAATTGAAGAATTTCTGAAAAATAATGATAATTCAACACTGCATATCAGACACTCTTGGCTCTAATTAAAGTGATAATCAAAAGAAAATGTATAGCTTTATGTATTTATATTAATAAAAATCAAAGAGTGAAAATAATTTAATTAAATTCTCAAAGCAAAAGTTAAAAAATGGAAACCCTAAATAAACAGCAGGAAGCGAATAATTAATGCATGGCAAAAATTAATGAATTTTAAAATAGAAAACAGTACAACCAATTAATAAAGGAAAAAGTTGTTTTTTGACAAAAATGAAGATAATTACAAGCCCACCTAATCAAAACATAAAAGAAAGAAAGCATAAACACAACAATAAATTATAACTGGTAAAAATCATTGAAATAAAAAAAATTTAAAACTAAGTGACTATTTGCCCAACTCTATGCAGATAAACTTGTAAACCTAAATGAAATAGATAACATTCTAGGAAAATACAATTTACCTATATTTAACCCAGTAGAGATAGAAAGGTTAAATTTCTATAGAAGAAAAACCTCATTACAGATATCCACCAAAACTTCATAGACCAGATATTAAGAATTATATGATAGTATTCATGAATAATCTGAGATAACCCATGATGAAAATTAAGGAAACAATAAAAAATTCAGAAAATTAGCAAAATATAAAATTAATATGTAGAGAGCAATAGTTTCTACATATATTAACAATACCCAGTTAAAAGATATAATGAAAGGGAAACTTAATTTACAACATCAGCAATAATATAAAATATTTAGGAGTAACATTAAGGAATATACTTGGCAGTTCCCTGGCAGTCCATTGGTTAGGACTTGGCACTTTCACTGCCCCAGGTTCAATCCCTGGTTGGAGAACTAAGATCCTGCAAGCTGCGCGTGAGGCCAAAAACAAAAACCAAAACAAAAAAAGAAAGAAATGTACAAAACCATTATGAGAAAAGCTGTAAAACATTATGGAAAGACAAAGAAGTAAACCTGAACCGATAAAATGATGTTGTTTGTTATTGGTTTGTAAGAGTCAAGATCATAAATAGTCAATTCTCCTCATCTTGCATGATTATTTTCTATATGAATCTTAAAATCAACTTGTTTAACTCCATGAAAAAAGATTAACTATGACTCATACTATGTGTGGCTGTCTTCTTTCACTAATAATTGGCTTTCTGAAGTTAATGTACATTGCTGCTATAGTTGTAGTTTATTTTTATTGCTGTATAGCCTTCCTTTGTGTGAATTGTCCACAGTATATTATCCATCCTGTTGTTGAGGATAGTTTGCATGGTTTCCAATGTAAGACATTAATTCAAATAATTTTGCCATGAATATTATTGTACGTTTACTTTGATTAACATATTTACACATTTTTCTTGGGTTCAGTCTATGCATAGAATTGCTGGTCATAGAGTATGCATACATTTAGTGTTTGGTAGATGATGCTAAAGAGTTTTCCAATGTGGTTGTAAAAATTTACACTTCCACCAACAGTGTATGAGAGTTCTGATCCTTCCATCCTTAGCAACTATTGGCATTTTGTCCTTTCATTTTGGTCATTCTGGTAGGTACGTAGTGGAATCACATTGCGATTTTAATTTGCATTTCCCTCGTAGCTACAGAAGTTATTGGTCCTCTTTTATGAAAAGTCTGCTCAAGTCGTTAGACCATTTTATACTACTTTGCCATCTGGCCCTTGGTTAGATTTAGTCAAGAGAAAAATTTGCAAGAGATCAATAGCCGAGAAACAGAAAAGCTTTATGCTTCTGCGTCTCAAAAGGAAGCAGGTCCTTTTGAGGTAGTTTCTGGTAGTTGCAGGTGAAAAAATAACAGGATCAAAGTGTTTCTAACTCCAGCTTTGCAGAGATAACATCTTTCAGCAGCCCGGTCCTGGTCAAGGCAGCACATCTTAGCAGATCCAATATGTACCAGAAGATCACGCCCAAAAGAGATTGCAGCTTTGGAACATTAGTATCTAATCTCTGATTATCATTCTTTTTTCCCTTTTATTCTTCCAGACCCTCTCCTTCTCTCTTTTGCTGCTCCTTCCAACATTTTTCATCCATTTCCCTATATTCCAGTTCCCTATCTTAAATGCCTTTGGCTTGACAATTAAATGCTTGGATTGGTTTCTGTGTTCATAACTGGCTCATAAAGGGCCTGAGAAACAGAAAAATAAAGTGGCATATTCAAGCATGTTCATGAAGCATTGTTTGTAATAGTAGAATACTAGAAAAAACTCAACTGGCTATCAATATGAGAATGGACAACTCATGATGTATTCACACAATATAATTCAAAGCAATGAAAATGAACAAAGCAACAGCATACATAATAGGGAAGATGAATCTTAGATACTGCTAATTAAAGAAAGTCACAGAAAATTACTATCTTTAGGAAGCTGTTACTATTTATATAAAGTTAGTAAGAACAATACATCATATTATATGCTGTTTAGAGCCACATACATAAGTGCAGCAAAAAGACAGAGAAAATAAGCTCTAAATTTAGAATATTGTTCATTTCTGCATGGTAGGCAAGGGGATGGAATCAGGGAGGAACACAAAGAAAACTTCAAAGATAGCTGTAATTCTCTCATTCTTAGGTTGGGTGGCATATTCTTCAATGTGAGTTCCATTTTATTGTGTCTACGTGTGTATGCTATTTGTTTTGTATTTCAAGTGCCACAAAACAAAAGTAATTTTTAGAAAAGAAGGCATTTATTGTCCACTCAAGTTTGGAGCCAGAAAACAAAATTCTCATTATATACATAATTATATAACTAAGTCTATTTTCTGGACTTCTAATTTGTTTTATTTATTTGTTTATCTGTTCTCTAACTAATACCTTACTATTTTAATATCATGTTTACAATGTTTTTATAGCTAATATTTGCAGGTCACCATTTTTAATGTTAGACATGCTATCAATCATATCATACTTACAATAATGACTTTCATTATTGTGGACCACTTGTCTTTTATTCTTAACTAGTGAAATAATAATTTCTTGATACATTTTTAAATGGTCATGTTTTTGTCTTTTAAAATTAGCTCCATTCTTAGAACTGGAAATTTTAAATATAGTCAAATTAGAGATAATTTTTAAAATACACATATTATGATAGACTTTTAATGTATTGATAGACTCTTTTGGCAAACGCATGAATAAACTTTGGAAAGTAAAACTTTGCTTGACATAGGGAAAGATAATTTTACTGAAATGTCAAGTATAAAGAGAATGTGATTTGTTAATAATATTATAGTGGTTCATTATTATTCACTAAATAGACAAAATTTAAAACCTTCAACTATTTTATGAATGAATTTTCCTTGCAAATGACAATTCCAATAAAGTATATCTGTGCTTCAAAGGTCAGAATGATCATTGAACTAGATAAACTTAAAGCTACAGGATTCTGTTTTAAGCTTGTAATTTAGAAAAACAATAGCTCCATGCTAAACTGGGCATTTTGGAAAGCTGTATTTATTCCTTCTGGTAAGTGAGATACAATTCAGTCTATTTCAGCAGCAACTTGCTAAAGTAAGCCTGCAGATTAGGAAATGGCCCACCAGCCTAACTAATACACAAGCAGATCCAGTCAAATGGAAAATGTGTGATTTAAGTCATTTTTTGTATATAAAATAATAACAGTGTTAATCATAATTATTAATATTATTACTATAGGGTTGGACTAAGGATTTAGCATTCTGGCCTGTTTTAAACCTTTGACATTCACTTAGTTACTAAGTTATTTAAATGACAGTTACATGAAAGTCACTCCCTTGATCAGCAGAGGTCATTTCCCATTAAGCCCATCTCCATTCTGCTGTTTTAGGACAACGTGGTGGGCATTTTTTTTTTTGTAGTGAAATTAATTATACCTGTAAATCATAGGATGTAACACATTTGTGATATTTTTATTTCTGAAGAAACAAGAGGAAAGGAGAGAAAACATATGAAGAGAATGAAAATCAGGATTCTCTTAACTGCTTTATTACACATTTTACTTTTTTAATGGAAAAATAGGCATCATCCCACAGCTAAAGAAATCTTAGAGGCATAAATACGGTAGGAAAGGAAATCATGAATTTTCTCCTATTTGTGGAAACTGATGGTTTAAGTTTGTCCAACATAAACCTCAGTATTTAGGAAAGAAATTCTATCTAATGCATTTATTTGGAAGGTATTTTTATAATATCTGTAAGAATCTGTGGGTTATTTTGGAAAATCTTCCCCCGTTTTGAGGGATACTGATTTCATTGTGGCTAAGCTGCTGCTTATGACCTTGAACAAAGCAGAAGTCTTGGAATGCCTTCCTGCTGTCTGCACAGACCTGTTCTCTCTAGTTACTGCACAAAGGAATAGTTTAATTCCACTTGGAATATAGGTATGTTTGAGTTTCAGGAAATAATGGAGCACTGTTGATTAGTTGTGAACTAGAACAAATAAGCCACAAGAGGGCATATTTTTCTTGGTTTCATCACCCTTAAATAAGGCTTGCCTCATTTAGATACCATAGAAAGCCCTCCCCCTCTCCCATTTTCTTAGAAGAATACACTGTGTCTAAAGCATGTTCTAAGGGTGGCGTGGTGGTACGAGGTATTAAGAAAAGGAAATTTAAAGATTTTTTCTCTTATATGATATATAGAAAAGTTGTTTACTTTTCCTTAAAATCTTTCCTTGGGGATGGTTTGTTGCTATAAGAACATTGTTAAAAATAAGAAACAGAGTCATTTATTTGATTTTAAACTCCCCCATTCTGCAATAACTCTGTGGAGTCCTATATCAGATACAAAAAGCCTTTCCAGCCTCTAGTGAATGTTCATAGTCAAGGAGGTGCTCTCTTCTGAGGTCTCAGGACTTGGGCCAAAGGGGTTGGGCTATGTTTTTATTTTTATTTTGAAGTGCATTCCTGCTGAATTTAATTATTCACCACACCCCAACCCAGCTAAGTAAATATAACCTTAAGATTCTGGCTTGGAAAGGTTTTGAAAAATAGCTGATTTTTTTTTTTTCTTTTTCTTTTTTCTTTTTCAAGAAAAGGCTCTATAGCAGGGTGCTATTTTGCAGAGGGCATTGAGGCAGGAGTCAGAAGGAGCTAGGTGATCACTCCACCTTCTTGGCCTTCTTTTCCTCATGTATAACATGAGGGCCAGAAGGGCTCTGAGGTCTCTCCTAACTCTGAAAGTTTATGATTATTTATGATGTTATAAGAGTTTAAAACACAAAGACATTACAATTTCACATTCCGATTAACTAACCTAAACTATCTTCTGTCTTTATTTGATGATGAGAAACAGGGATCCATTTACTTCTGAGAGTTCTATGCATGTATAATTAATACTGCATTAAAGACAAAAGTCAGGAGTGTTCTTTTCCACTACTAAACATGATATAATTATCTTAATATGTAACTAGCTAGTGATCAAGTGATGAGTGAATTGTCATGATCAAATGAATCAGATGGGGAAAAAAAATCTGCAGTTTATAAGGGGAAAATATCTGATAGAAGAGTAGGAGGTGGGTAGGCTGCTTTCAACTCATGCCATCACTTGTTTCAATCAGACATAAACTAACATATATCCCAGTTTTGTCATATGAGTATAACAACATTTTTATCTGTTGGTACTGTTATGTTAATATGTGAGAAAACATTCATAAGGTAGTATTTATTATAAGGCAGAGAGGTTTTATGTCTGACCAAGGTATGATTAGTTTTATAGAAGTGAACACTAAACGGCTTGGGTTTCATCTCCGTTTTCTTGTCTCTGTGCACAGAACTTTGCGATCTCTTTTATCTGTCTTTTTTTCTTTTTTTTTCCTTTTAAATTCACCAAATTTCCATATGCTTTGTGAATGGAAGACTGCATGGAAAAGCACCTTCTGCAGAAAGTGTAGTCAAGTCCTCTGAGATCTTGCTAGATTTAAATTCTGGACCCAGTAATTACCTTTCTCTTGTCTTCTGGGCAGAGGTAGCTATATGTGGAGTTGGAAAAGCCTAGAATATAACTATTCTACTCTTTCCCATCCCTGCTACCTTCCTTTATGGCTCCCAACATAGATTGATGATTCCTGAAATTCTACAATCAGAAATTTATTCCTTGGCTTCACTCAGTATAACAATGTAATACTTTGAGAAACAGTGTATTTCATATTATCTAACATAAATCTACTACCATACAGTAAGAATGACTTACATTCAATCTGTGAGCCCTAAATGAAGATGAGTGAGGGGTAGTATGCCACAGAGGAAGAACCTGGACCCTCAAGACAAGTTTACTCATTCAACAATGTTTCCAAGCACCTGGAAAGTATTTTGTGTTTCCTTTTTCTTTCTTTTTTACCCCTCAGACCAGAACAGGCATAGCAGCAACAATTAGGTAGTTCTAACTGATGATACACACATCTCTTTCAGTGTAATTAAGGATTATTTACTGAATCTTGAATAGTCACCCTTGAAGATAAGCTAAACTGTATAATACACATTACATTTTAACAAAACTTAAAGTAAAATAGACCTTTCCTACTGGGTGTTATTTCAAGGATTCAGATAGTGTATTAAGCAACACTATAGGACAGATTTTACCAAATTGCTTTTGGTAACAGTAAATTTCAAACTCTTAAAAAGGGTTATAAAACCATACTGGTGGGATCCTGTAGAGTTAGCAGAAATTTCAGAAATAATTCAGTGACTAATTATTGTTATCACATCCACTGTTTCCATTAATTCATTTAACCCCCAAATATTTGTTAAACACCCACCATATGCAAGATACTCAGAGAAGTATCACGAGGATTACAAAGCCCTGGACACAGCTGAGGCCATTCATCACAACTGAGCTGTGTGGTTAACTCTGCCTGCTGCGTGCTCAGAGTAATTAAAAGGAAAGAAGGCACAGAACCCAGTTTCCAGATGTTCTTCTCATGGTATGTTCAGGATGCCCTAGTAAATACAGTCTAAATTTGAAGTCAGGATACTTCAAACCAAATCAGTTGAATACAAATTCATAGGCACTGTTTTAGGAGCTGGGGAAACAAGAACACAAAACAGGCAATACGCCTGTATGGGATGCAGACAAATGCATAATTTATTATGATATAACATGAAAGGGACTTATTTAGTAGTGAAATCAAAGTGCTTTGGAAAAACATGAGGGAGTGATTAATCCTGCAGGGGCTTTGTGGAAAAGGCTGAGACAGTAGCAAAAGGGAGATGTCATTTGCCTTGAGTATATTAAGCTAGGATTTTAGACAGGAAGGAAAAAGGGGAAATCCAGAGTTAACCACAACTCTAATTAAATACAATATTCTGGCCAATAAACTGACAAAATTATTAGAAAATTAATAAATAGAGTAAAAATCTAAAAGTACTTATCATGAACCCACCATGTGCAAAACCCTAAGCTATGCTCTGGGAGACAAAAGAGGTATTTTCCCCTCACAATGAGCTTGCGATTTGGACTGGGGGCAATGGAATAAACAAATAAAAATAATATAAAAATATTTTAAAATGCAACAAACACATCAAGTGTGTGGTTAATTATAAAATGAGTGGTATAACACTGAATATAAAGCATTCAGAAAAAATGTGGCTATAGATTGGAATAGTCTGTAGGGCTTTAAATTGTCCTGTATCCAAAGAGGAAAATTATGGGGTTGGTTGGTTGACAGTCAAAACCAAGGTTACAGTGATGGGGCAGTATGAGACACAGGAAAGAAACTTGGTCAGAGTTAGGAAACTTGAGTCCTGCCTGAGCTGGCTCTGCCACCAGCCATCTGTAACTTAAAATGACTCATTTAGCTTTGGTGGCCCTCAGCTCTCTGCTGCAGAGGGAAGGCTGAATGAAGAGTCTCCTCCCCCAGACCAGTTCTTCCATTGTTGCCACTGTCTGCTCACTGCCCCCAAAGCGAAACCCCCCTGGTCATTTGCCAAGGGAACTCTGGGACCTTACGAGCTGTGCTCTTAAGTCAACCTGACAAATGCAGGACCCCATGGCTGCTTTTTTCTATGGCTCCACCCCAAGTTAGTTTTATGTTTGGGACTAATAGGTGCAAGGTGTGTGACCACAGACCTAGAGTTTCAATCATACAAGGATTTACCATGTAGCCAATAAGGCCCTAGTTCAGGACTCATCCCTTGCAGAGGCCCTTTCCATGTCCCTGTGGTCAGCCAGACAATGAATTCATATGTCATATGTTTTTCTAAAATCTGTAGAATTAAGCTATTTCCGTATTAGTTTTTTCAAGAGGATCCCACCTCCAAATAGTGTGAGTTCCAGGCTCCACAAAATGTGGATCCACCCTGGTCCCCATATACTTCCAAGCTTTCTATTGCGTGACCAAGGTGTGTACAAATCTACAAGGAAATCTAACACAGGAATAAGTGGCGTAACCCTGCTGGCCTGGTATGAGGTAGAGAGGAAAAAAGACTTACATTTTGTGTGTGTGTGTGTGTGTGTGTGTGCTTGTTTTCTGTTGGCCTCCTGCTTGGTCCTTCCTCGGTGCCAGCCCCGTAGTGGAGGGCTGATCTCTGTCGCTCATCCTCAACACCTGCTCTTTCGAGGCCAGTAACAGTGGATCGGGGTTTTACATACTGGAACACAGCTCCTCTTTTTGAGGCTTAGAGTTTTTGAGACAGTGTTTGTCCTGTTTTTTCAGCACGCAGTCCTTGGAGACGTTATGGTATAGAATAAACAGGCCCCAAAGCCACCCGGGCGCGGGCTCAAACGTCAGAAATTCCTTTACATACAGGGTGCCCTGTCCGGAAAAACATCCCCCAGCGCGGCCGGAGCTACATTTAATCCACGCTGCTGACAGCCCGCGCGCCGACTGGGATGGACTTTTGCACGCTGGGGAGGACTGGCGTGCGCACAGGGAAGGGGGGCCGAGGGCTGGGGGAGGAGATCGGAAGGGGAGAGGTAATCCCCGGCGTTCTGAGCATCCCCTTTTTAGAAAGACTGAGTCTCTCCCGGGACAGCTGCTGCGGTCACACCACAAACTTAAAAGCCGCCCTCCCGCTCCGAGCGTGCCTTTCCTCGCCACCCTCGCCTCCCCACAGCTCCAGCTGGTGCCTGGCTCCGCGCCGCTCCCGGCAGGGCGCTCGGGGGGCAGCAGCGCCCCCTGCCTCCCGGCCTGGCCTCTGCGGCCGCAGCCTCCACGCTCCGTCAGGGCCGCCGGCGGCTCCGCGGCTCAGCCAGAGCTGCCGCTCAGAGGAGGTCGCGCCGGTGTCCCGGGTCGCCGCCTCGCACGCCCACCGCCTGCATCCCCTTCCTCTCTCCCGGAAAAGACAGCGGGCACAGAGAGAGGGCGAGAAGAGTTCGCGGCAGGTAAGGCTGGTTTCGGGTCACCTGCTGCTCCGGTGGGAGGACCGCGGTGGCCAGTAGGGGTGACTGGATTTTGGGGGTGGTCGTGGGTCCGAAGTGCGAATGCCGAGCGGCCGGGAGATAAGGCAACGTTCTGGGGCGGAAAGAGCGCTCCGGAGCTGACGGGAGGGGGCACGCGGGCGGGGCCAGACGGGGAACTGGGCGCCGAGGCGCTGACGGTCCGGGAGCGCGGCGCGGGGACAGCGTGGCGGCGGGCGCAGTCTCCGCTCGCCGCCGCCGCTTCCTCAGCCCGAGCTTTCCGCACCGCGCAAAGTTTTCCTCCCGAGACGCGCCCGGGAACTTCGCTCTCTCTCTCGCCCCCTCCAGGGCCCCGGCGGCCGCGAGCGCGTCTGAACGTGCCCCGTGGCTCCTCTGGCTGCAGGTTCATTCGCAGACGCGTCGGTGAAGACAGTCTGACGAGGATTTGACCAAGGGCGTCTGCGCCCTCACTCGCTCCTTTTCCGGACGGGCTGGGGGGAGGGGACGGGGAGACCGTGGCGGCTGTTTGTGTTGTGGTGCTTTTGGGGAGGGATGGGCAACGCCTTTTTCCCTGTGAGGGAACCGCGACGCTCCGTCTGACGGGAGCGTGCATCCTCCCAGACTCTGAGGGCAAAGTTGGAAGCAGACACCAGCCTCAGAGCTGGCTGACTGGGAAAGGCGTCTCCTGCAAAACGTACTCTTGTGGGGGCCGGGCATCCCTCCGTACCCTCGGCTTGGCTCGCTCCGAAAAGGCCCGGATTTGACTCCTGCTGGGAATTTAACCGGGTGGATTTAACCCCGCCGGTGTTTCCCCCCTGCTCCCTCATCACGCGCCTGGAGTTGACGCGTTAATGGGCCGCCCTGGCAGCGCCCGGGCCGTTTTCGGCACCGGCTCATTTTCCTTCCCTCACGACTTGAGTTCAACCTCGTGGACTGAGTTGCTTTGCTTCCGTCCCAGCGCGCAGGGGGTACTTGACAGGAGGAGGAGGAGGCGCCGCGCTCCCGCCACCAGGCTGGACTCGAGGGGACTGGACGGGAGATGCGCAGCCAGCGGCTGGGGCCGCTGAGGTCCCCAATTTCGAGTTACGGAGATTGGAGTTAAATAGGCGAACTTTTCGCCGTTTAGCCCCGAGCGAAGCCGTAATGAAAGGCAAATGTCTCAACGAGAGCTCTTCTTTCCCCACCAAAGCCCCTCCCATCCTCCCTTAGCTTGTCAGTGGTGTCTGCAAGAGAAAAAGAGGGGGCGGGAACTGAAAGTCTCAAATTTAGCCGAAAAGGTTCTCCTCCCCTGCGGGGGCGCGGGGTGGGGCGTGCTCACTAAAGGATGGAAAGGGTTGAGGGGGAGGTAAAGGAGACGGGACGAGACCCCTCCTGGGTCTGGTGCTGCTGTTGTGTAACCATGGCAACCGCCAGGGCAAGAGCGGTCAGAGCCTTCCGGGTTCTGCACGTGGAAAGAAAAATGTGAAGGGTGGGGAAGGGAGAGAATCACATGTCATCACTCCAGTGTTGCCGTCGCTTCTCCCCCTGTTCTGAGGCCAGAGAGCCAAGAGGATGAGCAGGAAGAGTCTGGGTTGGATGTGAGCAGCCCCAGACAGGAGTTGCTTTAACTCTGTCCCGCCTCGGAGTCACTGAGGCTCAGCCGAGTAGCTAAAGCTGGCCAGAGGGACATCGTTGGTAGGCTACAAAGTGATGGTTCAGGTCAGGAAGATGGGAAAAGGCCTTGGCCTTTGAAAGAGAAAAGGCCAGGAAATACAGGAAGGTGATGTGGGAAGAGATATGAATAGCGTCAAGAGGTAGCTGAGAGACAGTAAAATGGTACTGATTTGGATTGCCAACATTTCAAATGGAATTTGCCCATTATGAAATGAAAAATTGGTGGAGAAGGGAGGGGACATTTATCAAATACTTCTTGCATCCTAGGTACTTTGTACATTATCACGATTAATATTCTCAGCAACACGATATGAAGTTTCATTATTTTTTTTGTTTGTTTTTTAGATTGAAAAAAAAAAGCAGAGACACACAGAGAGTTAGAACTGTGTGCTGTCCCATTTTGGCTTTTGCAATTTTAAGAAAAATCATAGTTCTTAAAAGTGGTATCGGTGGTTATGGGAGTAGACAAAGCAATTATTCTCATTTTAGAGGTGAGAATAATGAGATGTAAAGATGTGTTAGCTGATGTGTTCAAATATAAGCTAGTAAGGGGCAGAGCTGAGACTGGAACTGTTTTACCTGGATTCAGGTCACCTTTTAAGGACTTCAGGCAGCTTTCCATGACCCCACTTAAAGGGAGGACCTTTCCAAGATCAGTTGATGCATTATCTGTATATTATAATTTACAGGGTAAGAACCCCGAGAATTTAAATGGGAGCCAGGGTTGAGGATGGGTATGGGTCACATGAAGTCTGTAGGTCAAGGATCTTATGTACATGATATTAGTAATCTATATTTATAAAGGTCTTATTGTACCTATAGGAATTATTAGTGGCTTTAATAATGTTTATAAAGGAAAAATAAAAACAAAAGAAACATTTTTCAAATAGTAACTCCATGGCTGCGTTGAGAAAATTTCCTGAGATTAACGAAGTTTTCCTTAGTTTACTTACTGCCTTCATGACCTGAATAACTACAAAGTTACTTCATATTTTGGCACCACTATTTCACCTTTGTAAGAGTTTGTGGCCCATTCACTTGGGAGGAGTAATAATTTGACTCCTGTTACCCCTCCTGCTGACTCTCTGAGAGGGGAGGTCAAGGAAAAAATGTCTGGCAGTGCAAAGTGTTTTGGAATTATCAGGAAACTATAACCAACACTAGCAGAAACTAAGGGTAAAAGGTAAAGAAATAATTATGTATCTTTTGCCTTTTTGCAGAATTTGCCTTTATAGTTACATCTTAGTTAATGAATTTGCTTTATAATTTTGCATGGGAAGAATGCACAAAGTTAAACTGTACTTTTAATCTCTTTTGTGTGTGTGTGTGAGGAAGGGCTGGTAAGGGTGGGAGTGTGAATTATTTTTGGTGTCAGGGAAGGTCAGGAATATAAACAATTACAAAGGCAGAGGAAGCACATGTACTGTTTCCAGTGACAGGGTAACAGATCAAATATAGGTTTGAACTTGAGTCACCAAGCTGAATTACTCTCACATCTTTTCTTTTCCAAAGCTAGGAAATATGTTGTTTGGGGTTGGAGTTAAACTAAGACAGGATGTTTTGTGGTGCTCAGTTCTTATTCCTCATACTGTGTTCTCGTTCCATTGGATGGGTATTTGTTAACTATCAAAAGGTTTATCACAGACCTGAAAGTGTCTCTGAAGGTGTCCTCTGGAATTGGTAGGTATCTCTGTGGCCCAGTGTTTGTTTTCTGCTTAGACAGAGTACTGGGTGAAGTCATCCCCATTTTTATTAGGTATTGAGAATATCAACTTCTCAGTCTCAAGGGGAAAACATTCCAGTTGGTGCTGATTTAATGAATATTAGTATGTCTTCAGATTGTTTGTTATAGCTTCATTATTTTAGAAAAAAACGTGACTGAACTTTACTCTTCTGTCTGGGAGATGTAATGCTTTGATGACAAATGTTCTTTGGGGAACATTCTTATCAATTAATAAATGATTTATTTAATAAACATGAGTAACCCTAGCTCTGTTTGAAAAGTTATTCTTTCTGTATATACCTGGAGCTATATAGATAACCTAGGTAAAGTAGTAAATATTTCGACTCAATAACATTGTCCTTAAAGGAAAAAGAAACATTCACATTTGTGAAATAAGTAGTAATAACAACAATAACAATGACTGACCATGGGCAACACTTGTTAATCACATAACTTGCTACCTCAAAACTTAGTTAAAGAATACTTTCTTACTCTAGGAAATCTTGGCCAAAATTCCTGTCTATTTTTATATCTTCATCCTGCCTTTCAAGTTCTAAGTTTTCAGTCATTTGCTTTCTTATGTTGTTGTTTATGATTCCTAACCAGATGGTAAGAGCCTTGAAGGAAGGACTTGTCTTCTCTAACTTTTTACACCTTCAGGTTAGTGCAATGCTAAACATATTTAGATACCTAACAAATATTGAGTTATAATTACTTACCAAGCAGTTAAGAGAGTGATTTTTTTTTTTTTTTTTCTTTGCGGTACGTGGGCCTCTCACTGTTGTGGCCTCTCCCGTTGCGGAGCACAGGCTCCGGACGCGCAGGCTCAGCGGCCATGGCTCACGGGCCCAGCCGGTCCGCGGCATGTGGGACCTTCCCGCACCGGGGCACGAACCCGCGTCCCCTGCATCGGCAGGCGGACTCTCAACCACTGCGCCACCAGGGAAGCCCAAGAGAGTGATTTTGAATCTCTTTGTTGCCTATCAAAGATCAGCTTAAAGACCTTTGGTTTTATACTTTACTTTCTCTGAGATTTTAGAAAGGAGAGTTTTTTCTTTTATATGAGTTTTACCCTTTCATAGAAAAAAATGTTGAGAAGCTGTTTTATCATGATGCATAACATAGAGCAATGTAATGATCATGTGAAATAGGGTTTATAAGAATACATAGTAAAAAGAGGCATATTACAAAAAGTTACATTTTATTTTTGAATTTCTTGTATTTTTTAGAAGGATCTAAATTAAGAAATGAGAATCTGCATCATCTGTGTCTGCATTATTTCACCTTAACTTTAAGTACCTAAATAATAATTAGAAAGAAGCATAAAGCTAAATTAAATTCACTGCAAACAAGAAATACGCTGAGAAGAAACTGCAACACCTTGAAATTATTTTGCAATTTAAGTAATAATAATGAGGTGTACTTAAATTATTAGACATTTACAAATATAAATTATTAAAGACAGTTAGTTAAGTGCTTGAAAAAGTTGCAATATGTAATAAGATATACTGTTTAGATTTTAAGTGATTTTGGTGACTTTTAATCTATCATCATTAATATTTGATCATTTATTTCCATGTTAATGATGATATTTAATAATTTCTAATAGTCACGAACCAGGATATCTTTAACTAGCTTGCTAATCTTTTGCTGGTAAATTTCGACAGTTTGCTCATTCTTTTGCCACACTCAATCAGCCACAAATATTACCCTCCCATAAAAATGTATAAAATAAATAGAATTAAGTTACCAAGTGTTCACAGAAGAGTTTGTGTCTCTCTGAATCTGGTATCCTTTTAAACATATGGTGTCTTCTGCTTCAGAGATTAGAAATGACATACTTTATGTCCCTTGTTTCTTCTATAGGGCATTTAACAATATAACTTCAACATTTTATGTTTTTAAGTATGTTCTACTAGAAAATCACAGGAAAAATGGGAACATTCGCTGCATTTTTATAATTAAATAGAATCAAGCATTATTAAATGGGACTATAACTACAAAGAACAAAGTCGAATAAAAAAAGCAAACAGTCTAGATTATTGAGCATCTTAAAAGAAATACAGTATTATTACTTTCATGGAAAATAAATAAAGTTGTATAGATATATAGATGTGACATTATTAATCTACCATCAGATAAATGTCCAGTTTATTTTTCCTATACTAATTATGCATTTTACTTGGTCTTTTGTATATCTTAAACTGCTTTTAAGGATTATATTGTTATATTTGGTCCTGAAATGAGCCTATATAGCTGGTACCTAATAACTGAGTTAAATATATAGAGTTTCAAGCACATTATATTAGCAGAAATTAGACTAATAAAATTGCTCAGTAGAGATGTTGTCTGGATTTACGTTAGTGAAGAGACAGAGAAGTAGTATAGTCTATGCATTTAATATCAGCATGTATGAACTGCTTAAAAATAAGGTCCACAAAAAAGTACCCTCTTAAGTTGCTTACATAGCCCCATAGAAGGCTTTTAAAAAACATGTTATATTGACCGCTGAAGCCATGCCTCATGATGTCATAATCTCAAGTTATGTCTAAATAATCTGTTGGCTTTTTTTTTTTTTGATGGAATGTATAAAATCAGTGTTAGGCTTTTACTCCTTTTTTTGTTTTTTATCCTTGTCATAAAGAGCAGTCCATACATAAGACATTCAGGCATTTCTTGTGTTTTGGTATTTGCTGTTGTTGCTTTCAGATAAATCTTTGCTTTTTACATCTGAAATGGTTGTTCTATGAAAGAAAGAAGTGTTTTCTAAGGTAAAAAGTGAACACCATTTTTACTTGGAGGAACACGTTCAATTTTGAAATATAACACTTCATTTTAAAGATAACTATTTGGAACTCTCAGAATTCTCAGTTTATTGTAATACTAAATACGAGGTCAGTAGAAGTTGATACCATTGGGTGGCCCAAAAGGTTTGTTCGTTTTTTTCCATAAGATGGCTCTAGTAGCACTTAGTTGTCTTTAACTTCATTCAAAACAATTTTGTTAGATTGTATGTGACAGCTATCATATCAGCGTGCATTTAGAAAAAGACTTATCAAAATTGGTGAATTTTGCATAGCCATTTTAATATTGAAGACGGAAGAAGAAAAGCAACATTTTTGGCATATTATTCTTTACCATTTCAAGAAAGGTAAAAATGCAACTGAAACGCACAAAAAGATTTGTGCAGTGTATGGAGAAGGAGCTGTGACTGATCGTGTCAAAAGTGGTTTGTGAAGTTGCGTGCTGGAGATTTCTCGCTGGACAATGCTCCATGGTCGGGTAGCCCAGTTGAAGTTAATAGTGATCAAATCGAAACAATAATTGAGAACAATCAACGTTATACCATGCTGGAGATAGCCGACATGCTCAAAATATCCAAATCAAGCGTTGAAGAACATTTGCACCAGCTTGGTTATGTGAATCTTTTTGATGTCTGGGTTCCACATAAGTTGAGCGAAAAAACCCTTCTTGACCATATTTTTGCATGCGATTCTCTACTGAAACGTAATGAAAACATTCTGTTTTTAAAACAAATTGTGACGGGTGATGGAAAGTAGATACTGTACAACAATGTGGAATGGAAGAGATCATGGGACAAGCGAAATGAACCACCACCAACTACACCAAAGGCTGGTCTTCATACAAAGAAGGCAATGTTGTGTTTATGGTGGGATTGGAAGGGAGTCCTCTATTGTGAGCTCCTTCCGGAAAACCAAATGATTAATTCCAAGTACTGCTCCCAATTAGACCAACTAAAAGCGGCACTCGACGAAAAGCATCCAGAATTAGTCAACAGAAAATGCATAATCTTGCATCAGGAGAATGCAAGACCGCATGTTTCTTTTATGACAAAAACTGTTACAGCTTGGCTGGGAATTTCTGATTCATCCGCCATATTCACCAGACATTGCACCTTCAGATTTCCATTTATTTAGGTCTTTACAAAATTTTCTTAATGGAAAAAATTTCAGTTCCCTGGAAGACTGTAAAAGGGACCTGAAACAGTTCTTTGCTGAAAAAGATAAAAAGTTTTGGGAAGATGGAATTATGAAGTTGCCTGAAAAATGGCAGAAGGTAGTGGAACAACAGGGTGAATACGTTGTTCAATAAAGTTCTTGGTGAAAATGAAAAATGTGTCTTTTATTTTTACTTAAAAAACCGAAGGCACTTTTTGGCCCACCCAATAATTTGCATTTTTGTGTTGAAATGGGGTGTACATTCTTTTAGAGCTTTTATTTTTATAGTAATGATTTTCATTACAGATATAATTCATGATCATTGCTGAAAGACTAGTAACACAGATAAGCACAGGTAAGTTAGTGAGAATTTATCCATAAATGTACTACACACAAATATATATATTAATTCTTAGCTTAAACATGAAATTTATTTTAAAAATAAATTTTGTATGGGACAGCTAGTGCCTAGATCTCATTTTCTAACATTATTTTCCAGTGAAAGGAACCAGGGTTCCTCAGAGAAATAGCTGATTCTAGGACTGGGGCAGGAAATGTATGTGAGCCTGGATCATCTTGTGCCAAAAAATAAGTGTTCCAGACACCCACATATGCTCACCACACCACATATGCACAATGACAGAGGTATGTCAAAGGGTCATAGCAGCCAATTGAAAAAGCTCCCAATGGCCAAAGCTGGAATAATATGAGCAAAAAAAAAAAAAAAAGGTATTATTGATTATAACCCAAGGTATAAAATAAATATCCACGAGACCATGCTGCTATAAATAAATGATGAATAAATTAATAAATGAAGGAGAAGAGACAAATCTCCCATCCAGTAGAATTTCAAACAATTTATATAGATACTCTGCCCTCAAGGAAGGGGAACATAAAACTCCTTACTTCCGAAATGAGTTGAGCATGGTCACTTCCTCTAAAGAGTACTCAGGATGGTAAGGAGGGAGAGAATACTTTACAGTGAATAAACCTAGCAGAGACTGTCTCAGCCAGGTGATCAGGGTCAACTTCAGTAGTCCTAAAGCATGTTGATAATATGTGCCCTTGATATGAGGGATGAAAAGAACACTGTCCCTCTCAATCTCTCTCCCCAAAACCTATAACCCCCATAAAACCATGTGAAAAACATCAGACAGATTCCAGTAGAGGGACAGTCTACAATATGCTTGACCAGTACTCCTCAAACCTATCAAGATCATCAAAACCAAAGTGAGCCTGAGAAACTGTTGGAAGCAAGAAGAAGCCAGAGAGACACGAACTAAATGTAATGTGGTGTCCTGGATGGGATCCGTGAAAAGAAAAAGGACATTAGATAAACACTAGTGAAATCAGAATAAATTATGGAGTTTAGTTAATAATAAAAAGTCAATATTGGTTTATTCATTGTAACAAATGTCCATACTAATGTAAGATGTAAAAATAATAGGGGAAACTGGATGTGGGTTCTCGGGGAACTGTCTGTACTATCTTCTCAATGTTTTTGTAAATCTAAAACTGTTCTGAAAAATAAAGTCTATTTTAAAACTTGTATTTGAAAGCATATAGATTAACCATGGTGAGAAACTGTATAAAAGGTGAACCATTCTCTGGTCAGAAAGGCTAATGTCATTCAATTTATTCTCCTAGTTCAAGGTGGAACTATTTTACCGTTTTTTTTTTCTGTTGATACTAAATATAGTAGTTCTCATTATAATAAACATGTATTTTGAATTAGTTCTCATAATTACTTATTTTTCAAAACAAAATGTATTACTTGGATTAATAAAAATTTTCAGATCACCATTGTGGGAGGTTCTCATGCAAAGAAAGCTATGTATCAGTCATGTCTTATAAATCAATCTTAAATATTAAAAGAGAAGGCACACTTTTTTTCTACTTCAGTCTTTGCTATTTTATTGATATTGACAAGATCCATCCTCTGTGCCAGATGTCTTCAGTTCTACATGATGATTGTGCTTTCAAAATTCTTGCCAAAATGGCTCAATGACTATGTATTCTTGTTTCTCCTCTTTGAATCCCAAGGACATCTACTACATTAAGTATGTTAAAGATTATTTCCTATCAAATGTTATATGTATAATACACTTATCATTGCTATTTTGAAAATTAAAAATATACCTAGGAGACTTCTACATCCCCTCAAATTCCTAGAAGCTGAGACTTAGATGTGTTCTAGAAATGTAGATATGGGCTGCCATTTCTCTTTCTACGTGTGTGTGTGTGTGTGTGTGTGTGTGTGTGTTTTCAATGCTTTCCCTCACTTTATGTATATAGTTTCTATATATAAAAATCACCTGTTATTCCTTCTATTCCCTGTGTTACAAATCGTAGCATATTTTTTTTAAATCTGAGTTTTATTCTCTTTTAGTAATAAGCTCTCTTGCTTACTGTTGGACCAAAAGTCCTGTCATTTCACCTTTCTTATTGAAGCTTTTATACATGCTGATGTCATTTTTTTACTGTTATCTCATATTTATAATTATTTAACAATTTCCTGACTCTGTGCTTTACACTTAACTGCTTTTTGTTTAATTTGTGCTCTACCGTGGCAGTTGTTGAAAAGTTTAAACTTGCTTTTTTTTCCCCCCTGTTTTTAGTTTGTGAATCATAGCACACAAAAAACACATTTCAACAACTTGTTTGGGAAAAGCCATGGAATTCAATCCCAGAATATGTGACTAAAGGGCCTCTTGTTTGGTGATACCCCATTGAACTTCCTGAAATAATAATAATAATAATAATAATAATAATAATAATAATAATAATAAAGTATCTGAAAAAGACGCAGATCAATACAACTAATATGCTCTGGACTGTCATTGGAATCTTAGATACAAGGTTTTCATTTTCGTTACACAGGAGAATTGAGTACAATTTTGAAAAGAGAGATCCTGCCTGTGATAATTTAACTCATTCAAAAAAAGGAATGAAGAAATATAAAATTCTGACCAAAACCTTTAGAAATGCACATACCTAATTTGTATAGTAGAGATATGTGTGATTTACATTTTTGCATGGACTACGATTGTCTCCTTTTTTACTTCATATCAACATATTTTCAAGTAATTGGTGACTTATGAATACATAATTATAACTAGAGTATTATTTTAAAAAAATCATTTCAAATGAAAGTAATCATCTCAAATCTCATCAATTTTGAGGTTTGACTCTCCTTATCAGAAGACAAGTTTTTTAAATAGTAGTGAAATTGTATACCTATTAACTTTACCCTTGACATATGTTCTGATTCAAAATTCATTCTTTTGGCCACACTAGCTTCTGTCTTGCAGCTTCAGATATTTCCTTATCATAATCAAATTAGGGTGTTATAAGTTGCTTTCCGAGCAGGTTGGTAGAAGGTTAAAGTACCCAGACTATTCTGTCTGCAAAAGTATTTTCATGATGAAACAGTGTAAGATGAGTTATGTATAATTTTAAAATGGAAAATTGATATAAATCAAGAAATTATTGTATCAACTTATGAAGACTTTTATCACCTGTAAAGTAGCTGTTCAAAAGCATTTGTACTGGATATACAGATGAGAGAATAACATTTTCCATTCTTTGGCTTGATTCACATTTCACAGAGCCCTGGGGATTGTTGTCTGAGACTACACTGTGATGAGGTTTGGCACAGACTGTTCATTGATCAGGTTTTAAAAAGGGCAAGTTGGGCTTCCCTGGTGGCACAGTGGTTAAGAATCCACCTGCCAGTGCAGGGGACACGGGTTCAAGCCCTGGTCTGGGAAGATCCCACATACCGTGGAGCAACTGAGTCCGTGAGCCACAACTACTGAAGCCCGTGCACCTAGAGCCGGTGCTCTGCAACAAAGAGAAACTACCTCAGTGAGAAGCCTGCACACAGCAACGAAGACCCAATGCAGCCCAAAATAAATAAAATAAATAAATTTAAAAAGGGCAAGTTTTTGGCAGAAGTAACTTACATAGAAGAGGAATGCTATGTTTACACATGTGCACTCAATAAAACCCTTCAAAGAGCTTGGGCTGAGATACTAGGATTCCTCACTTGACCCTACCCTCAGTCTCTGGATGTTGATTGTTTGGAGCCCTTCTTTTGTTGTGTCATTATCACATAGGCCTTTTCATATTCCAGAAAATGGTACTTTTGATCCATATATCAAAAGTTATTAGAGTACAGTGAATAGTCATTCATATCCTGTGCACTTTTACTTGAGACTTATTAAGAATAAGAATTGTATTCAGATCTGCTTTCCCCTAGTATTTATCGAACACATAACCATCATCTTCATGACAGCCACCAATCATTCTTTTATATATTTGTAACCCTTGGTTAGTTCTGTTAATCAGAAATGACAATTTAGACTTCCCCTTTTTTCCTTTATTGTGTACAAGTGGTGTTAAAAAGTGTGCTTTAAGTGGATAATGTATTAGGATGAGCCAAAACTAAGTCTCGTAAATTTCCCAAATTAATTAACAGGACAAACTAGCATCAACCACACGGGCCTACCGTTTCTGTACTCTTTCCTCGTGGGGCTTTGCAGTGATTTCTCCTTTCACCTGGATAATTTTGTCTTTTACTGCCATCACTTATCCTGGCCCCCAACCAATGCCCACTCCCCTAGCCACCCTCACGTATGTCCACTAAATCTTGCTTGGAAAAGTGTTTTTCAGTCAAATTCTGCCCTCCTCTTTGTAAGATGTTTTTCAGTTTCAATAACTATTACTCTCTCTCTCTCTCTTAGTTGGACTAAGTTTCTCAAGAATAAGGATCAAATGGTTGCTACCTTGACAGCTTTCTTCATACTTCCATGCATATTACCTAATCTTGTATATAATAAGTACACCATCTCTAATACATGAATATAAATTAATCTATTCAGTATCCCTTACCTGTTTTTTCCTCTTGTAACTACTTTAGATGTGTAATTCATCATAAAATTTATGTCGCACGTGCATTCCTTTTTTGTAAAGGTTATTTCACACATATTCATCTTATTCTTGATGCCTTCCTATCTTGAATTCCCTTTTCATCTTTTCTTTAATTCACGAAGTATTTGTTGAGTGCCTGCCATGTACTGGGCACTGTAAGAGTCACTGACGAAATACAGTTGAGAAACCTTGGCTGCAATCATGAAGTAGATGGTTGTAAAGGAGCTCATTATCATCCTGGGTCAAATCAAATCTCTTTAAAACCAAAAACAAAGGGTCCTATTCATAGTCTTGGCCTTTTCTCTCTGCAGCCTTTTTCGTTATGTCACCTTCTTCCCTAACCTCTACTTTTATCTATGTGGAGATTATGCTTAGAGTATTGTCTCCATCCCTGACTTCTCTCTTGCGTCGCAGGTATGTCACCACACCACTACAACACCTGTGGGCTAGTGTTCATTGCTCAACACTGTATACTTATAAAGGAGGTCACTCTGGTAACTGAAAGAATCTTTGATTACTGTAACTTTAAACTGAGGCTTTCAAGTGCGGGGGGAAATGTGGTGCAATGGTTAAGACTATGACATACACACCCTACTATATATAAAATACATGACTAATAAGGACCTACTGTATAGCACAGGAACTCTACTCAATACTCTGTAATGACCTATATAGGAAAAGAGTATAAAAAAGAGTGGATATATGTATATGTGTAACTGATTCACTTTGCTGTACACCTGAAACTAACAACATTGTAAATCAAGTATACTCCAATCAAAATTAATGAAAAAAAAAAGACTATGCCCTATGAAAGCAGACAGCTTGGATTCAGATCCTAGCTCTGTCACCGCTGAGCTGTGTGGTTTAGACAAGTTACTTGACCTTTCTATATCTGTCTCCTGTCTTTTAACTGGGGGTTCATGAAGGCACTAACCTCGTAGGGTTATTGTGAGAAAAGTTTTGTAAAACTTTTGTAAGTAGTTTAATATAGGTTAACTATTGTAAGTAGTTTAATATAGGTTAACAATCAAAATCTGTGTGACGCATTACAGTATCTGTGTGTTATCTTTCTGTTATCCTTACACAGATGATGCAAATTACACATAGGTCAGATTCTCACACCCCCTACCCACTGTTCTACTGTCTTCTTCTTTATCTGCTGAGTTACATTCACCTCATTCAAAAACAGTCCTTTATTCCTGTCTTACCCCTAGGCTCTTCATGACATTTTTTTTTCTTAAATTCCATATATATGTGTTAGCATATGGTATTTGTCTCTCTCTTTCTGACTTACTTCACTCTGTATGAAAGACTCTAGGTCTGTCCACCTCAGGATATGGGGAGGGGGAAGGGTAAGCTGTGACAAAGCGAGAGAGAGGCATGGACATATATACACTACCAAACGCAAGGTAGATAGCTAGTGGGAAGCAGCCACATAGCACAGAGAGATCAGCTCGGTGCTTTGTGACCGCCTGGAGGGGTGGGATAGGGAGGGTGGGAGGGAGGGAGACGCAAGAGGGAAGAGATACGGGAACATATGTATATGTATAACTGATTCATTTTGTTGTAAAGCAGAAACTAACACACCATTGTAAAGCAATTATACTCCAATAAAGATGGTAAAAAAAAAAAAGTCCTTTGGTGACCTTCAGGTATATTCCTGAAGAGAATGACATTTTAGGATTGGCTATTACCACCTTTTAAAGAGACATCATTTGGGGGCACAGTGCAACAGACCATGCTATAGGGATGTGAGGGAGAATCCAGGGCAAAGGAACCCTTCAGTACCAGCTGTCTCAGAAGCAGCAGCTTCTTATAGAGGTAAACAGCAAGTAATAAAATCCTTTGAGGCCCCATCTAAATTTCCAGGTTTATTTTGTAGCATCCCACCGTTCCTTAGCTATCTACTACTGGATTTATAACACTGCATATTTCCTTAATGAAGTGCTCTGTCCCCAAATAAACAATACAGATATGTTCAACAGCTTGCACATCCCCCTGGCCCTGACTTTTTTCACCCAATGCACAGATACTTCTCTAGCCCTCCAGTGTGGGCCTACTGTCATTCTAATCCCCTTGCCCACAGATTACTTCCACTGTTTGATCACCACCTTGTCCCTGTACCTCTGCTAACCAGTTATTGCTCTTGAAACCTCTTATTAAATGCTCTCACTATTGTGCGGTTTCAGAATATTCTATGTTGGTCCCGTTTATAAGGAGTGAAGGGAAACACAGTGACCTGATTTGCTCTCCATCCACTAGAGGATGTGGAAATTGGCCCAGTGACAGTCTCTTGTAGTGCAGTCTCATTCCCAGGGACTAGACTTTTTCTAGACTCTATACCAGTGCTGAACTTGGTGCCCTCATCCAGCTACAAAGAGGTCCCTGGATTTTTGCTCCTTAAATGTTGGGCTTCAAGGGACCTTGCGGGAACCTGCAGTACAGCACTTATGGAATCAAGTTCCATAAGTGAGGCATCTCTCAAGGAGGAAGTTTCAGAAGAGCCCAGAGATAAATGGGTAGCTCCTGCATCTAGATATAAGCAATCTAATACACGAAGAACACCTTTGTCCCATGCTGCCTCACCTTCTCGGCAGTTCTCTGCAATATAACTAGTGACAGCAGAAAGTATGTTAATCAGTGATATTTTCCAGAAATTGAACTTAAAGGTCACTTCAGCTTCTGAGCAAGTGGAAGTGAAACTGAATAATGTTCTAGTTATTTTACGGGAAAATACTTTTCTAATGCCATTCTTGGTATTGTTTCAGATTAGTCTGTTCCCGTAATCGCCACTTTTGCTTATGAATGTTCATCAATATACTTTATATGAATAATAATTTATAACTTGTTTTATATATCTTAAATTAATTATGTATGTTATATATATCATAGTTATAACAATATGTAAGACCCTATGTCTATTTCACAGAAAGTGAAATGTTTCAGAGATAGGATATATAAGTTTACTTGAAATAATTTCTAAATATTTTCTAAATAATTATAAGGCCTCTCACAGTACTCATCCCAGGAATATTAAATATTTTCCTGTGGTTGCAAATAGATTGATGTAAAATGTTTCATCTCTACCTATCTATCTATATAGATAGATAGATATATCTTTAGTATGTGACATTTTCTATTCCATGAGTTCTTAAGGATGATTTTATTAGAGCAAATTAAGAGAAGGAAACAATTTTAAAAACTGGAACCCAGAGTCAATTTAGTTTGTTTGTTTTGCTTTTGTCAATTCACTCTTACTCCTGTCGGTTTTTTATTTCTTTCGTGAGTATTTATAAATCTCCTGGCTTGTCTCTTGATGAGATTTTAAGTAAGGGAGATTATTTATATTACTTTTCTAAGTAAGTATTTTGCTGGGGCAGGGGAGCCTTTTTTTCAAATGATTACTTTTAAGTGTCATTTATGAGGACCAGCCAGGCTAATAGTGGTTTTCTGGGTAGATCCAAGGTCATTAAAAAAGTGTGACCTGGGCCAAGGTAGCACCTCCTGTTCCAGGTCTGTAGCTCAGGACTGAAGACAGGGAAGGTGGAACAGTCCTGAGGTTCTCGTGCATGTTCTTCTTTGGGGGCCCCTATAATTCCTGGGTTGTATCTGATGGCTCGCTCCTTCTCTAGCTCCGTCACTGGTTCCCCTTTCTCTTCCTCCCACTAATTGCAGTTTGCCGACAGTTCTGTTCTTAACTCTCTACGGGCTTTCCTCCCTGATCCATTCACTATCCTCATTTTCGTTATTATTTAAGTGAGAAAGACACATAAATTATTAATCCTGACCTCTCTCATGGTCTTGATGCCTCTGCCAGTGCTTTTACCAGTAAACCCCAGTCTAAGGCAATTGATCATCCACTTAACAAGCAGTTTAAATTCTTATTATGATCTCATCATGTACTTTCTTCTATTACGGCTGTGATTTTGTACACACAAGTGTTTACACTATCTCGTGGTGGAAAGGGAGCACACTTTGGAGTCACAATTTATTATTTGGGAAAATGCGTTGTTATTTAACTCTACCAGCTTTGGTATACTCATATATTGAAGTGGGGTAAATGACAGCGCTGTATTCAAAACACATGTGAGTATTAAATGAGAAAATGTAAATAAAGAATCTCTCCCAGTGCCTGACACCACTGTTATTTAATAAATCAACACTAATAGTTTTATTTCTTCTCACCAATATTCATTAAGCGTGTTTTACTGTTTACAAAAGCCTTGAAATGCCAGGATACAGACTTTGGATTTTATTCTGCAGGCAACTGGGAGCCACTAAAAGTTTTTGAACCATGAAATAACCCAAGAATTAATATTTTAGGAAGATGAACCTAGGAATAATTTTCAAGGAGACCAGCTAAGAGACTCTTTATAGATAAAATAAGGTCTGGACTAACACGCCGGTGATGAGAATAGAAAATAAAGGTACTAGAGAAATACAAGGCTATCATATCAGACTTTTACTGTTTGTTATTTATGTATTTCACGATTTTGCCCTGTATAGTCAAAGCATTATTATTATGATGGGAACTTTGCTCTCAGCCTGACTCAGAACTGTTTTATATTCCTCTCAGAGCATAGATGTGTTAGCATTAAAACTTTCTCATTGATGTTATGCTTTTTGAAACCAATGTATATTGTTTCCAGAATTCACAATATCTTCCCACGTATAAGGTCTGAGGTCACACTTGATCTCAGCAGGATATAACATATCTCATGAATTTTTTCCTGCTAAAGGAAGTTTTAAATATTTCAGGTTGCGAAAATAATCTTTAGATACAGAGGATGGAGAGTTTGTGTAGACAGCAACTTTCAGGCAGATATCACGGAACTGGAAATATAAGCCAATGACTATCTTAACTAAATATTTAGTTTGTGAAATAAAATAGTGAGTCCTTATTTTGTTGTCATGTATATTTAACATTTAGCATCCGGTATTTCTCATGCTGTTCATTCTTTTGTCTTTTTTTTTTAAATCTTTTGGTATCCTGTCTATTTTTCAAAAGCTAATACAAATCTCACGTTCTTCATCAGAATAACAATTCATGAAACATAAATCAGTTCGGTAACTTATTTTCCCTGTCACACATATTCACATTTTATAATAAATTATTTTAATTTAAAATACATTTTATACCTCTAGCAAACCATCCACTCCTAGGGTGGAGATTTATGTCCACATCTGGTTCATTCTCCTTGACACCTAGCGTAGCAATCAGTCTTTGTTGATTTGTAATTACAAGTGAAAAAAAAAAAGAAAAAATCAAAGTAGACCTGTAAGAGTCAAAAATAAGATCCTGAGTCAGATGTAGCATCAGCAAACTATTATTTTGTTTAAATAAATAATGAAATAGATACTTCAGCTATTCTTTTTAATTTTAGAAAGAATCTGAAAATCATAGAATGATTATTCTTCTCTTAATCAAAGACATCTAAAATAAGTCTCGTAGATAGTAGTTATTTAATTAAAAAAGATATGTTAGGTAGTAGTTGAACTTTGGGTACCATTTAGTCAATAAGCTATGGAAATGGTAAGTACTCTATTTTGCCTCCTTACTATCAGTTTATTTTGGCTTTAGATTACCTGCATTTGAAAGACTGTTAAGAACAAAAATTACTATGTGAAAGTAGCAGACAACCTGTTAGTTTAGGAAATAGTACTCCTAAAGTTCAGTTTTACATTCTAATAAGTATGTTGAATTTGTGCATATCCAATACGGAATTTTGGAATTTCTGCAACATGGGTGTATTTTGTTAAAACGTATTTAAGAGAACTAGTACCTGAGGGCTTTTGTTTGTTTGTGTGTTTGTTTGTTTTAATTCCAGCCTGGGGAATAGAGGGTAAGCCTGATAAATTGTCAGTCTCAGGATACCTATTTTGAAATGCCTGTAATTAAAAAAATGATAAATAGTAAAATAATTTTTTGTCTCATAGACTTGTGATATTTCAGAATAAAAAAAACCAACTTGAGACAATGTCTAGTCCAGCTGCTTAATTTTACAGAGAGGACTGAGGATGAAGTAATGTGAGTTTTTCCTTCCCTCCCTCTCTCCCTTACTTCCTTCCTTAAACATGAAAGAACAACTTCTGTATTCAAAATTGGTGCTGAATGTTTGGAGAGGAATGGCCCCAGGCTTGAGTAATTCATGATCCACATCCATAAGACACTGGTTGTAGTGTGTTCAGAGGCACACAACTGAGTCATCACAAAGCTGAGTTTATAGCTGACGTCTCTTCACTCCTAGAGGGGCAGACATCCTACGTTTTACGGATGTCGACAGATGATTTAGAAAATAAATTTAATGCGTTCTGCGAGAATTGTCGACACTTAGATCCAGGCAGGGTGATGACTGCTAGTCACATAATCATGACCATTTCTGAAAGAATATATTAATTTTCTTATCTGATAATCAAAAGCTCTGTTCTGATCACCAATGCTATAGAGCTGCACTTGACCTGATCTCTATCTACTTTCATTATTTAAAAAAGAAAAGGGTACATTTATCAATGTATACCTTATATTAGCACTATAGAATTTTTAATCTATATATTCATGTATACACACTCTTATATATACATATATATGCATATATCTGAAGGGGAACAAATATGTCACCCTCTGAAACTGCCTCTTTGGCATAAGGCTTATCTTGCCCTGGTTCTTTTTAAGAGACAACAGGTGTAAGAGAAGCTCTGAAAATCTAATAGAAGTTACCCTTTTGTAAGAGAAATTTACATTTATAAAGGAAATATCCATTTGTAAGGGTGTCTTCCACTCCGTACCAGGAAGAGAAGGATAGCCGAATCTTAAACTCTTTTTGCTGGAGAAGGCCACAGACTTACATCTGCATAACAACCACGCCCTTGTTTGTTAAGGACTGGTGTCCAACTGCACATACCCACCCCCCCACCAAAATGCTAAGTAATAGGTAGATTATACTGGCAGAGATGGGTCTTTTCCACATTTTTAAAATATGAAACTCTGGTACAAAATTCTGTCGAGCCATTCAACTGTAATGTAGACTTTAATCCAAAAAAATGTTCTTATCAAAAGTATTCATGTTAATAGTATCCTCTGCAGTTACTGGTTTGTTGTTTATAGTTCTTTGTCTGTAGGAGGTAGCCTTATGTAAAATGTTGCCACTTTCCAATCATCATTTGGGTGTGAACGAAGAAAAAGAGATAACATTTTTACACAATATCATGCTTTCTGGATGTGGTCACCTTTAATAATAGAAACCAAAAGAAACATTTCCCAAAGTTCTACCAGGAAGCAGATGTGCAGTCTTATTTTTCTCTTAATCATGTATTTATTTATTGCATTACATCTTTCAGTTGTGGATATTTTCCTGTAAAGGGAAATTCCATCCTTCCTGGAATAATAATTCCCCAAATTTTATATGTATTTTTTTCAACTGATGAGTTGATGTGAAAATACAGTTTCCCTTCTTAAATGTATCGGTCTTTTGATCATATCCCTATGTAGGGAGAGCTTGAGTGCTTATAACTCTTCCTGAGGATATTTCTGTGGTATCAAAAAAAAAAATTTTCAGGGAATTTTAGGGGAAAGTAATCATTTTTCTACTAAAATTCAAACAAATGGATCTCCAACAATAGAAGCAGTTTCATGGAAAATTTTAGTAACATCTGAAGGTGAAAATTTATAGTAACTCAACCTCCTATCATTCTAGCTTTTTCATTTCTCTTCTTCACTCCTGCTGAAATGATTTGTCTCCATCAGAACATCCCAGCCTTGGCTGTCCTCCATCTTTCCAGAATCCCTTGGTTTCACTTATCTATGTATCCAGCCTAGATCTCCAGATCAGGCATTTCAAACAAAACTTTTCAGCCTACTGTAACATCTCATATGCTGATGTAGTTGACGTAGTTTCCTACATAATGATGCATATACTTGTCTGAGCTCTTCGATCTTCACATGGGTTTCTATTCGTCTGGGTCTTACCTGCTGGTTCACTAGCCCATCCTTACTGGTGGATATTACTCTGGACCAAATAATTTGTGTTGATCTCAGAACAATGTTTAGACAACTTTTGACAAATTTGATAATTTATACTCACCTTCGCAACACCTATACACCATCATTCAGACTATGGTATGATCACTTGTTTTGGCCACAGTCTGTTACATGTTACACCCTCCTGTACAAAACCTCCAACTCATGTTTCTTTATATCTTCCTGGCCTTCAAACATAAAATGTGTAAAATAAAACAGGATTTTATTTTCTAAACCTCTTTATTTCTTTTGTCATGGTTCAACTAGTAATCTGAATTTAATTAACAATCATCTGTAATGCAATGTAGAGCATGTGTTTTGGGCTTAGTCTACCTGGGCTCCCATCCTGACTCTGTCACTTACTGAATTGTAGCTTTGGACATTTTTATCTTTTCTGTTTTAGTTTCCAGAACTGTAAAATGGAGTAATAAGAATATTTAACAGGTTAATGTGGGGATTAAATAAATCAATGAGTTCTCAACTTAGAATAGTGTCTGTTCTTTAGTTATCCCTGCATAAATGTTAGCTGCTGTTATTATCACTTTCCTTTGCTCTTTATTTCCAGTTAGTTCAGCAAGTTTTCTTAAAATTTCCCTTCTTTTTATTCTCACTGCCTACACCATGATTCAAACCTTCATGGTCTTTTGCCTGTATTATTTTAATAGTCTCCTAATTCATATTCCTGTTCTCATTTAATCATAAGCTCTAACTAACTTAGAATGTTGCATTCTGAAACCTTTATCATGGTTAGGAACACTGTATTTGACAAGATAAAGGTTTTATAGAAAAACACATAATCTAAACAAAACTAAAAATGACATTAAGTATCATGAGTATGTATATACATGTGTGTGTATGTGTAAGAAACTTTGTACTAAATAAAAGTGAAAGCAACCTCATTCTAACCAAATTAGATACTCATGGTTATTAAACCTCCTTGTGTTGCTAACCATCTTGTTGGTACCTTCCTTGTTGATTAAAAAACTACTGAAGCATGTGATATGCTTAGGTATATAATTATATAATTTTCTGTTAGGGAGACCATATACCTTTTAAAATTTGTGAAGCAGTTTGCATTTTCCCTTGATTTATATATCTATTTTCTCTACCATATCTTCTCTCCATAAAATGGGACTCCTTATAACACACTTATTCCTGTTTTATATGAGAGAGATCAGGAATAGTTGATGCTCTTTTGTTTAAAGGGAATGACCAGAACTGGACTTAAATGTGAATTTTAAAAAATTGTTGTACATATGCATCAAGTTACTGAAAAGTCACAAGTAATGAAACCATTGTGGGTAAGGCACGACATCATCAGCTGTACTCTAATGCCACTGTTGTCATCCATTCCCTGTCCAGAGTGATGGCAGAATCCAGTTTAAGTGCTTTAAATTGGTATGACCTGGGTTTAATATAAATTTGCAGCTTAGATCACACTTATTTTACCCACACGAAATTATAACATCACCTCTTTTCTCATACCATATCTTATGTCTGTTGACATATTACCCACTCTCAAATTCCAGCTTAAATGCTATCCTGACTATGAAATTTCCACTCCATTCCCCTCCTATCTCAGTCAAGAAATAATTTTTAACAATTTAGTTCATATTTTATACCTCTTTTATAGCACTTACATTCTGTCTAAATTATAGCTGTTTGTATACATTTTTTTTTAAGTACACTGTTATCCCCTTTAGTAAAGGACCACATTTTTTTTTTTTTTTTTTGGCGGTACACGGGCCTCTCACTGTTGTGGCCTCTCCCATTGCGGAGCACAGGCTCCGGATGCGCAGGCACAGCAGCCATGGCTCACAGGCCCAGCCGCTCCACGGCATGTGGGATCTTCCCGGACTGGGGCACGAACCCGTGTCCCCTGCATCGGCAGGCGGACTCTCAACCACTGTGCCACCAGAGAAGCCCCAAGGACCACATTTTGTTGGCCAACTACAAACAGAGTAATGGAGTTGAATCTTATACAGGTTCTAAGTTCAATATTTAAAGTTAAAATTTCATCTTTTCAATATTATCCTGAAAAGTCACTAAAGTAATACATAAAATGTATTATACAGCATTTGTGTGCCAGGCTAGGAGCTGACATTCGGTCTCTCAAAAATACAAAACACTGAAAGTTTTCCTTCTACATTGAATCAAGTCACTGACTTTTTACTTCAGCACAGATGAAGTAATTGGCTTGTATTTAGAGGCTGTGTTGTATGAAAAAAAATCCATGCCTCTTTAAACATGAAAATCAAATACAGCTTGAGGAGATGTTTAGACTATGAGAACCGAGAATGACTAAAGGGATTTCTTTTTTTTCTCCTCAAAATTATTTTTAAACAGCTAAGTGGTCTAAAAATTCTTTCTATCTTCTTGGTTTTCATGAAATTTGGTTGCCTACTTTCAAAAGGGTTTGGATAGGTAAGTAGGTAGATAGATAGATCGACAGATAGATGGATAGAGAGGTAGAGGTTTGGGTAAACATATACTAGCTTGGAGGACTATATCAAATTTTAAAACTTCTGTGCATCAGAACAAACAACAGAGTGAAAAGGCAACCTATGACATAGAAGAAATAATTGCAAATCATATATCTGAAAAGGGTTAATATCCAGAATATATAAAGGACTCCTACGACTCAATAACGTCAACAACAAAAAAACTGATTGAAAAATGAGCAAAGGATTAAATAGATATTTATTCAAACAACATTTAGAAATAATAAGCATATGAAAAGATGCTCAATATCACTAATCATTAGAGAAATGCAAATCAAAACCACCATGAGTTATCACTTCACATCTATTAAGATGGCTACTGTCCAAACAACAGAAAATAACAAGGGTTGGTGAGGATGTGGAGAAATTGGAATCCTTGTGCACTGTTAGTGGGAATGTAAACTGATCCAGCCGCTTAGGAAAACAGTTCAGAGTTTCCATTAAAAAATTGAAAATATAATTACCACATGATCCAGCAATGCCACTTCTGGGTATGTATCCCAAAGACCTGAAAGCAGGGTATCAAAGAAATATTTGCACACCCAAATTTATTGTGGCATTATTCATAATAGCCACGAGGTGGAAACAACTGAAATGTCCATCAGTGGATAAATGGACAAACAAAATATGGTGTGTATATACAGTGGAAAGTGATTCACCCTTAAAAAAGAAGGAAATCCTGTCACATGCCACAACATGGATAAACCTTGAAGACATTATGTTAAGTGAAATAATCCAGTCACAAAAAACACATGGTGTATGATTCCAATTCTATGAGGTGTTTAAGTAGCCAAACTTATAGAAATAAGAAATTAGAATGGTGGTTTCAGGGACTGAGGGGAGGGAGAAATGGGGGATTATTCAATGAGTGTAGAGTTTCAGTTTTGTAAGATGAAAAAGTTCTGGAGATCTGTTGCACAACAATGTGAATATACACAACAATACTAAGTTGCACACTTAAAAATGGTTAAGATAAATTTCATGTTACATGGGTTTTTGTTTACCAAAATTAAAAATGATTTAAGAACACTAGTTGAGGGCTTCCCTGGTGGTGCAGTGGTTAAGAATCCGCCTGCCAATTCAGGGGACAAGGGTTTGAGCCCTGATCTGGGAAGATCCCACATGCCGCGGAGCAACTAAGCCCGTGCACCACAACTGCGCTCTAGAGCCCGCGCACCACAACTACTGAGGCCATGTGCCACAACTGCTGAAGCCTGCGCACCTAGAGCCCGTGCTCCGCAACAAGAGAAGCCACAGCAGTGAGAAGCATGAGCACCGCAACGAAGAGTAGCCCCCGTTCGCTGCAACTAGAGAAAGCCTGTGTGCAACAATGAAGACCCAACACAGCCAAACATAAATAAATTAAATAAATTAAAAAAAAAGAATACTAGTTTAAATAACTAGTTTAAATCTAGGATGCGTGGCATTATACAATGTAGTTGCTCAGTTCAAGTTATTATTCAAGACAGGCTTTGCAATAGAAACATTGTTAAAAGAGCAAACTTTTACTCAGAGAGACCTTCATTCAAATCCATGCTCTGATACTGACTGACTATATGACGTGAAACCTAGTTTAACTTCTCTGAGCATCAGTTTCATCACAAGCTAATTTGGATTAAAAATATCTACCTGCAGCAGCTTGAAATGAAAATCATTGAGTTTAGCACATAGTAAGCATTCAAAAAAGGTTGTTTATTATCATTATTATTGATGGTTCCATTTAAAAAAGGTTTATAACTTAACAGTGCAAGTTCAAGCCTTCTTTGTTAGAACAGGCATCTGTGACTTTACTCATTTCAATTTATATTTGGAAGATAGGCAGGACTTACTTTTTTTTTCCAACTGTTTTTGAAAGGGCATTCAGACATGAAATGCTTGATTATTTACTTGAATCAGGATTGAAACACTTGGCTAGTTGAAGGCAATTCTGGGAATTAGAAAAAGGGCCCCTCTCTGAATGACTGAAGCTGGGTTTCTGAATTGGGTCTTTCAAAAATAATAGGGTTCTTTGCCCATTTTCCATGAATTTACATTTTTCATAGAACATTGCTTTGGATCAGATAAAATTTAAGTAACATCTCTCATTTTTTTCATTACTTTATTAATCGTTCTCACTCTCCTTAAATCCTTTCTGTTGGACACTGGACTCTTTCTTTCCTTATTTATTTTCCTATCATGTGTACTCTCTTTACATAGCCTTTGTTTTTTTCAGATTCCAGTTCTTATTTTTCAAGTGTGACAAATATACTGTCATGAATTTTTAGAAATTTAGCTTTATTTTACTCTTCACTTTCTCACAAGCACTATGTTCTTTGCTTTGCAAGAATTTTCTTACTAAATTATGATTCTGTTGTGTGGTGAGTGATATTATTTTCTACCTTACACAGATGAGGAAACTGAGGCACAGAGAGATTACATAACTTGCCCAAGTTCCCGCCTACTAAGTGTGAAGAATGGGATGTGGACCCAGGAGGTTTGATTCCAAGGCTCAGGCTCTCCAGTGCTACACAAATATTACCTCATTTTCTTGAAGAGGCACTTTCAAAGACTGCCTTTTTTCCCCTTTCCTTTACTCTCTCTGTGTTTTACATTCCTACTCATTTCTTTTAGGAATTTCCCCCTTCCCTTCAAAATGTAGATTAACATTTTACAATATACTGCTTTCCCTCTCCTGTTCTGCCTTTCTTACCGCATCTTTGTCCTTGCAGGTCACTAGCTCACTGCTGGGGATGTCCTTGGCCTCTGAACCTTTGCCTTGTGACATTCATTTGCTGACTCAGTTCCTTTACTTCTGTCTTCCAAGGAGTCTGAGCAATTTAAATGTTACTTTCCTCTCAGTCAGTTCCAAGATGATGTTTGCCCCTGCTAAGTGTATTTCCTTTAAGCTACTGGGACCTTCTGTTCTGCAGATTGCTTTTTGGTGCATTTGGAATGAAGTTGCCAAGTTTCTTTTTGTGCATATGCTCGCTTTTCACTTCCTGGAAACTTGACAGAGTTTCCACTCTTTTTCTACATTGTTCTGTCTTCACTCCGCTAGTATACCTCTGCCATATTGTTTTCTCTCCACCCCAGTTCCCTTCAGAATCCCTTGTCCTGAATGCTTCAATCTACCAGAAACTTCCACTGTCTTTTTTATTGTGGCAAGAGTTGTATTTTAATTAACTACAGTATGTCAGTCTGTGAAAACAAATGGCTATACATTCTGGAAACTTCAGCAACTAAATTTTGTTATTAATTTTTTACCTGATCTACTCCATCTGCTTCTTTCATTTCTCTTATAAGAATTGTGCTTTAATGATTCCCAAGAAACTCATAATGAGGATGTGGCTTTACACAGTAATCACTGTATGTGAACTATGAGTGCTTATTGGTGCTGTGATTGAGGACGCAAATCATGTAAGAAATCCAGGGCAGTGGAAAGGTCACCAGGCATGCAGTCAGAAGATGCCAGTCCTTGCTGTTGGTGGTTCTTAATGTCAACTTTATTTTAGCTTCTACAGTATCTCCTCTTATTCTCAGCTTTGTTATTTGTAAAATGGAGGATTAATAATACCTAATTCCGAAGGTGAGGTTCAAATGAGACAAAAAGCACACGTGTTTTACAGTTTGGAAATAGGTATACAACAGGTACAGATTATTATTAGATTGACTCTCAAAGCACAGAGATGAAAGTTTGTCAAGCACATAAAAATTTAAATGAAAACGAGTGGAAAATATGACCAGAACTGTATAAGAATTTCATTTATTTAGTTTTCTATCGAGTATCAGGAGTTTTCTTAAAATTTTGAAATCTGCACTTTGGGTTTTATTTAATGGAAGAAAACTTCAGCATAGCCCTATAAATATTTGAGTGTGCGAGGGTGATGGTGACATGTTTTGCTGACCCAAATATCGTAATCCAAAAATGATACTATGTGGGTCGTTCACAGTTTCTTCATATGATAGGGTAGCTATTCCAGTATGATTCGTAGGGAAAACACAGATGGCCTACAAAGACATGGAGCAGCATGTGTTATTATGGATGAAGTTCCACCTGGGAATCCTTTGCTTCCTTCTGTGAGGAGTCATGTCACTCCCACAGGAATGGTGATTTCAAGGTTTTATGTCTCCCCACATGTCTAATTATATAAGTGATTCATTTACATTTTAATCTTTAAAAATACCATATTGCAAGTGAACACATAGAATCACTGGAAGCCATATTAAAAGGATCTATTATCCCATATTATTCCCTTCTGAAAACTGCTGAATTACTATACCATTTCAAGCCATTAATTAATGAAGACCTTTGTATGAACAAAATATGGAGGATAAAGCTAAATTTTTCAGTTCTTTTGAAAATTGAGCTTGAACTGTTAACATGATTCCAATTTTTTTTATTCTGTTGATTGCTTTGTCCTCTAGAATCGTGGTAACCATCTGAGTGGTCAAGTTGCTTGTATCTTATGCATACAGACTGATACCAGCTGTTTCCTGGGACGTGCCTCGCTCCATACCAGGTGAACAGATTTTTCACTTGTGTCTTTATACTTCCCTTCCTAATTCTAGGGTTGCCTTCTTTTCTGCCTTATTGCAATTATTCTCTATAAACCTCTCCCCTTGGTACCAGGTTAAATAATAATGTTTTTCCTCTAGATTATTTATGTCCTTTGCCTGTTTGTAGATAGCTACTTTGTCCATCCACTTGTTGCCCTGCCAAGATGTGCTCATTTAGCGCTTTAATCTTTTATCATCAGTCATTTTTCTCTGCATCTTAATCACTGTTCCATCGTGTCCCTGAACTCCTTCCAGCTTCTCTGCACCTTTTGGGTAATGAGGTGCCTGGATCTGAGCACCAGGTCCGGTCCCATCAGTCCTGTCTAGGAGGGTCCCATTGCCTCCAGGCTGCTGTGATGCCTTCTTGTTCCCTGAGGTGCTCATTAGAGAGGTGATGCCTGTCTCTACAGGCAGAGTCAAGCATGGCTTCATCGCCCCCGTTCTCCTATAGCTCCCTTCTGGCTAATCCTTTTTCTAGAGTGACAATTCCAATTTCTCTCCTCCCCCCTCATTTTCTGGCTCTCTAGCTCTCGCTGTAAGTTTGTCCCTGTTGCTCTTTACTGCTTTTATTTTACTTATCCTGCCTGACTCATGATCTAATTCATCTGTTTATCTCCCCATTTCTCTCTTTTTCTTGATCTAACGCAACATCTTCCCAGTTCCACCATTTTCTACTTGGTGCTGATAACAATCTCTGCCACTCTGATTGCACACGCATCTATCTCTTAACCAGATCGACTTCTTTCACTCCTCCATGGGAAAGATACGCTTATTCCCTTATGTTTATCTAATATCTTACCTTGTCATTTTTTAACGAAACAATAAGTAGTTTGACATTATTCTGTTAGGCTTGAAAATTTAGCTTTATCACAGTTCCTCAGAGAAATGAGCTATACATTATGTTTAATACTACTGTTTGCAACTTAATAAAATGACATTTAGTTCAGTTTTTAATCCATAAATTATATATTTTGGGGAAAGATATGATAGGTATAATGTCTCTGAAGTAGTTACAATGTAAATCATGGTTTGTGTTTCTTAAATACTTGTTAATCCTTTCTTCCTTCACTCCATTCTTCCCTGTCTTTCCTGCTTCCTTCCTCCCATCACATAATGGTCCTGAAATCCTGGCATCTGCAGGATAGCGTGAGGGAGAGAATGCAGCACCTGTGATTCTAGACCCTGCTCTAAAAGTGATGAACTGTACAGCCACATTGAATCACTTATATCGTCACTTGTGTTCTCATACATAACAAGAGCTGGCTTCAAAAAAGTGATGATTAAGTGAGAATAAGACAGCATTTTATTCACAATTTATAGGAATATGAGAGATAACTCCTAAATAAGTTTTGGGTCAAATTAAGGAGGACCTTGACAACTGGAAACGTTTTATGTGAAACAACAGAAGGCTTCCCATTGCTTGTCAAATGAATTTTATCAAAACTTTCAAGAGTATGAATGTGGTTTGAGTAAAAATGGAGGATTGAAGTGAGGGAGGCTGGAAAAGTTACTAGGAAAATGTTATAACAGTTCAGGAATTAGGTAGTAAAGACAGATAAAGATTAGAGCTTGGAGGAAAAGTTGAATCTAGTATTATGGATTTGGGAACCAACTTTAAAATCAGTGGCTGGTCAAAAGTGGTTGGACTGTCTTACCACCTGGAGTGTTTTTTATTTATTATTATTATTTTTAACATCTTTATTGGAGTATAATTGATTTATAATGGTGTATTATTTTCTGCTTTATAACAAAATGAATCAGCTATACATATACATATGTTCCCACATCTCCTCCCTCTTGCGTCTCCCTCCCTCCCACCCTCCCTATCCCACCCCTCTAGGTGGTCACAAACCACCGAGCTAATCTCCCTGTGCTATGCGGCTGCTTCCCACTAGCTATCTATTTTACGTTTGGTAGTGTATATATGTCCATGCCACTTTCTCACTTTGTCCCAGCTTACCCTTTTCCCTCCCCGCATCCTCAAGTCCATTCTCTAGTAGGTCTGCGTCTTTATTCCCGTCTTGCCTGTAGGTTCTTCATGACCATTTTTTTTTTTTTTTAGATTCCATATATATGTTAGCATACGGTATTTGTTTTTCTCTTTCTGACTTACTTCACTCTGTAGGACAGACTCTAGGTCCATCCACCTCACTACAAATAACTCAGTTTCGTTTCTTTTTATGGCTGAGTAATATTCCATTGTATATATATGCCACATCTTCTTTATCCATTCATCTGTTGATGGACACTTAGGTTGCTTCCATGTCCTGGCTATTGTAAATAGAGCTGCAATGAACATTGTGGTACATGACTCTTTTTGACTTATGGTTTTCTCAGGGTATATGCCCAGTAGTGGGATTGCTGGGTCATATGGTAGTTCTATTTGTAGTTTTTTAAGGAACCTCCGTACTGTTCTCCATAGTGGCTGTATCAATTTACATTCCCACCAGCAGTGCAAGAGGATTCCCTTTTCTCTACACCCTCTCCAGCATTTATTGTTTGTAGATTTTTTGATGATGGCCATTCTGACTGGTGTGAGAAGACATCTCATTGTAGTTTTGATTTGCATTTCTCTAATGATTAATGATGTTGAGCATCCTTTCATGTGTTTGTTGGCAGTCTGTATATCTTCTTTGGAGAAATGTCTTTTTAGGCCTTCTGCCCATTTTTGGATTGGGTTGTTTGTTTTTTTGATATTGAGCTGCATGAGCTGCCTGTAAATTTTGGAGATTAATCCTTTGTCAGTTGCTTCATTGGCAAATATTTTCTCCCATTCTGAGGGTTGTCTTTTCGTCCTGTGTATGGTTTCCTTTGCTCTGCAAAAGCTTTTGAGTTTCATTAGGTCCCATTTGTTTATTTTTGTTTTTATTTCCATTTCTCTAGGAGGTGGGTCAAAAAGGCTCTTGCTGTGATTTATATCACAGAGTGTTTCGCCTATGTTTTCCTCTAAGAGTTTGATAGTGTCTGGCCTTATATTTAGGTCTTTAATCCATTTTGAGTTTATTTTTGTGTATGGTGTTAGGGAGTGTTCTAATTTCATTCTTTTACATGTAGCTGTCCAGTTTTCCCAGCACCGCTTATTGAAGAGGCTGTCTTTTCTCCATTGTGTGTTCTTGCCTCCTTTATCAAAGATAAGGTGACCATATGTGTGTGGGTTTATCTCTGAGCTTTCTATCCTGTTCCATCACCTGGAGTGTACTCATGGCTAATCCAGACTCCAGAATACCCCTCTGTGACTTGCTGAAATGGAGTATTTGGAGAGGGCGGCATGGAAACTGTAATTGTTACAAGCCCCTCAGTTACTTCGTATGCTCATAACTGGTTACAGAATTTTCAGGGGAAAGAGTTGTCATTGTCACAATAAGTTAATTTTAGGGTCTAGTGTGTTGAGGAAAAGAAAGAGTAACTAAAGGGGATTAATGGACCAAGAGACTAGGATCATGGAGGGAAAAACCTGGGCCTGCGATGAGGGAATGATGTGGTTAACCAAGCAGGTAGACACGATAGGCATGGTTGGTGGGAATGGGTGAAGAAGTTCAAGTGAGGAATTTGTGAGACACCTAGGAATTCTGAGCTTTTGTTCTTAGTAGAATAGAAAAACTTCCGAATGGTATTGCAAATCAGTGTGCTTTAGGTAACTAAAGTGAAAAGTTGAGAACAGAATATTATTGGGGAACGGAACTACACCTCTGGCCAGCAGAGATTTGGTTGTTTAGTTCTCTTTTGTTTTCCCCAAACAGCGGTGATACATGTGAAGCTATAAATTAATGCTTTTCATTTACTTATATGTATTGGGAAAGCAAAATCAAAAAGTAAATGGCTAATCATCTTCGGGCACAGTGCCTAGGACCCAGACATCAGAGTGTTAGTGTGAGCACTTAAGAGAAAATGTATAGGGTTTAGGAAAGGGTCAAATCGTGGAGAAAAGATGCATAAATTGTACAGTGGGGGCCTGTTTAGGGATACCAAATTGTTAACTTCTTTGCAGAAGCATTTTTTAGGAACTTAGTCTTACTTGAGAAAATGAATGAAAAAATCTTTCTGTTAATACTTTGAAAATAGCCAGTCTTTTATTCAAGTTATTTTCATTTAGTATACTACACCAGTATTTCAACATTAACATCAAAATTGTGACCTTGTTTGAGATTAGTGTTCTTTATTTACTGCCACGTTTTTAGTACTGACTTTCTTTAGCCATCGAAGCAAATAAGAATGAATCTTTATTTCACAAAATGAAGAAAGAGGATCAAAACACAGATCTTTAAAAAAAAAAAATCTGACTTAAAAAAGTAAGCTTGTGTTGGGGATAGTAAGACTTTCTATATCTCAAAGTGGCATTTGTTTCTGAAGCATGTCAGCCTCCCTGCACAGTGACTTATTGTGTTTATCTATAAAAAGAAAAATAAACTATTATGCAAACTCACTTCCATTTGGAAACTGTAGTGCCAAGTGTTAATGGCATCATTATTTCAAACAAAATCTGTTAGAACCATTACTTTTTGTCATAGGCTTCATGTGGGAATTTCCATGAAGAGTTTGTAGTCTATAAGACATTCACATTGCATAACTATTTTCTTCTTACTATCTATTATGCTAATGATTTTCTGGGTAGACACATTGGTCCTTTTATAAAAAAAGAAGTCAATTTCTTAACCTTTGCTAGCTGTCTTTCTGAATGTATCCCTTATACCAATTGAATATGGGTGATATATTGGTGATATCTTTGGAGGGAAATGTAAACAACACATGAGGGGATGGAGTTTGCCCATAAGTTGGTAAGCACCTTAAAAATTTTCAATATTGAATTAAAATGTCATCAAGACAATAAGAATTAAAGAGAGACTTGTTTTTCTCAAGAGAGAATTTTGGAACTTTGTTAACTCTTGAAAGTACACTTGTTCTTTCAGGTTGGTAGAATCAAGCTCTAGCATTCTATGAAATACATAAAAGTTGAAGACTGCTTTGTTATATTAAGAATTACTTATCTTATGGCATAATATAAGATATAAATATAGTAACACCTTATTTTGTCTACATGTAGCACTTCTAAGCTAATATATATAAAATATACATGTCAGAAGTAGGTGATTAAAAACTAGCAATCTTCAGAAGAAAAATCAACATAATTGAATAAATCCAGATAAATTTGGACTTAAAAGCATATCAGGTAAAATAAAGGGAATTGTATACATGTGATGAGTCATATTGTTTTTTCATGATTTCAACAGCTCAGTGTTAAATTGTTGTTGATTAAGGTACCTCAGTTTTTTAATGAGAAATCAAAGACTGTTTACTTGTTGTTCTATGATAGGTGCAAAGTCCACTATGGTAATATAAGATGCTTTAATAATTTGCATTCTATTAAAGAGCTAACCTTCATTAGAAATAAATATCTAAAATAAAATAAGGCATTCATATCTGTAAATGTGATACACCTAGAAGGTAAAAAAAGCTATAATTATATTATTATGCTTTTTCAAATAATAAATGTTTCACAGTCACTAAATATATAAATGAATTATTTACGAAGTGTCTTTAATAAGCACCATCACTAGGGGCTGCTCACTGATTTGTCTATAATTAAGGATTCATGTACTCTTGCATATTACCTCCTTGTTGAAAACACATTAAGTTTCGGTATGACCAGGTGTTATCAGAGATTTAATACGTACCCATGGAAAAGAAATAACTAGTTGACCTATCAGGGAGATTAAAACTAACGCCATTGCCTCATGAGTACTAAGCTCTAATGGACAAGTTAACTAGCCTCCTAGTGATTTAGTGCACAGTAAGAAATGTATTTTATTAAGTATTACTATCTCTTAGCAACATTTTTTAAATTACAAGAGAAAATAAAAATATTTATATCATGCTTAATGTTTAGAGGTGAAGTGTATTGATAGCTTCATCTCACATTTAAAAATATTTTTTAAAAAAGTCAGATGGATTGGCAGGATGTATAGATAAAGCGAATTTAGAAAACTGTTAATCATTGAATCCGGGTGTGAGTATATGGATGTTTGCTGTATATTTTATGTTTTATAAATATTAAAAATATTAAAAAATTTTATAATAAAAGTTTGGAAAAACATTTGCAACATAGACTATTACATCATTTTTGAAAGCAATCAATGTGATAAAATATGAAGGGAGCTGCCAATAATAACATGATATAATTCCTTATAAGTAGAAAGACAAGCTATGCTGTATTTTAATATGTGAAGTATATTTTTAAAGTAAATTTGAACTTTAGCTAAATTCCTTTCAGATGTATATATTTTTTGAAAGCAGATTTTACTCTTTTCTCTTTAGATTATGTGTTTAAACCTAATTATTTTTTATGGTTGTTTATTATTCAGAGATAACCTAAAGTTATCACCTTGTGTTGTATTTTCATCAATGGGCCTATTCCATTTTATGGTCCTCTCTGGTACGTTTACAAAGGGCACTTTATGCTGCACTTCTACTTTCCTATAAACAAGGAAACAATCCGTACTACTGTATTTCAAATCATTGCCATCCCAGCCATTACTTCATTTGCAGTGAAAAGCACAAATAAACTGGGCAAGTACATTTCATACATGTTCATTTCTAAAGTGTTAATAAGTAAATGCCTGTTGGCCTTTGCACAGAGGAAGTGGCACACCCCCCCACATGGTGGGATTTGTGTACTTCTCTGTCCATTCCCCTCACATCTATTAGTCCTTCTGGGTTTTGTTCCATCTTTCTTTAAAATAAAATATTTAAGCAGTCTATTAAAAGTTACATGTTATCAGCCCCTATGAGTTAGGAATACCTGAGCTTTAATTACTGTGTATCCTAGACAGTCCTAAGAAAATGGGGCATAGGGAGAGTTTGGAACTTAGACGCTCTCTGATGTCAGTAACATCTGAACATTTCTTAGTTTAGCAGGCACGGAGGTAGGAGGCCAGGCAGGCAGCAGCAAGCTAAGGCACTGTGTGCTAGAGAACAGGAGCAAGATAGGGCCTCTTTGGGCTGAGCTGAAAGAGGGAGAGGAGACAGTCTGCATGATGGTTTGCCAGGGCTAGCAGTCTTTGGATAATCTATGTCCATACCACGTGCAATGTTCTTTATAGATATGATCAGTACAAAAAGACCATGGATTACTAATGATGATTGAATCTCTGGCATATAATTTTACTGATATTCTTCATTGAAACAAATACAGTGTAAAGTCATTATGATGCCTGCGGTCCTACTAGTCATTTAATTTTGAATGTCGTCAAGATTAGAAATTACCTGTAAATAGTTATTTATTTCTCTCAGAATCAGGGTCACAGGTTTCTGTTAATTGCCAGTACAAACAAGTGCAAGTGTCCCAGTTTCTAGGCTACTTGCATTTGATATGCATGGGTGCCAAGAGCAAAAGACTGACAACTATGCTAGGGCTTTCAACTATCTTATTAGATTTACAGAATAACAAAATTTACCATATGGGTGACAAGCAGTTGTTCAATTTCTCATCTGGATCAATATTTGTATTTGTTTTCTAAAATATACTTTTTATAGAAATTATTTTGATAATGAGGTTATCAATATGTATTTGAAGGCATATCACTAGTACTAATCTTAGCAAAGCTCTTTTGTTATTAAATTATTACTAGCTCTGTTAATGCTCTTATTGTTCCAGTGTTTTCCAAGCATTATCAATACCTCTGTTTTCTTTTACTCTAAGATGTTACTAACCTTTTACACCCTTGTCCAGTCTGAGGTCGTTTTCATCCTTACCAACTTCTCTTCTCCACAACCCAACGTAGGTTTATGTTGTCCTGTTTTTGCACTACTACTCCTTTTTAGGCAAGAATACAGATGTCTTTGGGCTACCAAAGCATTTAATTTGTTCATCTGAGATCAAATTCAGTTGTAAATGTTGATAGCTCTTTCACTTGTGATCCTTCCATATGCAGCTTTGGCTTAGCTTAATAATCAGCAAGAGGTCGATCCAGTCATTACTTACTTGCACATTTCAATGAAGTTTGTCCAGCAGTTGTTTGAAATAATCAAAACTTATGATCAAAAAGCATCCTCTCTGTGTAAACAAATACTTTTCTGCAAGTAAGTGTAGGTGTAAAATAAGACATTAAATTGTAACAAGGAAGAAGTCAAGGTGAGAGAAGCAGGAAATTCTACAGTGATGATATTTTCCTATATTTTATTATCAGGCCATAGCAAACATACAATAATGAACATATGATATAACTAGAAAGCAAATAAAACCATTCTGGACATATAACACATCTGTAACAGATTTTCCTTGCAAATTAGTTTTCTGGACGTTTTCGTTGCTTTAATCCAAGTGGGCTTAGAAAACTTGACTCTTTTTAGATAGGATCTATAATTTGTGAATTTATAATATGAATTACAAGTTGCGTAATATCTTTTAGGAAAAGGCTAACATAAAACCTCAAGATGGCCTAGAACCTTCAGTTCAATACAATCGAATATGAAATACTAATGCAAAAAGCATGTGAGATGCTTTGAGGATGTAGAAAGAATGGTATTCCAATAAACTATAATAATTAAATTAAAAACTGCATGCTTGAATGATCATCACACATACACACAAATTGATAGTAAAGCTCAATTTTAACCAATATTGAAATGTATTCTAGTCTGATTATTAAATCTTCTGATGAAGAGCTACATACTTTCTGGAGTTGATTTTGAAAATAATCTATTACTGTTTGTTAAGAACATCACACTGTTTTGTTTGCTTGTATGTATGCTTTGTTCAGTTTTGCTTTTGTTTGGGATTGGAAGATTTCCAGAAATTGTTTATATGTGTGTAAACGTAGAGAAGTTTACCTAGTTTTATTGAAGATTTCTGAAGTGAAGAATGAAGGAAGGAAAGAAGACAGACTGTTCAGAACTAAGAGAGGGAAGGAGAAAATGAACAAACTTCATAAATAATAATTTATTTTCTATATTCAGTTTTTGCATAAGTTTTCTGCGGCAAATCCCTTATGTTGCTTTACTTGCCTTTTAGTCTCAGTAATATCAGATAACTTCTAATTTCCTGGTGTGTGTGTGTGTGTGTGTATTTCTTTGTATGCAGGTAACAGTGCTATTTATATATTTATTTTTTAATTTTTATTTTATATTGGAATATAGTTGGTTAATAATGTGTTAGTTTCAGGTGTAGAGCAAAGTGATTCAGTTATATACATATATAAAGAATATATATATTCCTTTTCAAATTCTTTTCCTACTTAGGCTATTTACAGAATATTAAGCAGAGTTCCCTGTGCTATACAGTAGGTCCTATATCTATTTTAAATATAGCAGTGTGTACATGTCAATTCCAAACTCCCAGTCTATCCCCCGGTAACCATAAATTTGTTCTCTAAGTCTGTGAATCTGTTTCTGTTTTGTAAATCAGTTCATTTGTATAATTTTTTTTTAGATTCCACATGTAAGCGATATCATATGGTATTTGTCTTTCTCTGTCTGACTTCACTTATATGATACTCTCCAGGTCCATCCATGTTGCTGCAAATAGAGTTATTTCATTCTTTGTAATGGCTGAGTAATATTGCATTGTATACATGTACCACATCTTCTTTATCCATTCATCTGTCGATGGACATTTAGGTTGCTTCCATGTCTTGGCTATCGTAAACAGCGCTGCAATGGAGGTTTCTTTAAAAACTAAAAATAGAGATACCATATGATCCAGCAATCCCACTCCTTGGCATGTATCTGGAGAAAAACATGGTTCGAAAGGATACGTGCACCCCAATGTTCGTTGCAGCAGTGCTATTTATTTTTTATTTTTTAAAAATATTTATTTATTTATTTGGCTGCACCTGGTCTTAGTTGTGGCATGAGGGATCTTTGTTGCCACGTGCGGGATCTTTGTTGTGGCATGCGGGCTCCTTTAGTTGCAGCATGCGGGCTCCTTTAGTTGCAGCATGCGGGATCTAGTTCCCAGACCAGGGATCAAACCCAGGCCCCCTGCATTGGGAGCACGGAGTCTTAACCACTGGGCCACCAGCCAAGTCCCAACAGTGCTATTTTATATTGCTTAGCATTTGAAGAAAGTTCAAGGTGATATTAAGCATTTAAATATTATAACTGTGTTAAATTATTTTTGAAACTCTAGAACATTGTAAAGCAATTATACTCCAATAAAGGTGTTTAAGAAAAAAACACAAAACTCTAGAAACACTGTTTTGAAGTATTATTTTGTTTTTCCCACATTTACAATGAAAGAAACTCACAGGAAACAAGAAAATAACACCATCACCACATAGGGAAGTCAGTGTGAAGAAAGTCAGCTTTGCACTGTCTCCAGCGGGGCTTGATTTTGGTATCACAATGAAGATGTTGTTATACCAGGCTTCTACCTACTTGGTGAACTTAGACATAAACTCGGAAGACAGAAACATAGAAAAGCTTCAGTGACTGTAATCTTCTGGCTATAAATCTGGAAGAGCTGGAAAGGAGAGTGAAGGAGATATTAAAATGAAGCTTGAAGAGTCAAGCAGTACATTGATTAGTATGTTGCATTAGCAAATTCTCCTGCAGATATGATTTGGTGGGTGATGCTACTTGCAGTGATACATTTTTAAATTTCCTAGAAAAGCACTTAGAATGGAAATTTCCAAAGCTTTTCAGTACCTTAGCTCAGTAACATTTCCATGGGACCACTAGGCCAAGAAATAAAGAAAAACCAAGAATTCTGTTTAATAAATAGTTGTAGCCAAACAGCTTATTAGTTCCAGCCAAAAAACTTAATAGGTATTTATGTCCTGACAGCCTAAATTGAAAGAAAAAATAAAATTAATATTTTTATTTTATTCTTAAATAACCGCAATTACTTCTTGATGGGTGTGTGAGTGTACGTTGGGCACTGCACAACTTCTCAAACCTTGGAAACAGATTGAACACTGTCATCTTTGTTACCTGTTCCACATGCATTTTCAGGAGGTACTTGCTTTTGATCTCGTGACCTGCTGAAAACCCAGCTTTGCACAGCTATGATGCCATTGAAAGGAATGTTTCACTCTCTAATGTTGAAACTGTGAAATACCTTGACTAGTAATTTGTAATGATACAACATCTGTATCTGACAGATGTTGAATACAGTTGTGTTTACCTTGACATTTTAAAATATCCCACAGCATGCCCTGTGAGTTCACTTAGCGCTCCAGGGTGCCTTGGCACACGGTCTTGGAATCATGTAAACTATTAGATGCTAAAGTGAATCATAGACCCTGAATCTTAAAACTGAGAAGTCAAAAAGCCTCTGCCAGAGTGAAAGTAAATGGAAAGCACTGTTAAGCAAGTCTTCTTTATTCTTTAACATGTCTTATTCTTTAATCTCAACGTTTTCTAGTTTTCTCAAATATTTGAGAAATATAGCTATTGCAAATATTTATCAGGATTCATAGTATAATTTTCTGTGGCTTTGGAAATTTGATGTTAGCATACACAGTGGTTGTTTGACGCAAATGTTAGTTGTATATTTTAAGAAAATAATATTATCACTGTCTATTAGGACATTTTCAATTTTGACATGGCATTTTAAGAGTTGGACTGTTTTTCAAAGTTTCCAACTATACGTTTTTCCAGCTACCTTTTTTCAACAGTCCATGAGATGTACGAGAGGAGACTTTCTATCTTCTCATGTGTATATCCTAACTGCAAATAAACCCTGGGGTGCTGTAAGTCAGGGGATTTGAACTAATTTTCCATTTTATCTAATTTTGCATTTCAGTAACCCAGTTAACTCTATAAACATTGTTTCCTTTTAAAAACAAATATATTATAGAAATGTGTATTTACTCTCAGCTAAGGAACTCAGTGGATCTTATCTGGATTATTAGAAGAAACCAAATATGAGAATTTTTAAACTAGATGATGTTATTCATTTCCTGAACAATAAACTATGAGAACCATCAGTGTCCCCAACTGAAGGCTCAGAACCAAAAACTAAAGCAAGTTATGTTAAAGTGAATCATTAAGAATATAAATCAATTTTTAAGTGAAAAGTAAAACAGAAAATATAATAATGTAGAGCTCTTCTTACATATCTCAGGCAGGGCTAAGTAATATTGATAATTCGTGGGGATACCTCATTCCTGTCACTGACATTCTTCTGATTTTGAATTAAAATTTTGAGTCATTTATTTTTTTCCCATTTGTTCCTTTTGCATCCTAATTTCCCTACCACCTACTTTGTTAATAAAGTTTCCGTACCTTTAAATAGATAAAGTCATCATAATCTCTGGCTGTGGTAACCAATTAGCTGACTTTCATAACAGGGATAACTGGTTTAAATTTTACTCACTGATTGAAACCATTTCTCATCTACTAGACAACCGGTGTTTGAAGGAATGAAACCCAGAACTGGTGCTGGGCAGGCTGGTTGGTCTGGGATCTTGTGAATTCTCTCAGCTAAAAAACTCTTAAAAATCTAAAGGGAGAAGTAGCAGGGAGTTGGTCATATGAATGAAGGCTGTATGGAGGTAATGGGAAGGTAATGGGCATTTCACCTATGTTGTATGCGCAAGATTGACTCTGGTTGTTTCATATCCAACTACGAGAGCAGAAAGCAATAACTTAGCCTAGGTTGTGACGTGCAATATCTAGTAAGTGAAACATTAGGAGAAAATAATAATATGTAAATAATGTGGTACTACAAGGAAAAGAATTTGATATTTTTAACTTCATAAAATCCTATCACCTAAATGTTAGAAATATAAGTGTGTATATGTATACGTACATACACATACTTGTGTGTATATGTGTCTGTGTGTGTGTGTGTGTGTGTGTGCATGTGTGTTTCTGGATGTTTCCTGTAAATGGATTGTAGTGTTATATTTTTCATGATTGGTATTGAATTGCTTTCTAGCCAGGTAGCTAGTCGCAGGTCTGTAGATAGAGGCATATTTACAGGTAGTAAGAAATAAGGATGATTAGAAAGATGGACAGAAACTCTACCCCTGTGCCTACTACTGTGAGTAAATAATGTTAAAATTGTGGCAACATAATAAACCCCTTCCCTGAAGGAATGAAAATGTTTGCCTGGTTCACTCACTTAATCCTAATTGCTATACCAAAGTGCCTTCTTCTGGACTTTCCATTCCTGAGGCTCTTTCCTTGCAGTGTGCATGTTAAATTTGCTACTCCTCTGAGCACCCACACTGATTTGCTGCATACTTTTCTAGCCTGCTTCAAAAGTCTGCTGCCATGTTACCAAAAGTATCTGGAGATTTTGCTGTGCATATACATATGTATATACACACATATATATTATACATATATATATATACATACACAAATATACAACATGTGAAGAGACTGGTTCTTGCCATTCCTCCATTTCTTTTATCTATGAAATCTGCCACTATGCTATTTTTTCTTTTGAAATTATGACTAATTTCTTTTTATAAATACAATGACATGCTATCTTAAATGCAGAATCAAGTAAAGGGTTTAAAAATAGTATGTGTGAAATGTGATGTTTTGTGTGTGTACATATATATATTGCAAAATGATAAAATACTATACAAATATAAGGTGTATTGAATTGTCCTTTTATACCAACTAGTTTTTCTTTATGTGTATGTTTTGAGTCTCTCTTTAAGTTTTGTATTTGAGTCATCGAAAATAAGTTTTTTAAATTGGAGTATAATTGCTTTACAATGTTGTGTTAGTTTCTGCTGTACAATGAAGTGAATCAGCTATATGTATACATATATCCCCTCCTCTTGGACCTCCCTCCCACCCCTCCCCATCCCACCCATCTAGGTCATCACACAGCACCGAGCTGAGCTCCCTGTGCTATATGGCAGGTTCCCACTATCTATTTTACACATGACAGTGCATATATGTCAATCCTAATCTCCCAATTCGTCCCACCCTCCCCATGCCCCCCCAACCCCCCACCATGTCCACATGTCCATTCTCTATGTCTACGTTTCTATTCCTGCCCTGGAGACAGGTTCATCTGTACCATTTTTCTAGATTCCACATATATGCGTTAATATATGATATTTATTCTTCTCTTTCTGACTTACTTCACTCTGTATGACAGACTCTAGGTCCATCCACATCTCTACAAATGACCCAATTTCATTCCTTTTTTTGGCTCAGTAATATTCCATTGTACATATGTACCACATCTTCTTAATCCATTCATCTGTCGTTGAATATTTAGGTTGTTTCCATGTCCTGGCTATTGTAAATAGTGCTGCAACGAATATTGGGGTACACATGTCATTTTGAATTATGGTTTTCTCAGTGCATATGCCCAGTAGTGGGATTGCTGGGTCATATGGTAGTTCTATTTTTAGTTTTTTAAGGAACCTCCATACTGTTCTCCACAGTGGCTCTATCAATTTACATTCTCACCAGCAGTGCAAGAGGGTTCCCTTTTCTCCACACCCTCTCCAGCATTTATTGTAGATTTTTTAATGGTGGCCATTCTGACTGGTGTGAGGTGATACCTCATTGTAGTTTTGATTTGCATTTCTCTAATAATTAGTGATGTTGAGCATCTTTTCTTGTGCCTCTTGGCCATCTGTATGTCCCCTCTGGGGAAATGTCTATTAAAGTCTTCCACCTATTTTTTGATTGGGTTGTTTGTTTCTTTGATATTTAGCTCCATGAGCTGTCTGTATAATTTGGAGAAATGTCTATTAAAGTCTTCCACCTATTTTTTTATTGGGTTGTTTTTGTTTTAATTAATTAATTAATTTTTGGCTGTGTCTGGTCTTCGTTTCTGTGCAAGGGCTTTCTCCAGTTGCGGTGAGCGGGGACCACTCTTCGTCGCGGTGCGTGGGCCTCTCACTGTCACGGCCTCTCCCATTGTGGAGCACAGGCTGCAGACGCACAAGCTCAGTAGTTGTGGCTCACGGGCTTAGTTGCTCCACAGCATGTGCGATCTTCCTAGACCAGGGCTCGAACCTGTGTCCCCTGCATTGGCTGGCAGATTCTTAACCACTGTGCCAACAGGGAAGCCCAGGTTGTTTGTTTTTTTGATATTTAGCTCCATGAGCTGTCTGTATATTTTGGAGATTAATCCTTTGTCTGTTGCTTCATTGCAAATATTTTCTCCCATTCTGAGGGCTGTCTTTTCCTCTTATTTATGGTGTTCCTTTGCTGTGCAAAAGCTTTTAAGTTTCATTAGGTCCCATTTGTTTATTTGTGTTTTTATTTTCATTACTCTAGGAGGTGGGTCAAAAAAAGATCTTGCTGTGGTTTATGTCAAAGAGTGTTTTTCCTGTGTTTTCCTCTAAGAGTTTGATAGTGTCTGCCCTTACATTTTGGTATTAATCCATTTTGAGTTTATTTTTGTGTATGGTGTTAGGGAGTGTTCTAATTTCATTCTTTTACATGTAGCTGTCCACTTTTCCCAGCACCACTTATTGAAGAGACTGTCTTTTCTCCCCTGTATATTCTTACCTCCTTTGTCATATATTAGGTGACCATAGGTACATGGGTTTATCTCTGGGCTTTCTATCCTGTACCATTGATCTATATTTCTGTTTTTGTGCCAGTACCATACTGTCTTGATTAACGTAGCTTTGTAGTATAGTCTCCCCAGTATAGGTCCTTCTTTATAGCAGATATTTTATGATTTTTTATTATTAAACATACTGTATTATCTTGCTCAGTGTGAAGGTTGAGTCATGATAATTTCCTGTTCCTTTTATTCGAGTTCTTTCCTATGAGTTGTATTTTCAGTACTCCAAGTGTCCAGCAAGGTAGCCAAGGTAGTTTTTGCAATGCCAAATTTCTCTGATATTTTGGATAGATTGAGTTTAAAAGTGTCTGTAAAATGGTGGGGGAGAAATGCAGTTTCTTAACTTGTCATTCAGTTCTTAAATACCTTTAGAACTAAAAATTAAATAACAACAATAGCATAAAATATGTCAATATCTTCTGATTAAATTATTGTTTGATTTAAGAAATGTACTTTTGTCTGTCCCCTCCAAAAACAATAATATGTTGTTCAGATCATCACAACTATGTCAATACTACACAATTTATATTTGGCTTCATCATTCACTTACTCATGGTTTCTTTCATTCTCCATAATAAGTTGAACATGTGTTATATACCAAGCATTATGCCAGAATAAAATAAAGGATAAAAAGTAGATGTCTCTATCCTCATAATTCCTATATTTGAATGGAACCATTCCAGGAAGAGGTTAAAAATTCAGAAGATAGGTTAGAGTGATGCTGTCATTTATATTCAACAATTCAGAGTCTTGAAGACTCCTAATGAGGTTTCAAGGATTATATTTTTCCTCCTTGCCTTATAAACAAATAAACCAAACTAAACACTACTAAAAGCCAAGCTAGATCTGTGTATATTATCCAGCTGCTCCAGGATTTCCCTCCAAAACAGATTTGTTCTCCTTAGTTAAGTACAGTGGCCACCAAAGCCAGATTGATTTGTAATGACAATTTTCCCATCTCTGGGATGTTAATCAATGGATTGGCATTAAAGTAAGAATCCATGGTAAATCCTAAGCAAATTCTGTGAGGTATTAATATCTGCTTTATATTAATCAGATGTTTCAAAGTAGTGGTGAAGGGCATAAGGAAGATAAGAACAAGCACAGTTTAATTTTGGGCTCTAGACTCACTTTAAAGTGTTGGATATTGCAGACTAGCTCTTAAAAAAAAAGTCTCTGTATAAATGCTTGGAAATCTTGCTAAAGATCCTCACAGAAATTCTGGTGTTTCTGTAAATTGTGTGCATTTTTCTGTCACGTCAAGTCTGAGGCGAAAAATATATCACCATGCCGGGAATCTCACAGCAAAGTATGATGTTTTCTACCTTTGGGGACAAGAATAAAAGGTTCAGATTTCTGCATCTTACAGAAGTTTCAAAGCTAGTTTTAATTTCACCTTTTATTTTGTTTAATTTTAATTAATCTAAATTTTAAAAGTGGTACTCGATACAGTTATTGGAAAACTTGTAAGTTTGTCTGAAACATCTATGGTACATTCAATCTCCTTTTGCGATTGTAAATTTTATGAAATCTGAATACAGACCAAGTATTTTGAATGAAAATCTAACATTCAAATAGAGAAATGCTGAAAGTGTAAATTGCGCAGCTGATTTGGAAGACTTAGAATGAAAAGCATAAAGCATCTGATCAGTACTTTATCTATTGATTAAATGTTAAAATGATGGTATTTTAATATATTGGATTAAGTAGAATATAAAAATTGGTTTCACCTGTTACTTTCTACTTACATGGCTACAAAAATTTTCTAAAGTCTGTGTCTTGCATTATATTTCTATTGGACGGAACTAGTATATATTTTAGAAGTGATATTAAATATAATATTACACATAATAACATACTTTATGTTATTTTTATCTCTGATTATTTTGAAATTACTGTGATAATAAAATTATGAACATTTACCTTAAAACTTATATGTCAGGTACTCTAGTAATCACTTTACTTCTCTAGCTGACTGTATATGAGTGTGCCATGTCATCTCATTTCCATATCTAATTACGTGTAGCATCATGATTGGTATGTAGTGCGTATCCATTACCATTCTTGTGAGTAAGTTTTAAGATGCTCTTATTGGAAGTAATTTTTGCCTCATGGCTAAAGGTATGAGAGGCAGGATTATTGAAGAAAGAAGAAAAGTTTTAACAAACTGTTTGAGGTAGACTTCCTCTTAATGTTACTTTTCCTAATTAAGGTGGCAATGTCTTAGCATTTGGAATTCCTAGAGAAGATCTTTTCACTTCATGGCGCAAGAGAGAGATATTCAGGAAAATAATGTATAAGATGGGTTATATTTATTTTGAGAAACTATCACTCAGCCAAAAAGAGAAAAGGTTATTACATTCACATCATATTGCTTGTCTGGGAATCTTTCTAGTGAGAAAATGAACGGAGCCATAAAATTAAAGAAAATATTGACAGGGTTTTCAGACACTAGGAAATGGCAGCCCCTCTTTCCTTTCTTATGAAAAATCCGTTTCTGGGATCTCTGAAACCAAACAAATATCAAAGGGCTTTATTCTTCTTTCTAAAAGTTGTCTACATCCTGTTCTCTGAGATCCATGACGAATGCAAATTGGGAAAATGCTGTATTACCATGGAGAACGATTAAATAAAAATAGGACCACCATGAGACAGATTCCTTATTCCCTGATGTAGTCTGTATTTTATAAATAAATTACGAGGTCTTCAGAAAGTTTTTATTGTGGAGTTTTAAATAAGGTTGTAATTTCATGTCTTGAAATAAATTTTGACTTTTAAAGTAATAAAATTCATATGAAAGTAACTCTAGCTGATACTGACGTTGTAGATGAAACTAACCACTTTCTCAACATTTTACTAGGCGTTTTTGGCTCAAAAATCTGTTATGTTGGTGAAGAAATGACTATTTAAGCTTTAAGTAAACCATTGAATAATTTAAAAATTGGGGGAGAAACACCCAGCAAATTGTGTTTTTTAGTGATATTGATATCGCATTGCTTAGAAATTCTTATACACCCAAACCAACTAAAATTCATTGCCAACTTCCATATAATTCACAGAAACACATTGTTTTTCTTTTCTTTCTTTTGGGGGAGTGGGTGTTAAGTTTAAATAGTACATTAATGTATTAAAACTCTGTTTAAATGCATTTTTTAACTCTTTTCCTATTCTCTGTTTTTGAGTGCAAAGTGCATTGCACACATCATAAATTAATACTGAGAAACCCAAATTTACCCCAATAGGGTCTCTCAGTGACGACTTTATAAACTAGGCCCTTGTTTATTCTGTGTGTGGCCACTTTGGTTATTAGTAGGAGTTACACTGACTGCCTTTTTGCAGATTTATGAGACTTGGCAAAAACCTTGAGAAAACAGAGCCCTGCTTCTCTCAATAGAAAACATTATTAGATACTAAGTAAACATTAATTTAGGTAAACTGGTACTACTCAGTCCAACAGGAATACAGTCTTAGTTAGATTTCATTGTGATGGGTGAAAGTATACAGGAGGGGAAATTGCTCTATAGAGATCGCAAAGAAGGGACATTTATTTAAGTGATAGCTAAGACTTTGTTCTTAGAACACCTTCATGCTCATTCATGAGGGCCGGTGCTCCTCTGTCCGGGAGGCATGCATCATGTCCTGCTCCCACTGGAGAAGGATCAGGAGAACACTCAGTCTTTTTAAAATTAGCTCAGAATCCCTGATAGTACAATGATTAATTTTCTCTGAATTCCAACAAAAGCTTTGGGAAATAGGCATCCTGTGCAGTTAGTTAATGCATGGTTTTCAAATAATAACTCTTGAAAACACTGAAGTTTATGAAGAGGTTAAAGCATTTTTAAAAGGATAACTTGAACCTATCTCTGTCTCTTGTCAATAAGTTAATGTCATGAAAAAAAGGGATGATTTGTATGCTAGATTAAAAATGAGAGCAACACAACTAGGTACAGTATGTCACACTGAATTGGATCCTGAGTTGGACAAACCAATTGTAAAGAACAATTTGGGGACAGTCGTGAAAAATTTAATATGGACTGGATATTAAATAAAATGAAAATTTGTTGACAGGCAAAATAGAGGTAATTAACTTATAAATATACAAAATAGAATATTTGATATGATCTTGTGATAAGAAAATATGTATGGAAGAATATGGAAAGATAAGCAAGATTTTAACAATGGTAATCTCTGAGTGGAGTGTAAATAGAAATATGATGTTTTTATTTTCTTCTTTTTGCTTGTCTGTGGTTTAACTGTGTAGAGTGCAAATATACTACTTCTGTAGTAATTACAATCTATTATTAATAAAATAATTAACCAGCGGTAAAATTTACCTTGACGTTTACACTAAAATATTGTGTATTGTGAAAGAATGTAAAGAACCCCTAGACTTTAGTCAGTGCATTGGGTTATGTCTTTGTTTTGTGGTGTAGAATCCCATAGGTTGTTTTTTTTGTTTTTGTTTTTTTTTGCGGTACGCGGGCCTCTCACTGTTGTGGCCTCTCCCGTTGCGGAGCACAGGCTCCGGACGCGCAGGCTCAGCGGCCATGGCTCACGGGCCCAGCCGCTCCGCGGCATGTGGGATCCTCCCGGACCGGGGCACGAACCCGTGTCCCCTGCATCGGCAGGCGGACTCTCAACGACTGCGCCACCAGGGAAGCCCCCATAGGTTGTTTTAATGATACTAAATTTGTTTTTCTTGATAATAAACTAGTTGGTACAAAAACAACTGTGGAACTTTGCTAAGAAATATCAAGTCTCTCTACAATAAGAAGATTAAAGCAGATTTTTCTTCTTTTGAGAATTCTAAATGCATTTTGAAGTTTTAGGGTAACAAAACAGAGAATATTGCTCTAATAAAAGAGTTTTTCAAACTCCTTTCACTCCCATCACTTGTCATGTTATGCATTCTTTCATTCAGCATGAGGCCATTCCCTCACAAAAACTTCTGGAAACTTGGATTAAGTAGATCTGGCTCTTAATAAGGACTCTGTGGTAATCAGAAACTGTTAATAATGTGTTCATGTCTTGCAAGTTGCAGACTATAGATTATACAGAGTAAATGACATATGACAGAGTCAGGAAATAATAAATAAGAAGAACTCTAACAGGTAGGACCGAATTGTGTGTGCTGATGAAGAATGTCTCAACTTTTTTCTTATAATGTAAGTGATGTTGTACACATTAGAACAGTAAGACACCTTAAAGACCATCTTCACTAATCCCTTCATTTAAAGATGAGGAAACCGCAATTCACAAAGAATAATTTGCCAACAGTCACACTGAGATTTATTGGCAGAGCTGAAACCAGAACTTAAGTTATGTGATTTCTAATATTGTGCATTTTTACTCTGTCACATTAAAAAGTTTTCCCTATTTGAGGAAGGGGAGAAAATGCAGAAGTCTTATTTAATAAATTAATATGCATTATAGAAAATCATATTGAACTTAAAAATGAAAGCTTGATGTTAAGCTGATTTCTCTTAGATGACCAAATATCACCCTGTAAAATTTAAGAACAGTAATCTTAAACACATTGGTTCATTTCCATTGATTCTATGTGTTTATTTTAGCCCAATATATAATACATAGTATCATATAATATCATTCAATTTAATTAGTTCTTATGTTCAGAGAACATGTAACTATGGTAAGAATTACAAGTCCAAGAAGTCACATATTACTCATCTCAAGATTGATTGAATATGAGTAGGCTGATTATATTTTTACTCTGATTTGGATTTCAAAAAGAAGCAATTCTGTTACGCTGTTCAAAAACTTGTTTTGAACTTCTCTTTTCAGTTTTCATGTCAACTGAGATGTTAACAGTTTGTAACCACATCATGAAAATACATTTGGACATTTTTACCATCATACCTGGTATATCTAGAGAGGAAGAATACCAGGTAAAAAAGAGAGGTAGAGGCTGTTTCTTTACACTTCAAAAAGAAAATCATTCTCCTTCTAGTTAAGGTGGAGGAAACAAGACATTTTTCTAACCCTCTATGCCCAGTAAGTACAAAGCTCCAAACGAGAATTGTCATTGCTTTGAATGCAGTAACTGTTTAAAGAGTAGAAATGTTTTAAATGTTCACAGTAAGCGTACTTAATGTCACTTAAGTAAGTTGTCCTATTTATTTATTTGCGGTACGCGGGCCTCTCACTGCTGTGGCCTCTCCTGCTGCGGAGCACAGGCTCCGGACACGCGGGCCCAGCGGCCATGGCTCATGGGCCCAGCCGTTCTGCGGCACGTGGGATACTCCCGGACCGGGGCACGAACCCGTGTCCCCTGCATCGGCAGGCGGACTCTCAACCACTGTGACACCAGGGAAGCCCAAGTTGCCCTATTTAGATGGCAGCTTCCCCATCCCACCTTTTAATCTTGTCCGTTTTATTCCATAGCAGTTTCCACATTCTGACATATTATATTTCCTTTGTGTTTGGTTTCTGTTTCTTTTTCTAAATACAAGCTGCTTGAAAAGATTCTTTTTTCTGTGTTCACTCAGTATGTGCAGTGCCTGGAAAGGTGCTTGACACTTTGACACTTAGAAGGTGCTCAGTAAATATTCTCTTGAATGAATAAATCAATGAAAAGTCATCCACAGTTGTGGTTCAACTTTATCTTAAATCAGATAAAATAGAATATTTGTCTCCTTATGTTAACAAATATTATATTTTAGAAATGTTATCTCTTATAAGTCATCTTACAAATTTAATTTTACTAATATATCAGTAAATATTTTTCATATATATACATTAAAAATTATAGGACACATTAATAGTAGCATGTAGTAATATTTTAACTGCTTAATAATTGCAGCATACACAGAGAGTTTAACTCTGTGGCTTTGACCTTTACCCTGGGAGGAAGAAAAGGTAGTGATTGTGTTTGTTGTTATTATTCTGTTGTGGGAATAATTGCTTATTCTGCAAAAGCACTGTAAGTTACAGTGTTTACTGTCTTATTTTTTGATAAAGAAATAGAATGTGTGTCTTAGTCTAGCCACAAAAAGGGGATGATTCTGTAGCATTTCATGAATTCAAAGATGAGTATTTTTTCCTGTTTTAACATCTGAAAATAGGATGGATCTTACAAACAATGGTATATCATAGTTTGGCAACATTTTTTTCTTGGTGAGACCTAACATGAGGATGTACAGGATAATATATTAGCACCTTAGGTTAGATTAAATAAGGTATAATAAATAATATTAACTCACTTTCTTAGAATTGTTTTCACAATACACTTAAAAGCTTTATTCTTCAAAAACAGCATTCATCTACAGACTCTGTGAGAAATTTTGGCAGAAATATTGTCTTGTTACATTGATTTCAGGTTGCTTTAAGCCTTAGATTTAAAGCGTTTGCTGAGGTAAAAATGATATTTTCATTGTTAAAAGCATATAAATAGATATCTGTTTGGATTACAGTTGATATTTTTATGTGTTGCCTAACTCTTAGTACCATTTACATCTAATAGTTAATTCTCAGATCTCACTTGTTGCCATATTTAACACAGTGGCTCTCTTGATCACTTCATCTTTCTCTAAGGATCACACGCGGATCCAGAGCCCCACACACTTTGCTTTTTCTCCCCTCTCACTAGCAGCTTTTTCCTAGTCTTAGTTGCTGATTCTGCCTCATCTCCCTGACTTCTGAACATGGAACATGCCTGGGATCAGTGCGTGCACCTGTTCTTTCCTCTACCTGCACTCCCACCCTTGACGATCTCATCTCTTATAAATGCCATCTACATGCTGGAGACTATCAAAAATATACTTCTACCCCGACTGCTCCCCTCACCTTCTGACTTTAATTCGCTCTTGTCTTCTCAGTGTTGCCAGGTGGATGTCCAGTAGGCAAATTTAACGTATTCAACACCCAAATCTGGGTCTCCCAGCAAGCCTCCTCTTGAGCACCCTCTCTCACATTCTGTATCTAGTCTCTCAGTTAATGGTGTTAGCTCCGTTTTCACGTCGCATGCAGAATCCGACCATCACTTTTTGCCACCTCCATAGCTAAAATTCTGCGTGTTTCATTCACCGAATTTTGACCTTTTCCAGATCTTTGCTTCAGTTTAACTTTTCTTTGAGGCCTTCTGTAAGCATCCTCTTTAAAACTGCAAACCTCGGGGCTTCCCTGGTGGCGCAGTGGTTGAGAGTCCGCCTGCCAATGCAGGGGACACGGGTTCGTGCCCCAGTCCGGGAAGATCCCACATGCCGTGGAGCGGCTGCGCCCGTGAGCCATGGCCGCTGAGCCTGCGCGTCTGGAGCCTTGTGCTCCGCAACGGGAGGGGCCGCAATAGTGGGAGGCCCGCGTACCGCAAAACAAACAAACAAACTGCAAACCTCAACTGGGGGCATTCTCCATTCTTCTCTTTTTCATATATTTTTTCCGTAGCCCTTGTCATGGCCTGTGTGATATGTATATTGACTACTCTGTCTCTCTGTACCCATCCATCCTTAATAGAATGTAAGCTCCATTGGGAGCAGGAACATATCTATTTGTTTCTATGTTTTATCCCCAACACCTGGAAGAGCGTCTGTCACATTGCAGATGCTCTATAAGTAATAACTGAATGAATTTAAAACTATCAGCATTACCACCATAGGAAATACTCCTTCATTCTGGCTCTCCTTCCCTCCCTTCCTCCCTCCCTCTCTCTCTCCCTTCCAGGAAAACATATCACTTGACCTATGTTTCATACCTATGACTCATAGAGCATATACTTTAGTTAGCTGTGCATCCACACTTAGGACAACTCTTTATAAAAAACGATTTTTGAATTCTCTTTGCTCATATTATAGTTCAGCAGTTTTTCCACAAGCATGAATTATTATATAGAAAATTAGTGTATATTATGTTGAATACTTTTAAAAGTAATTTAATATGTTGTTTATACAAATCAATTAAATGACAATGGCTACAAAGTAGTTAATAATGTAAAAATATCCCCTTAAGAAAAAATATTTAAACCTAAATTTCCTTTCATTCTTGAAATTCTAAAGCTTCCAGAGAAATTCTGCACTTTCAGAGAAAGTGGAGATTTGCAATAACTATTCATTGTGTAACAAAAAGCTTGTAAAATAGTTGCTCGTCTGAACTTAAGTAATTTAATTAATGTTGAAATTTTTATACATATTTTTCATTGTCTAAGCGCTTCTTGATTTTCCTCTTCTTTATATTTCACCAAATAAGCTATGGTGAAAACATTAATGTGTACAATGTTATTACTATATTGCTATTTATGATAATATCAGAATATTATTTACTTATAACAGTATAATTGATAAATACTGTGAACAAATATAATCCATTTTTAAAATATAGTCCTGATCATTTTGCTATTGGTTTCTCAGATTGACAAAAATGATAAATCATGTTAGATATTATGTCTAACTTTTTAAGGAATGAAACTCCAATTACTTAGATTAATAATTTTCTTTCTCTTATTCATTTCACAATTGCTTAATGTCCTCTAACAGAAATATACCACATTTGAGCATATCATTTTCTGGTAGCTAGATTTTCTAATAACTGACACTGCTGTATTACTAAATTCTATTGTTCATTTCAATTACAAGTTTATGTTGTGACATTTAATAATATCAAACAAATAAATATATTCCCTTGCCATAAATAAATTTATTACAAAATTCTCTAACATTCTTGTTTATATTTATGGTATGTTTCAACCAAAGCAGCCTAGCTATTTCAAGATGCCCCTTCATCTTCTTTTCTACAAATGTCCAACCATTTCATATGATTAGAGATTATGCTGACAATAGTAATTATAAAAATGAATTGCTATATTTTAACTTTGCATCCTATAGTCTTTTTTTGCAAGAAAGACAAAAATATTTTCAAAATGCAAGTAGTATAGATATCTTGTTATATCAGTGTCATGTCTCTGTAGCTTTAAGTTTAAAGCATTTGGTGAAGTAAAATGTTTTCATTTTTTAACATTTTAAAGAAAAGCAGTTAACTTGAATAGCAGTTTTTCATATTTTATACATCTGTATTGAAACTTTTCATGGGGCTTTGTTCCTACCTGTCTTGGAATTCTGGAATGATTATGTCTGTGATACTCTTGGTTTTTCTTGAGTAAACCTGATTGTTTAAATCACTCTGAATCATTTTTGCAAAATCAAACTCAATACTATTCTTAGTATATGTTATGGATATGGGGGTAAAATCTAAAAATAAAGGTTAGCACTCTTATTGCTAATATTATACTTAGAAAAGACCTTAAAGTTGCAATAGTTCCTGCTTTCGTGTTTTAAAGGAAAGGACAGTAAAACCTAGAGAGGTCTTGAACCGCTATAACAAAATGCTACCAACTGGGTAACTTATAAATAACAGAAATTTATTGCTCGCCGTTTTGGAGGCTTGAAGTCCAGGATCAAGGCGTCAGCATGGTTGTCTTCTGGTGAGAGCCTTCTTCCTGGTTCGTAGCTAGTGCCTTCTTCTTGTGTCCTTACATGGCGGAAAGAGCTAGGGGGCCTCTCTGGAGCCTCTTTTTATAAGGCGCTAATCCCATTCATGATGGTTCACGCTCATGACTTAACCATCTATCAAAGGCTCCATCTACGAATGCCATCATCTTTGGACGTTAAGATTTCAACATATGAATTTTAGGTGGGTGGGGGGGGCGGAAACATTCAGACCATAGCAAAGCCACATAAATTATCTGAGGCAAAAAAGCTTGTTGGTGGCAGAACCTGGCCTCAAATTAGTATCAGGAATCCATGATGATACTGCTTTCTTCCAAATGGTAGTCAAATATTTGTTTATATCATGATGTTTTCCATTAAAGACCAATCCATTATTACAAAATGTCGCTCAGTTATGGTTGCTGTTAAAAAGAATGAAAAATTCTAGGAGGCTGAAAATGAAGTATCTTGGTTTTGCCCTTTGTATGAGGACTGTGTTGATACACTAAGTATAATTTAAAGTAATGGAGCCATTCAAAGAATGTGTGTTACCATATAGTTTGATATTAACTTCCCATATATTTCAGTGTTAAATGCTTTATACATCAGTTTACGTATTTACTCCATATTCTTTACATATTACATAGGTCTTCTAACCTGATATCATCTGTATAAATAAGTGAACACGAAATGAAAATACTATAACTGCTGTGATATCCTGTATTTTTAAGAACATGAGTATTGTTATCTCAGGTTAACTCATAAAATAACTCCATGATGTACTTTTCTTGTGCCTGAGCAGAGTTACACTGCATTTGTCGTGTTTACAGATACATCGTCTGCTAGCCGTGAAATGAAATCATGTTTTAGTTGGCTCATTCTTTCTTTTATAACTTCTAATCAATTCCATGTTGATTATCATTATCAGACTTTTGATCCACCTTTGTTAACAGCTTATTAACTAGTACTTAAGAGGTAGCATTATGTTTCTTCATCTACACCTCAATATTTTCTTTTATTCATAAAGCATAACCTATCTACCTTTCTAATTCCTTACAATATTGGGTTGGCCAAAAAGTTCGTTCGGGTTCTTGGTAAGATGTTATGGGAAAACCCGAACGAACTTTTTGGTCAACCTAATACTTAGGTTCTCTATCACAAATTTACATGTGATTTTCAGCTTATTAAAGAATCTCATTTATTTCTCTTAGAAAATTTATAGAACGTTGTATCGCCCAAATTCATTTAGAGTTTAATAAGTCAGAAGAACAGATTTTTTTTTTTTATGTTTTTCCCTTTAATTTGTTCATTTCTTACCTATCTAAAAAACATTTATTAGACTTCTCCTTTGAGCCTAGTCAGCTTCTATGGGCTATTTAAGGGAGATTTAAAAGAATATACATTTTCTGTGTTTAATCACCTTCCAATATTTTTGGAGAGACAGGAGGTGTGTACAGTTCAGGCAATATACAAGATAATTTGACTGTACGTTAGTGTGGTAGAAAAAAATGTGATCGTGATAGAGAGTGAATATTTTGACTTGGAATTTATCCATAAATGCTTTTTGGATGCGATTGGATCTGGGAGAGCAGGATATCATGCACAGGGAGAAGGAAATGAACATGATTTGGATGGCATGTGTTAGTTGACCATCTTGACTGGAACAGGGAGTACACATTGAGGAATATAGAGAGAACGTAATTTATGTGAGGAAGGAACTGGCATACCAAGCAAGGGAGTTTATATTTTAATTAGAGATGGCATTATGAAAGCAAACACTTTATGAAAACAAACAAATCTGGAAACATCAGGCACTCCCAAGATTGTAGTCTACAGCTGGAGTCCAGAACACCAATTGTACTAACCCAGGCATATAGTAACAGCCCCTCAAGGCTTCCTTAGTGACCTTGAAAATGGAGTAAAAAAATTAATCCTAGACATAAAGAAACATGTATATTACTAAATGACATGACTGACACACATGACAGCCTTGTTTAGTAGTTAAAGAATAGATACCGCCTTTTCTTCCCATGCGTATGTTACTTCTCTATTTGATAAAGAGAAATAAGAACAGATCTGAAAGCAGGCTTTCTGATAACCGACTCTGCACTAGATATGATCCCATAACACTGATCCTTTAGAAAGCAAGATTGAAGTAAGCTGAAAAAATTAACCTCTTTTAAGAAATAGGTTTATGTATGTTGCCTGTTAATTATTTTCAGAATATTTATGTGCACTTTACTAGAACTACATAATATCCCTGTTAGGTTGATGACATATTAACATACTAAATTTACATAAAAGAACTATAACACTCTGAGTGGTTAATTAAATTCCTGAAGATAAGATGTCCTGTAGGAGGCAAAGCCAGGACTTCCATCAGGCCTTAGGGCTTTATTGCTCTTTCCGCTACGACATGATTCTTCCCTGTTCATATTTCTCTGTGTCCTTTATAAAATAATCGCTGGAGAAGTTGACATATATTAAAAAGTCAGATTTTAATAGTAGAAGTTATATGACAGAAATCTACAAATAGCAAAATATCAAAAATGTTTCCCCCAGTTGAAAATCTTCTCCCAGTTGATGCACATTCATTTTTAGCAACAATAAGGCATACTTTATCTTCCAATGGTAATTATTTTCATCCTTTTTACAGATTTGAAGTTAAAACATGATTATAGACAGTTGTATAATTTAATTGCTTTAAACCTTATCATAAAATACCATTTATAGAATATAATAATTTTTCTTAAAATATATGAATTTACAAATTTTCCCTAGGTGGGTGGATGATATATGTGCCTGTTTCAAATGGTTCAAATGCAATATTTGAGAAATCAAAGTTGCGTGCCTACTTTACACTGATGCTTATCATGGTCACTGGCAGTCATCCCTTTTTGAGTGAGTAAGTAAAATAGTACTTATTCACTTAAACTTAAAATAGTTAAGTTACATAGTAACGTTCAAAAAGAGAACTCTTTATTAGAGTAATGCAATACAAGAATTTTATTGAACAGTGCCTGAAAAACTGATTTTTTTCAAGTGCCAGGGATAGGAGGATATCTTTTTCTCTCATCATTTTATAATCAAGAATTTTTTCCTGTTCTTTGACATTCCAAAAGATGCATGCATGCACTATTACAATTGAACTTCACATTCTTTCTTGGCCAAGAAAGCAATAACCTTTGCATTTCTACTTTTCTCTAAGTGACTTGCATATTTTACCGCTTAGACACTGCTCTCCTACCCCGTTTGAATCTGGGTATGTATTTACTTAGGAAAACATTTGTGCTGTGAATGTTTTAGCACTATGGTGGTTGTAAAGACAGGATGAGTATTTAAATATGTGCTTAATTTCTGCTAAGTTCAATGTTGTGCTTTGTCTTCTAGATTAAAGTCAGCAATTAACAGAAGGAGACAAAGGGGAAGTATAAAGGTGATAGTAAAGAAAGAATCACATTAAAATATTTTCTTATTATAAAACTTTCTCCACTGAGACCAACGGGGATATAGGGAGAGTGAAACTTAACAAAATTTCCCAAATTACTGATGGGCATTTGCTCGGTTCCCAGTAGGTACCAACAGGATTCGTTGGCAGATGACACCCAGTTGGGGGAACGGAACTATCTTAATCTGTATTAAGGAATGATCATCGTAATGGCTAATGTTTATTTTACACATACTATGTGGAGAGGGAATTTAATGTGTACTATTTCAAATCAAATAACATATCAAAGTTGCCTTTTTTCCTAAATTTTGAAGAAATTCTTGTCTAGAAAATGGTAAAACTAGAACTCATGCCCAAGCCCACCTGACTCCAGATTTCAAAGTTTTTACGATTTCATTGCCCCTCTACATACAGGGGTTTTCTGCAACATTCTCAAGTGAGGTGAGAAAAATGTGATTCTGAAAACTCTTGGAAAAAGATACCCAGAAATACCAAGAATGTTCCTGACCCACTCAGTCATTCCTCCTATTTTCTGTGGATATGAATCTTTGTAGCAGACATGGGGTCATTCTATTTTGATCCAGATTTTCCCTATGTTTCTGGTAGTCTTAAGGCCACACAGGCTTTTAAAGTCTTCATGGCATTTAAGTTGTGACACGTGGAGATTTTTGCCTGCTTCATCACCATACATCATATAAGTGGGCTGGTGAAGGAAAAAGGAAGAGATCGACTGCTTCTTTCATTTATTTAACACATATATGCTCATCTCCTACTCCATGCCAGACACTGTGCTAGACTTTGGGGATACAGTGGTGAATGTGATTCATGTCTTTGCTTTCATGTGGTTTAAAAGAAGTACATGTGTCTGCAGATGGAGATTACACTTGTTCTGGAAGGTACAAATGCAAATCTTATGAGATGTAGGGAATGGCCTAAATATTATTTGGAAACATTTTTTAAACTGTGATTTTACCATACTATAACAATTTACTCTTTTGAATACTTTGAAAAAGTACAGCAGTTATAATTTAAAGCTACAGTTCTTTATGTGTATAAACTCTTTTGGCTCTTACAATATCCAAATAAGCTTTCAGAAGTAACTTTAGGTTGGCTTACCCTCAAAACTGTTTCTAGATATTAATCTCAGTTCCAAGACTTTTGTGAAACACATTTAGTAACCCCAAGTTGAATATTCTAATATAAAAAGCATTTATTTTTCACTTGGCCTTTATTATTATTTTCTAACAATTTCCATGTCCAATAAAGCAAGTGTGTTCTTTTGGTTAGGATTTCATTTTGGTAGCTCATGTTGCCAGTGCTCAACAAACTGGAAGTACAGAGAAAATAATGTATTATTATTCCTGCAGCATGGGATCTGATCTTATCTACTTGTGCATGGAAAAAAACTTACATTGTGGGATGAAAGTTGGGAACTTTAATGCCAAATTACACAAACACATTTGCTAGCATGAAAGGAGAACATGGGAGTTTCCAGGTTTCCTTTTAAGTTTCATACCCACTTAATATCTTTGGAAAAATAGTTGCTGTCATAGTTCATGGAAAAATGGCGGAACTTTAACATTTTTTGAGAGCTACCTATATGCCACACAAGGTCATAAGTGCTTTCCATGCATTATCTCATTTTATTCTTGTAACAACCGTATTTAATAAGAACTGACAATCCTGTTTTACAGACGAGGAAACTGGACTTAGAGAAATTAAGTGAATTCTTTCAGGATGTAAAGCTGATAAGTAGCAAAACGAGGATTACAACCCAAACCATCCTAGAGCCAGGGCCTAAGCCCTTAAGGCGGTGTTACCCCTGGGAGATTCAAGAATTTTATAATAGTTGCTATAACACATGGTAAAAATAAAAGAGGTTAATTATTGAGGATTTTGAGAGATTACCTAAAGTGAATTCTGTATTTTAAAATCCAGACCACAGTGCTAGTTTCACTTATGAGTTAACTTCAGAGGTTGTATCGTAGGAGGTGATATGATATTTTCTCTAAGAGAGAAATATGTAAAAAATAAAAACGAGTACACATCTGTAGCTGTGTGCTCAACTCAGGAATCTCCTGCTTATTCTAATTGAGGCAGAAAGATTTGGGATGGTCATTTATTTTTTATCTCTTTACTTATTTATTTATTTACAGTCAGCAGTCTTTTATTTGTGTACAAGGTGCTCTGCCACTAATTTCTGTGAGATCTCAGGGAATCACCGCGCTTGGTTGCTTAAGCTTAAAAATGAATGGGTTGCAATTGAGGAACATTCTACAAAATAAGGAATCAGTACAATTAAAAAAAATCAGCATCGTGAAGGACAAAGAAACTGAGGAACTGTCCCCAATTAAAGAAGGTTTAAGAAACAAGGAGACAGAGGTGTGATCCTGGATTGGATCCTAAACCAGGAAAAAAGACATTGGTGGATCAATTGGCAAAATTTAAATGAGGTCTATAAATCAGTTGACAGTATTATATCACATTTAATTTTCTGGGATGGTCATTTAAATCCACTTTTTCAGATACAGCTGGTAAGGATGGGATTAAACACAGCCCAGAAACTGATATTAAATTTACACAATGTTATATGTCAATTATATCTCAATAAAAAAGAAAAAGAAACTGATACTGGTAGCTAGGGAACTAGATAAGGATGGCAAGGAGGGTGGAAGGGAAAATTGGATAGCCAAATATTCAGCACACGACTTTAACAGAACAATCATCCAAAAAAAAAAAAAAAAGCAAAATATATTTACATAAGAAAGATGTTTAGAAATAACAGGCTACCTGATATAGAAGTTGAAATTTCTGGTACCTTATCAGTCTCACTTCATAAGACAGCAGCCCAGTCCATTCTTCACACAGCCGGTATGGCTCATGCCCTGGGCAATTGCAAGTTACTTTTAAAATACAAATGTGTTAGTCTAGGACCTACTCTCTTATATGTATTAAGAGAATGTAGGTAAAAGGAATGAATTCACATTTACCCATGAGCTTGTTAACAAGGTCCACACTATGCTTCCATATTGCATATCTGGTATAACTAATAGTGTTTCTGAAAGAAAGTGTTATAGAGTCATACTCGAAAACATGATATCTTCATATGAAGGTATATATAAAGTTTAAAACTTGTGTTAATTATAAAACAATACTCTATCATTTTACAATAATGCTATTTGGTCTATATATTATATTTATTTTTAGTTTTATTAGTGTCTGATCCACATGAATTGAAATATGCATTTTGAAGACAGTAAATATGTATTTATACAAACTTACGTTATACAAACTTATGTTATACAAACATTAAATGCTTATGCAAATATGTATTTGAATAATAATTGAATATAGAAGGAATTTTTTTTTTTTGCGGTACTTATGTTATACAAACATTAAATGCTTATGCAAATATGTATTTGAATAATAATTGAATATAGAAGGAATTTTTTTTTTTTTGCGGTACGCAGGCCTCTCACTGTTGTGGCCTCTCCCGTTGCGGAGCACAGGCTCTGGACGCGCAGCCTCAGCGTCCATGGCTCACGGGCCTAGCCGCTCCACGGCATGTGGTATCTTCCCAGACCGGGGCACGAACCCGTGTCCCCTGCATCAGCAGGCGGACTCTCAACCACTGTGCCACCAGGGAAGCCCTGGAAGGAATTTTTTAATATATGCTTTTAATATTCCATCTCAGGGCTAGTAGATATATGAAGATGTTCTAACATGCACGATAGCTCTTTGAATAGGTGGGAGAGACAACCTCAAATCTGGTATGCTGTAAATACAGCAATTTTGTAAGCTTGTGTAAATAATACTTGGCACGTTTGCAGATCTGGAATGGTTTAAATGTAATTGATTTTTTTAACTTTTTAACTTACCAAAACCTAATTCAGTATTAACATAAGATCTAATTTTGTTCAGCTTTCAGTCAGGAGATATTGCTTTCCTATTTTCTGGGTTATTATAGTCAATAAACTAAAAATTATTTTTGAGCTCCTGCTATATATCAATGTTTTGCTGTGTTATGATAATCATAGGATGTTAATAATGAAGTTAGATCAACCACATTTTGTAAGCTGTTATGAATTTCAAAATATACTTTATAACAAAATAACAATTTTAAGGTTAGTAAAAAAAAATGTAAAAAATTGATCTTGGATAAAATATAACTTTTTAAACATGACTTTTTTTCATGCAAGAAAAGTTCTTTTAATTAACTATTTAATACTTTACATATGTCAAAGGATGTCAGCAACTTATAAAATATAAAGTACGTAAACTTCTTAAGTAACATCATAACTAGAAAGGGTAATTTGTTTAAAGAAAGTGAAATGTAAAGAACACTGATAAGAGTTTGTGAAAGATCTTTTTACGCATTTTAAAAATAAAGGTGGGGGTAGGAATGGAAAACAGTACACTGAATTAAATAGGATAGATGGATAGGATAGATGCAAAAAAATTAAAATGTGTATGTGTTGTATTATCATCCAATATAAAGGATATACTGAATTGTAGCATATGTTATTGCTATATTTTGAGTACACCATTGAGTATAGTATATCCTTCAATTCTACATAGCCCGCAAGGTTATTTAAAATTCCCTGTTTTCCCCTTTGAAGCTAGTATCCTTTCTGGAAAAGACACCAAAAGAAGCCTGATCCTTTTAATCTTTTAAAACAAGTGAAAATATTAAAGCCAAGCATTATACATATTCACCAGTGTGTATTCTATTTTGATTCTGTTTCTTATATGAAGTTATTATTTGATTGGATATTTAGTTATTTTCTCTTTCTTAAAGAACTACATCATTTATTTTTTCATTGAAGTATAGTTGATTTACAATGTTGTATTAATTACTGCTGTACAGCAAAGTGATTCAGTTATACATATATATATATATATATATACATTTAAAAAAAAATTCTTTTCCATTATGATTTATCATAGGATATTGAATATAATTCTCTGTGCTATACAGTAGGATATCCATTCTATATATAATAGCTTACATCTGCTGACCCCAACCTCCCACTCCATCCCTCCCAAATCCCCTCCCCCTTGGCAACCACCAGTCTATTCTTTATGTCTGTGATTCTGTTTCTGTTTCATAGATAGATTCATTTGTGTCATATTTTACATTCCGCATATAAATGATATAATATGGTATTTATCTTTCTATTTCTGACTTCACTTAGTATGATAATCTCTAGTTGCATCCATGTTGCTGCAAATGGCATTATTTCATTCTTTTTTTATGGCTGAGTAGTATTCCATGGTATATATATACCACATCTTCTTTATCCATTCATCTGTTGATGGACATTTAGGTTGTTTCCATGTCTTGGCTATTGTGAATAGTGCTGCTATGAACATAGGGGCACATGTATCTTTTTGAATTACAATTCTGTCCAGTTATATGCCTAGGAGTGAGATTGTTGGATCATATGGTAATTCTATTTTTAGTTTTGTGAGGAACCTCCATACTGTTTTCCATAGTGGCTGCACCAACTTACATTCCCACCAACAGTGTAGGAGGGTTCCCTTTTCTCCACAGCCTCTCCAGCATTTGTTATTTGTAGACTTTTTAATGATGGCCATTCTGACTGGTGTGAGGTGATACCTCATTGTGGTTTTGTACATCATTTAATTTGAATGAGTAGCACTGGAAGCACTCCAGATACAATTGTATCTTATCCTTCATGACAAAATTCAGACCATCACTGATTGTCCCCACTTAAGCCATAGAAATGGAGTTTGTTTATTTACTTGCATGGTCATTTGTTTGTTTTGGTGGTAACCTGTGATTATTTTCTTCATTTATCTTCATACTTTTGGAAATCATATAATAGTTCCCTGAGAACTCTTTTTATTTTACAGCCCTTATAAACTCTAGGCATATGTTCAGGTCATTATTAAATGTCTTTAAAACCATAATTTGCTTTTGTACTTAAAGAGAATCTTAATAGAAAATTAAATCAAATGCAGTAATTAAAAAATGGCTAATACACATTGATCACTTACTATGTATTGGGCATGGTGTAGTGCTTTACATCATGGTTTATAATCCTTATGACAAATGAGTTAAATACTGGTATAATCTACTATTTCAGATGTGATAAGTGAGACACAGTGAAGTTAAGTAACTTTCCCATCAATAAACAGGAGACCAGCGGCAGACCTGGGCTTTGTGCCTGTGTGCTCAAGCAGCATGCCACTCTACTTCTGACATGTCCTGGAGGAGTTATGGAAGGTATAACTGGGCATGTTTAGAAGTATAGGCAGAAGAAATTGAACAATGCAATCATATAAGTGTACAAAAATGAAAATTATAATATTAGTTTATGTATAATAGTTACAACTTTATTTTCAAATTATTTTTAGTGTTTTAATAGCAGAACTAAACCAAATGTGAGAGTATTGACTGGGTCATAGTCTTGAGAACTTTTGAATTTCTGGTAATAGCTGGTAGATCATCTGTGACAAAATTCAGAGTTCTATTACAGATAACTGTCTTCAGAGACCCAGCCTTTTCTGGGCTAGCAGCCCCTACAAAGAGCACGTGCAAACTTATCTTGTAATATTTGCCTAAGAAAGACACAATAGCCATCAGTTGTTGAATTCAATTTGCTAAAGATAAATTTTAAAATATTAATGACTTTCACATTTAATTACATTAAAATTATTTTATTTATCTATCTATTTACTTACCTATTTAATTTATTTATAGCAGAGTAGGGTCGATTATCATGAAATTCAAATCTGATGTGAAGACTGAGTTTCTAAATTCTGCATATGACACTTAGGTCCCTTCACATGCTGCCTATTTTTATTCCCAGATAGTTTTATGTTTATGAAGTGAATTATTTAAACTCTTCTTGCTATGCATATGGAATCCTTACATTGCTAGAAATGTTTATTTCCCTTAGGCATTTCATTAAATAGTGAAGAAAGAAATAAATTGTGTTCATGTGTTTAGCACATCCTTTTGCTTTTTAAAAAAGTCATTTAACTTATCATAAGTGTTTTGGTCTCAGAACTACCTGCATTCCTGGAGAATTTATGGGAATACGAAGTTCAGGGTCACATTTTTTCTGCTCTGTGCTGTTTTTCAGATTAAGAAGTTTGCTTTTAGATACTGGAGTTGCTGGCAATTCGATTGGATTTCTCGGTCTGTTTATTTAAAAGTGTTAGGAGTTTTAAAGAGAATCCTTATAATTGTTCTATATCACATGCCTTAAAAACGTAATTTAATTAGTTCATTATTATTTACTAGTTTCCAATAGTTACAACCTTTAGATCCTATATTAAATATAGTGTGAACCCATATTATAATTTAGTTTTACTATAGGAACTTACTTTACTATTTCCTATACATAAGTAGTTTTATTAAATAGGTTGATATCATTTTTACAGCTTGGCAACTAATAACCTCTGTATATTGTTTTTGAGGATATGATGAATCTCTTGTCTCACAGTCCTGTAAAGTATCTACTAAGCAATAAAAAAAAAACTTTGTTTCCTTCTTGTAGCGTAACTAATCTTTTCAATAAATATTTTTAATTGGAAAATATAACATACATGTGAAAATTGTAAAAAACAGCACCACCACACAGGTCAGGAAATAAAAAGAAATTCTTAACTGTACATGTTTGTCTGTCATCCCTATGCTGGTGCTGTGCTGTTCTCTTTGTGTGTCTTTGCACTGCTCCGTCCTTGTAAGCGCTGCTGAAGTAAAAGCACCATGAGAATATTTTTAAGTGTAATAAGATACCTATGTTGCTTTGAAAGACAAGCTACATGTGGTGCACAATTATTTCTGCTGATACAGAGACCATGGGGCCAATAAATTAATTTGTATATAGAAAATTTGTGTATTCGATCATTGAAGAGTCAATTTTTTAAAAGACGTAAATCCATTTATTGCCCACATAGCAGAAATAGTAGATCAGTATTGTGAAGTCTGGGAAAATTTTTATTGGGCACATAACTCAATGTCTAAATTAATAGCTAAATGTGTGCTTTAGGAAAGAAAGTTAAAGCTTTTGGATATTTACCAGAACATGATTCTGTTTTGATGCTAATGATATTCCTAAAAGATAAAAGGAATAAAATAGAGAAACTTCTCAATAACAGACACATGGTTAACTCTTTTTATTTCAAGAAAATATGATTGTTTTGCCTTCTTAATTACAGTAATTCCTACTCTGCTTTATTCAATATTTCATTTACTTAAAAATCTCTTTTTAAACTGCCGAGGGCACGTATCAGAATATTTGAAGTGTAGGATGTTAAGTTTTAAAAAACAATCAGTTTAAATAATATACATTTATATTTTGAATACAAAAGGCAGACATTAAAATTTGACAAGATATCCTATAATTCTCAAAATGTATGTCAGAATTCCAAAGCGTGAGGGATAAGATTATCTTGGTCATGAAAAGATGCATGGATCAAAATGCTCTCTAAAAAATGAGAATTTGGAAAGAAAAATCTTAAACCTTTGAATTGTGGATTATTCAAATTTAAAGAGAAACAAACTACGATTATGCTGTTGTTTCTTTCTCTGACCCAACAAATTGATAACCATTAGTGATCTGCTTTGAGTAGCCAATTAATATGAGATACAGGCAAAAGAAGATGGCTAGCAAAGTCATTTATAGCCATGTCTTACTAATTTTTTCTAACTGTGTTAATTATTTGAGCAGTTTGGGCGTCGGAGGCACTTGATTTCTTTAGGACTTCTTTACAATGTAAGCATGGTTTTGCTGTTACTGTCATGTTCAGGAAAAAAGTGTAACCCACGATATTAAATCTAACATGTTACACATGTATGTTTTGAAATCTCATTATTCTATTATTTTTTATTGAGCTGGATTCATTAGAGGTAAGATCGTGGAGAATTTGATCTGGCTCTAAGTACAAGGCTATAAGTCTTCCAAACTCAAGTAACATGTAACAGTGGTGCTTTGGTGAGCAGGGATTTATACAACAATATACTTTCAGTGTACTTTAGAAATACAAACATTGTGTTTAAACCACTGCAAAATAAAAATGGAATTACTGTAATTTATTCTTACTGACATAGAGTTTAGCATGTAAGTCTCTTTTTTCATGATCTCTGAAAAATCAGATGGTCTGACAGACTCCTGTGGAATATATCAATTGATGAAGAATTTGTGACATCTGAAGGCAATGAAGTCTATTAATGGACAGTTAAAATTCGTCAACCAAAAGTTCCTACCCTATAAATTCCATCCATTGGTAATAATACTGTACACTTGAGCAGTGATTGCATACTGTCGATGGTACTAAAGTAGTAGAATATCATGTATATTAGAAAACACAGAAAGAGAAATTGGAAAAGGATGACATAAAATAAATGTAAATGACAATTTTAGTGTTCCAAGCACCCTTCCAGTGAGCCTTCATTCATCTCACTTGCATTCTGCTTTGATGTCACTGCACTTGATCAATGGAATGTAAGATATCTCTCTGCAAACATAAAGTTTCTCCTTGTTTGCCTATGTTGTCTCTTTGTTGTTCAAGTTTATTCTATAATTTCTGTTTGGTTCTTTGTCGCTATGTTCCATTTCCCTGCCAGGAAGTAATGTTACTAAATTGATCAGTCTATGTACTCTATAGGAAAACCATCTGATCAAACAATAACTGAAAAATATGAGTTACAGTTAGGCTAAAGTGAGTTTATACTGGTAGTACCTTTAATTTGGGGATGGTCATAGCTCTTTGTGTCTCATGAGTAAGATAAAAAATTCTCAAGTGACCTCATGTGCACCACCACAAAGGTATGAAGGACAAGGAACTCTTTATAAATTAAGAAATCAAGGATTCTTTTTCTCCCTTCTCCAACCTACACACACACACACACGCACACACACACAAGCACACACATACCTGAGAAATGATCCTATGTCTAAGTTCAAGGTTTTCAGGTGTGAAGACTTATCATGTATTTTCTTTTCCTATGCATATGGTCTATTTTTTCACTATAATTATATGTTCTTGCAACAAATAGATATAAATAAGAGAAATCAATGAAGTTCACATGTAAAATTTTCTATTCCTTGCTCCTCAAATAATATTTTTGACGATTTACCATCCATCTAATAAGTTCTGGACTCTTTGTATTCCTTTGGGAAATGGCACAAGGCCTTCCTGAGTGTGAGATTATGCATTTGGAGCTCTGATTTAGTGGAACAGTGTGTAAAAATCTCTCATAATCACAACACTCCCCATTGGCTCCACATCTGAAGATCCCCAAGGGTGCTGTTTGTCCCAGTGAACATGTGGAACAGATTATGTGCAGTTAATTGGCTCCAGGTCGAGCTTGTTACAGACAGTAGCATGCAGTATAACCTATGCAATTCACCAAATCCACCCACTTTAGGTTAAATCACACCTACTTCTCTCTATAATTCCTCCCAGATGCGGGACACACACACGTGTAGGTACAAAAAACACACAGATACACACACTGACATGCACTGGAAGATAGCAAAATATCAATAGATTATTGGAGACGTCGTTGGCAATACATTTAACCCATAAATTATCTCAATTAAAAGATTAACTATTGAATTCAAAGGATTGTTGGGAGGAAAAACAAAGAATTAGGAGAAAAATATATAAAGTTTAAAAAAAAGTTCCAGGAGTTTCAGAATTTTTGTTTTATTTTGTCCCTCACCCTTAACAAATGGTTCAGCACGTGTGGGCACTTATCGGAATGTCATACTAGCAAGGAAAGCAGTGCTTTGATTTTTAAGTTATTTAACAATATTAATGAGTTAGGTAACAAGGAACAGTGTGACTACTGTTCATTGGAAACCAAAACATCAATCTTCTTAACTTATAGTGTTGGACCACAGGGCATGTCTTAGCGATTAATGACCAGTTGGAGGAGTAGATATCTCAATACATAGCTAAGGGCCATTAACCTCAACTGGTCATTAATTCACAGGAAATGTCGTGTACTGAGGTCATTATTGCTAATAAAATGAACACACGGAAAGTTTCCTCTCTTTCGCATGTGTACATAAACATACATTCACATTACATGCATTGTTACATGTCATAAAAAAAGTAGTATTACATATGTCCAGAAGCTCAGAAAAACTAAACCTAATGAGAAATTTAATATACTTAATCTCTATATTCAACTAACCTTTCACTCTTTTTGGAGGGTATGGGTAGGTGGAAGGATACATGTTTGTGTGGCAAAGCTGTGGAGCTGCTGTGATCTTCTGCTAACATGTGGACATAGGGAAAAGTAAAAGAAACAGGCAAGTGGGATTAGAGAAGCACTGATGAATATGGATGAAACCAGCACATATGATCTAAGACCAAAGGCAGTGTGGAATAACAGCATCGTTTGAGTCCTACCTAATATTGTATATTAGCTACCAGAACAGGCATGAGGCACATTTAAGCATTAGGCTGAATCCCTCTTTGGTTTCCTCTCTCTTTCACTCCACTGGATTATGCTACATTGTCTCACCCTTCGCAGGCCTATCATGCTTCCAGCTTCAACCCTTAACTAGGTATCATTGTTACCTGGAAATGTCTCTTTTTGCTTTTTATTCTCCTTTCTCTGTCCTCTATGAAACTATCCTTCTCTTACTTAAACCTATACGATACTCCTTTGAGCTGCCTTCCATAGCATCTTATAAATATCTCGATTTTAGCAATTATTTCATGATAATTTATTTGTGTATAATCAACTGCTCCTTTCAAATAAGAATCTTATCTTTCTTCTCACTTTAATAAATCATTGGAGATGAGTTATGGTGTTAATGACCATAAGTGTATGTGTATTATATATTCTTAAATGCATATTCTTATTTGCAAAAAAACAGTAAGTATTTAAGGAGAATCTGTAACTCAAAGAATGCATCTGTGTTTTACTGGTGTAAATGTAAAATTGAAAAGTTGCAAACATGCATTTCTTAAGACAGTGAGTAAATTAAAACTCACATAACTTAAAACTAATCCTGATAAATTTTTCTGTAGACCAGTTAAGTGACTCTGTTTTTTGCCAATAGCATATGCGTTTTCCTACTAGTTTTGAAATAATACAACTCTTTATTTTTTAAGAGTTTTTTAAAAATGTTATTTACAGAAGGGCTTTATTAGTGTTTTATTTTAAAATATAACTGAAATTTTTAAAACCAGAATTTTCATTAAGGACTGCTAATAGTGTAGATCTTTTTGGTCAGACAGACATTCCTGTTTTCCCTTAAATTATGTCATTAGGTGAACTCATCAAGAAATGTCAAGTAAATGTGAATAAAATATGTTATATGTGGCAAATGTGAATAAAATATGTTATATGTGACACATTCACATGTCAAGTAAATGTGAATAAAATATGTTATGTGTGACCTACGATATTCTTAAATGAGTATCTAAATGAACTTGACTCTTTTCATTTGTAGTAATCTTCTAAATCAAATAACTAAATATGCATGGATTACACACAAAGACAGAATAGTTTGGTACTTCCTACGGGTAATTAAAGTAACTGAGAAAATATACTTTATTAAGCCTTCATATTCAACGTTTCATGAAGAAACAACATACAATTTGTAGTCTATTCTTAGAATGTTTGTCTTGTATAAAAAATTAATACATCCCTATATTTTATTTTATTTCACATTCCCAGATTGATCTTAACTTCTGAGATTTAAGGTAAGTTTAAGGAACCTTGATTCAAAGTCATTGAGGCATTTTAGTAAAGACTTGATCTACCATAAGAAAAATACTCTTATTTAGACATTCTCTTAAAACTAAGCCATATAGACATATTTACTTTGATATTAAATAATTACAAAAATACTAAAGTATAATACTTTTTTATTATGGCTAAAGCTGTTACCAAGAAATTATTGGCACTTGAAGCAGGTACCACATCTGGAATCCTCCCAGGAAGTACGCATAGCAAGATCCTTTCTGTGGGCTATTTATTAGAACATGTCGAGGAGAAAAGAGAAGTTGAAGACTGCATCAAGAGTTGAAGGTCACTTGATTCTGCCATAATGAAAAGCACCTAAAGACTTAGGGGCTAAGGAGGCTGATTCTAGCTGAAGTCCAGAACAAATGTTTTAATCCATCTCTTATTTGCCTCATGACCTTGAGAGAATTATCAAACCCTGTACCTCAGTTTCCTCATCTGTAAAATGAGGAAAATAATTACCTATATTTCTTGACCGTCATTAGCATTGATTAAAAAATAAACGGAGGCATATTAAAATTTTTAAGAGTTTATTTGTGCAAAAATCAGTTTGAATTGCGCGGCACCAAACTGGAAGTGGTTAGGAGCACCCCACTGATAGGATATTAGGGTGAAGACTTACACAAAGAAACTTTCGGAAACAAAGAAAGGAAATTATTTTATTGGCTATAGCTTAAAGCCTAGTTAACTGGTTGTTTTAGTGTTCTGAGTTCATAGCTTTGAGGCATTTACAGGCTTAGATTTTGATTAGGTGGGCTACCACGGCATTAGAGCCACCTCAGTCTAATGACCTACTTCTTCAATGAATTTAACAGCATTAAGTGATTTAATTTATGTAACACACTTCTTAAAAAGTATCTGGTTCATGTAAATACTCAACGAATATTATTTGTAATTATTATTACCAGGCTTAGTTTGAAATATGTGTGTTTTGATTTATTCCGTGTCTTAACAAAGACAACCAAGGCAGCTTGTTTATGGCAACCTAGTTAAAAACCGCCTCCTCTTATAAACCCTTTTATTTTACAGTTTGTTTTTATATTCAGTGCTGCCCTGTGTGGAGTAGTATAGGGTGCAGGTAAGATTGCCTTGTCCCAGGCCTAAAATCTATACTGGTGGCCCTGACCTGATCATGTCCAGTTGTCCCAATTTTAGGTGAACTGTTAAAATATGTTTTGTCAGAAACGAACTCTCTGAAAATGACAGCTTTTATTAAATTTTGCTTGAGGATCTTTTCCTTTGAGGATGGTATGGGGAAAGTGTAGGCTTCTACCAGTATTCTTATGTGATCAAGAATTCATCAAGTTACAGAAAGAATTGGTCACTCCTATATTTGCATGAAACAAAACAAAACAAAAACTTTAGTAGAAGAATAGTTGCTAATTAACATAAGTAGTTGACTTTTTAGGTCTGTACTCATGTCCTGAGTAAAGCCAGACCTGAATTTTATTACTCAGTTCTGATTCGTTTCCCTTGCAACAATTTCTAAGAGCTGAACAAGAGACAAGGAGCAAGTATTTTTTTAAATCTACATACATTCATAAAATTATAATTTAGTGAGTGTAGGAAAATCTGCAAACTGCTATATTAATAGTTCTTTTCTTCTTTTTAGATTAAATTAACGCTGTTTGAAACAGAACATTGTTTTCATCATGATTGTTACTAAAGATGAGAGACCAAAGTCCAGAAACCATGATTTTTACCTTTTTCATGCCCTGATGATGCTAAGCATGACCATGCTGTTTCTTCCAGTCACTGGAACGTCTAAGCAAAATATTCCACGACTCAAGCTAACCTACAAAGGTAAATGTGTCAGTGTTTTTCAGGTTGCCTTCTTTTATTTAGAAATGCATACTGACTTCGGTGAAATGTTTGTAGTATTGGCATCAGTTAATAATCAGATTATTGTAGGGGCTTCCCTGGTGGCGCAGGTGCTAAAAACAAAAAACAAAAACCAGGTGCCAAGATTTGAGAATTACGTGCTAAGAATGGTTAAAACAAAACAAAACAAAACATGGAGCTCTCGGGATTCCCTGGTGGTGCAGTGGTTGAGAGTTCACCTGCCGATGCAGGGGACACGGGTTCGTGCCCCGGTCTGGAAAGATCCCAAATGCCGCGGAGCGGCTGCGCCCGTGAGCCATGGCCGCTGAGCCTGCGCGTCCGGAGCCTGTGCTCCGCAACGGGAAAGGCCATAACAGTGAGAGGCCCGCGTACAAAAAAAATAATAATAATAATAAGATTATTACAGAATGCAAAGCCCACTGATTCATTATTCTTGGTGAAGAAAATAGACACCAAAACTGTTCATGTATGCTTTTCAGTTCATTATTTACAATTTTTAACTACTGATTAGCATAATTAGGAAATTTTGGTCAGCAAGTTGTAGTCAGTTTTTTGTTTTTTGTTTTTCTTGGCTATGCTGTGCGGCATGTGGGATCTTAGCTCCTCTACCGCAGATGGAACCCGCGGCCCCTGCATTGGAAGCATGGAGTCTTAACCACTGGACCGCCAGGGAAGTCCCTGTAGTCAGTTTTATATTAAAATAAATCAATACCTATGTATGGTCAGGCCACTCAAGATAGCTGTTCTCTTGCTCTCTGTAAGTCCCCTGTTCAACCAGTGCCTGCTTCACCTATACCCTATTCACCTGACAGACCTTCTACATGCTTGCCCCATGCCCCAGCTAATGATTGTTCTAATTTTAGCCACCATGATAGCCTATCAAAGGGGCAGTTAGGGGCGGGCCCCTCTGCTGGTTTCCCTGGTAACTGATGAGCCAAACTGCCGTCAATTTCCCTTATAAGTGGTAACCTCCCCCTGCCCGTGGGAGTGAAGCCTGTCAGCTTTGTTCTGCTTTGGTGTGAGCCGCATACATGGTGGGGTGTTGCTCCAGAACCTTGCTTCGGACATGTAAGATCTCCCATCCATTAAACCTTTGATGGCTCTGTCGCTGCCTCTGGGCTCTTTGGTCTTGAAGCTGGGCAAGCACAAGCCTTGTAGGCCTGTGGGGTGCAGCTCAACAGCCTAAAAATAGAAAAATCATTAATTCTATACAGCTGCTACTAATTCGTTGATCCTTAGTATTTTTTAAAACAGTAAGATATCTTCAAAAATATTAACAAACTAAAATACCTTGAATATCTCAAGCATATACATATTTTATTGTTTAAAAAATAGTCTGTGTGAAAAGCTTAAAATACAGAGATGAGAAAACATTTAAGAAATGAAATCTACTAAGCTAATTGTTTTTAAATGTTTAAATTAGTATGAAAGCAAAGTTTATATACTAATATGTGTTTATATGTAAGTGTAATATATCAATATATATATCGAGAGAGAAAACGAGCCAAGTTTCATGCTCAAAGATTTCTTTTTTTTTTTTTTCTGTAATATCCCTGTGGCTTCTTTAATACCTAAGTAATGAGAGGAATGTAGGGAACTCAAACTCCTCTATTCTGAACTTGGCGGGTAAAAATCATGCTGGCAGTTTTAATCTTTAAGACAACTTATTTTCAGCTCAAATTAAATATCAATAGTAAAAGCAAATTTGATGTCTAAGGTAAGCTTAAGTGGAATTATCTTATTTGACTCATTATACATTTCATATGTTGGTATTTGTTTGGAATTTATACCTCATGAATTAAAGAGTTAAGGTAACATTTTTGAGTTTTTGTATTCTCGAATTTCTAGAGCAGAGACAACTAATCTATGGTTAAAAAAATTCAGGGCATTGCCTTTGTGCAGTTGAGGGAAGGATCGAATGGAAAGGGATATGAGAGGAAACTTTCTGGGCTTATGGAAATGTTCTCTATCCTGATAGAGATATGGATCACCGAAGTATATAATATGGACTTTTCACAACCCATCATATTACACAAGTCAGATTTGTTTGCCTGTTTTCAAAATTTATCTTAAGAACAGAACAGAAAACAAGTATGAAAAGCCAAACAATAAAAAAAAAGAAGAGAAAGTTTGAAAATAGATTGAAGGGAAAAAAAAAGGAAACACTACCTGGTTTCTATGATATAGTGAATAACACAGGAGCATTGCATTGATGAGGGTGGACAATGCAAAATAAATTAGACTTGGAAAGAAACTTTAATAATAGTTAATAATTACTCACTGAGGAGTCCTCATAAGCAAAGCACTGGTATAAGGAGTATGTGTGAATGATGTCATTTTATCCTCATCACCACCCTGTGAGGTGGGGATTATTATCATCTGCCTAGAAATGAGGTTACTGAGGTACTGAGAAATTAAGGTCTCAAATTAGCTGGTGGCTCAGCTCCTGAGTCAGCCCGGTGCTTTGGAGAGCCTGGGTGCCTAATCATATTTCTCACACCCTAGACAAGAGCAGCAGTTCTTGCCTGAGGCACTTACCTAGGGAAGTGAACTTTAAAGTTGACAGAAGCATCATGCTGATATTTGACTAACTGATTATATGATTTCAATTGTCAAAATTAAATGGAGTTGAAGGCCACACGCTCTTGGTAGCCAAAAGAGATTTACAGACTTTGATAATCTTATGGGAAAAAGAGAGATGGTCATTGTGCTAATTTGTGTTCATAATCAAAATTTTATATGAGTGACTGTAAAATATTAACTCAAATGTGGTAACTTGATCATTAGAAAATAACAAATCAGTTCCTAAAAATAAAAAAATTAAAAAACATTAATTTTATGTAGCTGCTGCTAATTAGTTTATCCCTAGTTAGAGGAGGTTTTTTTGGTATGAATCTATGTTTTTGTATTAATACTTGGAATCAACCATATAAGAGTTCAAAATCCTGTTTTATTTATCTCTCTATAGATTTTCACTCTTTCTAGCACCTAGTACTTATATACAAGGAGAACTGGTATAAATGTTGGATTAAATGCAATAAGAACTATTCTTTGGATGGCTCTTATATTTAGTATACTTTCCAAATGTATTTTTTAGATATTTATCTACATGTAGATTGTCTATTGATACATGTCAAAAGCAGTAGCAAAGACTGAATGCAGGGAAGGAATTTTAAAAATCTCTCAACTCACCCTCAATAGACACACACACACACACACACACACACACACACACACACACACACACACAAACACTCACTCCCCCCTCACCCCCTCTCCCCCTTGTCTCCCCTTTCTCCTCTCCCCCCTCCCCCTCCCTCTCTCCTATAGCGCCCTGTGGCTGCTGTTAGCCATTCATTGCCAGATTGTATGCTAATAATAGAGTAGTGATCTTGGCTAGGAGAATTACTGACAATGCTTACAGAATATTCCTCTTTCCACCTATAAGAATTTGGGGACTTTTCTTTGGAAATCATCAGTTCAGCACTATGAAGTAAGTATGCATTAACCATACACTTGGGAGAATTTCAACAGTTTCCCTAGCCACCTCTTCTCTGCCATATCTGAGAGTGTAAAAGGAAAGTAGTTCAAATCCTGATGTAATAGTTTTAAAAAGTAGCCTATTCCTGAATAAACAAAGTTATAACATAAAAATCACTGCTAACTTGGGGTTATGATGAGGAAAATTCCTGCCTCTGAGATAATAATCAGAACTCTCCTTTGGCATTTTCTCTTTCTCTTATGACTGACTAATGAGTGAAGATCACCTAGTATCACCCATTGCTTAGTTTTGAGGGAGTCTAAAACTTCATGCTTGGCATTAAAATACTGCCAGCATGTGAGGTTAGAAAAATCAGTCAAAATGAAAAATTAACTGTATTTTCAAAAATAATTCATTTTTATGGGCACAAAATCAGCTTTGCTTTCCATAACTCAAGCTTCCTTAGGTGCAGACCAGAGACACAGCCAGTATCAGTAGAGTTAGCTACTTTAAACAGCTGCAAGATTATTTTGAGGGATTTCTTAAAGGCCAACAGAAATATAATAACCATTTTATCCAAAGAATGCTCTTTGATAAAGACTTAGCTTTGAACCTCTGAATCCACAGGAGCTTGTTTGGTTCTATTGTTGTGTAAAGAGATTTCCCCTCAGTTGCATATTTTGAATTCTTGCACATTTATGCATACTAAATCAGTTTCTTGAGTAACAAGTAAGGAAACTTAGAGGTCAGGATGTTCTGTATTTCTGGGTTTTGTTTTATAAGGGTAATATATATATATGGCCTTACAAGGTGAGCTTCTCACAGTGACTTGTATGCTTTATACTGCAGATGTAGTAAATATAACTTTTGAAAAATGACCAACTTCAGTCTTGCAATTACTGTAAACATTTTTTGTATTATAAATCCTCATGAAGGAACTCATGCGGGTTAAGGATATTTATACCCAGGAATCATTAGTATCTGCAATGGTATTTGTTTGGACAACTCCTAAAGATGAGATAGGTAATATAGCTAAAGAGGGAATGGGCAAAAACTTTGAAAAAGGAAGAGAAAAGTCACTGTCCCCCTGGAATTTCTTTACCAGAGAGGGAGGCAAACAATAAACAGGTAAACAAACAGATGAAGGTTATTTCAAATAGTGGGAAGTTCTATCAGGAACATCAAACAGGAGACTGCATCCAGGACCCTACTTAGACTTTAGGACACTATGCAGAACCATCATTTTTATACCCATTTTATAGATAAGAAACATGAGGTTAGAACCTGAAGGCCTTGCCCCTATGCAAGAAGCTGTTAAGTGGCAGAACTAACTTGTGTGTTTTCACCTCTCTAGTTCCAGGCCCATGTTCTTGCCACCCTGTGCCCTTGAGGGAGACATTGCATGTTCAGGAACACAAATATCAAGATATATATATAAAAAAAAAATACAAGGTTTCGTTATTACATCTTTGGCAGTATGCTCTTCTCAATAACTACCAATGGTACTAATTATGTTTTGCTCCTCCAAAACTTACGTCTTTTCATAGAAAAGAAAACTGGAAATCATCTTTAAAATTTTTATCTGCTATTGTATAACTAAACATTAGTGCATTTGATAGAATAGTTCTTTACCTTGTTTGAGTCTTCTGAGGAATGAGTGGATAAGTCTATATATTTTTCATTATTTACAAATGACTCTATTTAGCTGTGAAATGTGGCGTGCCTCAAGTAGAGATTCATGGCCATTTGACTCATCTAACTTGTTTGATTTGACTAGTTTTGTGTAAGTTCTGTTATCTCGATCGAGTATAGCCGTGAAGAAGGCAGGTTCTGAAGCCAAGCTGCTTATTAGGTCTTAACTGCTGTTACTAGTTGTGGGACATATGGATGTTTATTTTATGTACTGCAGTTTTCCAAGTGCGTTAATTTATTTAATTCTAATGAGGTAGTTGTGAAGGTGTCTTGATCCATGTAAAGCACGTAAAACAGTGTTTGGCATAGTAAACATTTAATAAATGCTGTCAATTATTAATTTTTGTGAAACACTATTATCTTGCTAGATATTAATGGTTGTTCCCAGACCAGAATTTTCCCTATATAAACAAGTTTGAAAAATATTACATAGTTTCCTCCTGGGGATTTATAGCATATATTAAAATTGCTTCTGTTTACTCTCAAACATTTTCTACTAGGGTTAATTTCCCTCAGTCCAGTACCACCCACAGATTGTGAATTTATTGAAGGTACTTTCCAGTATTTTTATCTTCATGGTCTTCTAGTAGTTAACAAGCCCTTAGGTGGTTATTGACTTTGATAAGAGTAGTGTCTTTGAGTAGTTGGTAGCCTTCAGGGTGGATTAAAAGGAATCATAAAATCATTCATTCAGGAGTTCCTTTCTAAAGTGGACATTTTTGTTGTCAAATCAATGAGAAAAGAAGATGACTTGCTCTGAATATCTCTCCCTAAGTATATAGTAAAGAAGCATTATCAATCTAATAGTAAGAATTCCCATATATTTTCTTCTATAGAGAAAGTCATTGATGGTTTAATTTTTAATGGACTCACTTGTTTTCCCAGATGTGTTTTCTCTAAACTGAGGCTGTGTGTGGAACTGGGCTTTCGTAGGTTTAAGAGCTCAAGGATAATATTATTGTGTATTTGATATTCAGCTCTCAGTGGTTAATAACAATAGTTTCTGATGCCCACTGTTTCCAGCCCCCTGCTGGCAACAAGGGGATATGTTAGCAAGTAGAAGAGGCAAAACTCCCTGGCATCATGTAGTTTATATTCTGATACAGAAAGGTAGACCATACATAAGTACATTACACAGCAAGATGGAAGATGATAAGTGCTATGGAGAAAAATGAATCGGGAAAGTTGATTGGTGGGGGTGTAGTAGTCAAATATGGCACTCAAGAAAGAGCTCACCCAGAGAGTGATGTTTTCACAGATACTTCAAGAAATTATTGTTGCAAGTCATGCAGATACTCAGGAAAGGAACATTTTTGGCAAAAGGAACAGCAAGTGCAAAAGTCCTGAGGTGGAAAGGTGTCTGGCATGTTCAAGGATCTTAAAGAAGACAGTATGGCAAAAAAACCAATGGAATGGGAGAAAGAAGAAAATTGATTAAATCTGAGAGTTAATAGGAGGGAAGAAGGATTAGATCCTTTCACTGTTGTCATCGTTAAAACGTTGGTTTTTAGTCTGAGTGTTATGGGAATCCATTGGAGAATTTTGAGCACAGAGGTGACATGGTCTGACTTTCATTATTATAGGATCACTCTGGTTTCTGTACTGTGTGTGCACTGAAAGGGAGAGATCAGGGAAATAGGGAGCCAAGTCTGAGAGGACTGTAATAATCCAGGTGAGAAATGATGGTCTATGAGCCAGACTGGTTGCAGTGGAGGTAGGAGAAGAAGATATGAAGGTAGAGCCAACAGGATTTGTTGATGGATTGGATATGAAGTAAGAGAGAAGTCAAATCTGACTCCATGGTTTTTTTGTTTGTTTGTTTTTGATCTAAGGATGGGGTTACTATTAATTGAGATGGCAGAGATTGTGAAAGAATGTTGTGTGGGAAGATCAAGTGGACATATTCGTTTGAGAAGGCTATTAGATATCTAAGTAAGATGCCTAGAAAGCACTTGAGTATATCATTTTTGGAGTTTATAGACGATGTCAATTGGAGATATGAATTTGGCAGTTAGCATAGAGAAAATTTTAAATCCATGAAATTCTGTGAGACGACTAAGGGATATAGAAAATTTAGAGGATTGAGTTCTGGGATACTCTTAAGTCAGGAAATTAGTGAAAGGAGGACTGAGCATCTAAGTGAACTAAAAGAAGTGCCCAGGTATGTAGGAGGAAAATCAGAAGTTGTGGTGTAGAGAAAGTTAAATGAAGAAAGTAAGAAAAGGAACTATCAGCAGTGTCATATTCAGCTAATGTGTCACGAAAGGTAAGTAAAAATTAACATTAAATTTAACAACAGGGACTTCCCTGGTGGCGCAGTGGTTGGGAGTCCGCCTGCTGATGCAGGGGACGCGGGTTCGTGCCCTGGTCCGGGAGGATCCCACGTGCCGTGGAGCGGCTGGGCGCGTGAGCCATAGCCGCTGAGCCTGCGCGTCCAGAGCCTGTGCTCCGCAACGGGAGAGGCCACAGCAGTGAGAGGCCCGAGTACCGCAAAAAAAAAAAAAAAAAATTTAACAACAGAAGTCTATTGTTGACCTTGATAAGAGCAGTGTCTTTAAGTGTGGGAGCCAGAGCACAACAAGGATGGATTCTGAAGAGCATGGGCTCGGGGGAACTGGAGGCAAGTGTAGACAATTCTTTCAAGGAGTTTTCCCATAATAGAGACGTGGGCAGTAGTAGCTGGAAGGACAATGAGATCAAGAGACTTGTTTTTTTCATGCGCTAAACAACAGCATATTTATTTGTTAATTGAAATAATCTAAGAGAGGAATAATTAATGATTCAGGAGAAATGTGGGATAATTTATACACTATTGAAGAAAATAATGATTTTTTTCCTCTAAAATCAGGCTACTTTTAGAACATATGTTAATAAAACTGGCTTATTTTGCATAATAAACTATTGTTTGGTTCATTGTCAGTGTCAACTGTTGTGTAGGTGGAAAGAGAGGTTAAACAGATATAAAAATATATTCAGTTTGATATATTGATATAGGTTTGTAAGTACTACATATGTTTAGAAAATTGTTATGTAAGGATTTAGAAATAAAACTTCAGAAAGATTAAATAATAACCTCAGAGTCACATTAGTAGATAATTAAAAAGCTGATCCAAGCCTTCTGCGTTTCAGTACAATAGTGTTTGTACTACAACTTGCCTGTATCCAACACTGTGATTTAGTAATGATTAAAATCTATTTAACACTATGTAGAGCATTCTTCTAAACATGATTGATCTGTAGAGGTTCACAGAGTGGTAGAAGTTACCTAATAATATATGGTAACATATGATGTAATATTGCCATACAAAAGTATCACATAAAAAGTGTTCCTGGAATTAGGAACATACATAAAAATCACTGAGGCCTATGTGGTCAGTAGTGTCCTCCTGGCAGGGCAAAGGAGAGCTACATCATGAGACACTTGAATTGCATCCTTGTTATGCATAAATATGGAAGGAATTTATAAGGGCATAATTTAAGTAAAGGCAAATTTTTCTGGGATTAAACCCAGTCCACTATTTTTTGGTTAAAATAGGTTTCTTTGAATAGATCGTATACTGTATATAGTTGGTTTACTATTCTGTAAATTATTGAGGAGATAAAATTTTTTATCTACAATTTCTTGTTCTGTGACTTCACTTACCTAAAATTTGACTCTAATTTCTTGGGTCTTATTAAATAAATTTTAGCAGTGAGATTCTTTCAGTGTAAATGTAAAAATATAAGTTTACAGATATTTTTTTAAATGAATGTCATTGGGTCATTTTAACAGAAAATTTGGCAAATGCCTCTCTCTTAAGAACTTGTAATATACATTTTGCATTTTTCTGAGTCCTTTCAACATGCTGTTTTAATCCTATTAATTCAAAAGAGGCATAAATTAAAGCTAAAGTGCTTTTTACTTAGGAAGAAAGATACTCATAAAGAGGTTTATTTCACTAAAGCCAAAGTGAGCCAGACACAGTCTAGAAAATAAGATAAATATTTCAGTAATCCCAATGGAATGGTAAAGTGGAGGAAGCAATAGAAGTGAACTTGTCTGTGGGTATGTTCCATAAAAACAGTAAGTAGAATTGTTTTGAAAAAGAACCTTGCTTTTCTAAGTAATGGTAAATCTTAAAATATAAAATATAGCTGTAATGGGTGATAGGGCTTAGAGTTAGAAGAGACCTTGATAGGTTTTAGCTTTCTCTGCCATGTACTGTTCTTGTACCATTAGAACAGTTGTTTGCTCTTTCTGAATCTAGGTTTTCTCATCTGGAAATTAGTGATAATCCTTTGGTTAAGGATCAAATGAAATAATAGAGGAAAAGCTCCTTGGAAGTTATAAAGCACAAATGGATATTATGATAGGCTTCAAAGGGAGACCAGACATAATATATTACTGAATTAATTGAAGTAGGATGTGAAGAAAATTCAAGGTCTTTAAAAATATATTTAGGCATCTTGGATACAATTTCTCCTGCCACACATAACAGGACATTTACTTGAAAGTCAATTAATAAATCGTAACTTGTCATCTTTACATTTTCCTTCCAGGTTAATGCATATTATATGAATGTACTTCTCTTCTTTGTATGAGAAAATGGAGGGGAAAAAGTTTTATATGTCTTTGGTTGAAACTAAGTAGGTTATTTATCACTTATAGCAATTAAGTTAGTTATAAGTTAATCACATTGGTCACAGCTGTACATCCCTAACTTATTCTAACAACGTAGTGTGGAGAAGAAAGAAGAGTCCAGCACTTCAAGGCAATTGGGGCCACAGTGTTCTTTAGCTTTTCTACTCCAGCTGTGGTTCAAGGACCAGTAGCGCCAGCATAATTTGAGAGCTTGTTAGAAATGCAGAATCTCAGGCTCCCTCCTAGACTTCTCAGTGAGAGTCTATTTTTTCGCAAGAATCCTAGCTGATCTGAATGCATGTTAATCCTGAGAAGCACTGCTTTTAGAGTGTTTTATTTCCAACTCCCTCCTCTTCCCACCCTCCTCTCCTCCATCCTCCCACCCCCAATACACACAGGAGCATTTGGATATCACAACAGGAATCTCTTATGATTGCAAAGCATTAGAGCCACAGTTGGGTCTCCAAATGGCACATTAACCTCTCTGAATTATTAATAAGTCTGTAATAAATCCTGGTTTAGATGGACAGTAGATAAACCAACATAAACAAGAATTACTAGAGTTTGAAAAATCATCAGTTAAATGTTTGTTAGACTTCTTATGTGAAAGAAGAGGTGATGAATTGCAGCAATGATTTAGACATTATTCTTGTCTGCAAGGGCTTCTGGTCTTTTTAAGGGACAAAATAACTGCAAAAAGATTGATGCCATAGGATTAGGGTAAATAAAACCAAACATTTCAAAGAATTTTGGAGGAGGTTGGGTGTGAAATTGAACTTTGAACATTGGAAGAAATTTAGAGTTTATTGAATAAAGTATATGTTGGCATTGGAGGATTTTGATCATGAAATTCTAACTTAATTCTAATTTAAGGGAGAAAACCAGAATAGACAGCATAATGTGGGAGAGATTGGAGAGGGAGGGGGGCAGGGAACAAGGTTGTTTAGGAGCCTGTTATAGTAATTTTGAGAAGCAGTAATATGGCTCTTAGCCTGGCTGATGATAAGAATAAATGTTTGAGGAAAAGGAATAGATAATTTGCATGAGGAAATCTATAAGGCTTTAAATTTACCTGGAAGTTGATGTGAGGGAAATGCAATATACTTACAGGTAACAGTTATTTAAATAGGGGAATAAAAGAGTAAGGGAATAAGGAAGAGGAACTAAAAACGATTCTGTTATCTTGAGCCTGGGAACTAGGTCATGTCATTAAAGTCATTATAGTCAATAGGACCAGGTGGTTGGGGGGAAAATGACAGTACCAAGCAGGCTACTGGATATTCTGAACTGTGACTTGGGAGAGGCAGTGGGGTTTTAGGTGTCTATTTTGAAGTCATCAGCAGAGAACTAACAATTTATGGGAAACTAAATGGAAAACATGATCTCATTGTTTATGCCCTGTAATACTGACTGAAATTAAGGAAGACATTATTCTGTGACTGTATTTTGAATCTCCCTCTTGGAAGTCCATAAGCATATTCTGATGCAAATTCTGTGCACACCTCTACAGAATTAGCTTCCTTGGGTAAGCTAGAGGACCCTTTCTGGAGAAAACCTAGAGAAAAGTTGCACAGATAACTGACATCTGTTTGTTCTGAATGAAAAGCCAAAAGGAAATTCTCTTGAATCAGTGGAAATTAACTTTCAGATCAGATGTCACACTGAATGCCCAGCATGATAAGTGAAAAACAAAACAAGACATATTCAGGCCAATTATTTTAAGTTTTATAATAGCAAGAGTGAGGAGGTGAAAGGAAAAACAGAAGACATTCAAAAGCTTGGGACACTGATGGCATGAGACTTCTAAACCATAACTTTGGAAGCCAGAGGATAGTATGTAAACGCCTCAGCTCTCTGAGGGTGAAAGCTGTTCAGCCCAGAATTCTATAGTTAGCCCAATTATCAACAAAGGTAAATTAAAGACATTTTCACACGTGGAAAATTTCAAATATATAAGTCACAGTCACTCATTTTTAGGAAACTTCTGGAGATGTGCTCACCAAAATAAGAAAATAAATCACAGAGGAAAGAGATGGGATCCAGGAAAAATGAGTTTCATACTAGGAGAGTGGTAGAAGGAAGTTTGAGGAAGCTATTCCTCAGGTCAGAGAATAGACAGTCCAGATTGGAGCAAGAGGAAGAAAGGGCCAAGAGGGGATGTTTCCTGAAGGAAAACAAAAAACAATCTGACAGAATTCCATTTGAAAATTATATGGAGGCATTTTTCAGAAGGTGTGGAAAGTTTTGATCATGATCTTAAGGAAGTCTAAGCAAATGTCACAATTGAGAAATTATTAACAAAAATGACATTTTTTTTATTTTCAAGAAAGAAAGTATAATCAGAGAACACTACTTTTTGTTTTTTAACATCTTTATTGGAGTATAATTGCTTTACCATGGTGTGCTAGTGTCAGCTTTATAGCAAAGTGAATCAACTATTCATATATATATATATCCCCATATCTCTTCCCTCTTGTGTCTCCCGCCCTCCCACCCTCCCTATCCCACCCCTCTAGGTGGTCACAAAGCACCAAGCTGATCTCCCCGTGCTATGTGGCTGCTTCCCACTAGCTATCAGTTTTACATTTGGTAGTGTATATATGTCCATGCCACTCTCTCACTTTGTCACAGCTTACCCTTCCCCCTCCCCGTGTCCTCAAGTCCATTCTCTAGTAGGTCTGCATCTTTATTCCCATCTTGCCCCTAGGCTCTTCATGACCATTTTTTTTTTGATTCTGTATATATGTGTTAGCATATGGTATTTGTTTTTTTATTTTTTCATTCTGTATGACAGACTCTAGGTCCATCCACCTCACTAGAAATAACTCAATTTCGTTTCTTTTTATGGCTGAGTAATATTCCATTGTATATATGTGCCACATCTTCTTTATCCATTCCTCTGTCGATGGACACTTAGGATGCTTCCATGTCCTGGCTATTGTAAATAGAGCTGCAATGAACATTGTGGTACATGTCTATTTTTGACTTATGGTTTTCTCTGGGTATATGCCCAGTAGTGGGATTGCTGGGTCATATGGTAGTTCTATTTGTAGTTTTTTAAGGAACCTCCATACTGTTCTCCATAGTGGCTGTACCAATTTACATTCCCACCAACAGTGCAAGAGGGTTCCCTTTTCTCTACACCCTCTCCAGCATTTATGGTTTGTAGATTTTTTGATGATGGCTGTTCTGACTGGTGTGAGATGATATCTCATTGTAGTTTTGATTTGCATTTCTCTAATGATTAATGATGTTGAGCATTCTTTCATGTGTTTGTTGGTAATCTGTATATCTTCTTTGGAGAAATGTCTATTTAGGCCTTCTGCCCAATTTTGGATTGGGTTGTTTGTTTTTTTGATATTGAGCTGCATGAGCTGCTTGTAAATTTTGAAGATTAATCCTTTGTCAGTTGCTTCATTTGCAAATATTTTCTCCCATTCTGAGGGTTGTCTTTTGGTTTTGTTTATGGTTTCCTTTGCTGTGTAAAAGCTTTTGAGTTTCATTAGGTCCCATTTGTTTATTTTTGTTTTTATTTCCATTTCTCTAGGAGGTGGGTAAAAAGGATCTTGCTGTGATTTGTGCCATAGAGTGTTCTGCCTATATTTTTCTCTAAGAGTTCGATAGTGTCTGGCCTTACATTTAGGTCTTTAATCCGTTTTGAGTTTGTTTTTGTTTATGGTGTTAGGGAGTGTTCTAATTTCATTCTTTCGCATGTAGCTGTCCAGTTTTCCCAGCACCACTTATTGAAGAGGCTGTCTTTTCTCCATTGTATATTCCTGCCTCCTTTAGCGAAGATAAGGTGACCATATGTGCATAGGTTTATCTCTGGGTTTTCTATCCTGTTCCATTGATCTATATTTCTGTTTTTGTGCCAGTACCATACTGTCTTGATTACTATAGCTTTGTAGTATAGTCTGAAGTCAGGGAGCCTGATTCCTCCAGCTCCGTTTTTCTTTCTCAAGATTGCTTTGGCTATTCGGGGTTTTCTGTGTTTCCACACAAATTGTGAAGTTTTTTGTTCTAGTTCTGTGAAAAATGCCATTGGTAGTTTGATAGGGATTGCATTGAATCTGTAGATTGCTTTGGGTAGTAGAGTCATTTTCACAATGTTGATTCTTCCAATCCAAGAACATGGTATATCTCTCCATCTATTTGTATCACCTTTAATTTCTTTCATCAGTGTCTTATAGTTTTCTGCATACAGGTCTTTTGTCTTCTTAGGTAGGTTTATTCCTAGGTATATTGTTCTTTGTGTTGCAATTGTAAATGAGAGTGTTTCCTTAATTTCTTTTTCAGATTTTTCATCATTAGCGTGTAGGAATGCCAGAGATTTCTGTGCATTAATTTTGTATACTGCTATTTACCAAATTCATTGATTAGCTCTAGCAGTTTTCTGGTAGCATCTTTAGGATTCTCTATGTATAGTGTCATGTCATCTGCAAACAGTGACAGTTTTACTTCTTTTCCGGTTTGGATTCCTTTTATTTCCTTTTCTTCTCTGATTGCTGTGGCTAAAACTTCCAAAACAATCTTGAATAATAGTGGTGAGAGTGAGCAACCTTGTCTTGTTCCTGATCTTAGTGGAAATGGTTTCAGTTTTTCACTATTGAGAATGATGTTGGCTGTGGGTTTGTCATATATGGCCTTTATTATGTTGAGGTAAGTTCCCTCTATGCCTACTTTCTGGAGGGTTTTTATCATAAATGGGTGTTGAATTTTGTCAAAAGCTTTTTTTTGCATCTATTGAGATGATCATATGGTTTTTATCCTTCAATTTGTTAATATGGTGTATCACATTGATTGATTTGCGTATATTGAAGAATCCTTGCATTCCTGGGATAAACCCCAGTTGATCATGGTGTATAATACTTTTAATATGCTATTGGATTCTGTTTGCTAGTATTTTGTTGAGGATTTTTGCATCTAAATTCATCAGTGATATTGGCCTGTAGTTTTCTTTCTTCGTGACATCTTTGTCTAGTTTTGGTATCAGGGTGATGGTGGCTTTGTAGAATGAGTTTGGGAGTGTTCCTCCCTCTGCTATATTTTGGAAGAGTTTGAGAAGGATAGGTGTTAGCTCTTCTCTAAATGTTTGATAGAATTGCCTGTGAAGCCATCTGATCCTGGCCTTTTGTTTGTTGCAAGATTTTTAATCACAGTCTGAATTTCAGTGCTTGTGATTGGTCTGTTTATATTTTCTATTTCTTCCTGGTTCAGTCTCCGAAGGTTGTGCTTTTCTAAGAATTTGTCCATTTCTTCCAGATTGTCCATTTTATTGGCATAGAGTTGCTTGTAGTAATCTCTCATGATCCTTTGTATTTCTGCAGTGTCAGTTGTTACTTCTCCTGTTTCATTTCTAATTCTATTGATTTGGGTCTTCTCCCTTTTTTTCTTGATGAGTCTGGCTAATGGTTTATCAATTTTGTTTATCTTCTCAAAGAACCAGCTTTTAGTTTGATTGATCTTTGCTATCATTTCCTTCATTTCTTTTTCATTTATTTCTGATCTGATCTTTATGATTTCTTTCCTTCTGCTAACTTTGGGTTTTTTTGTTCTTCTTTCTCTAATTGCTTTAGGTGTAAGGTTAGGTTGTTTATTTGAGATGTTTCTTGTTTCTTAAGGTAGGATTGTATTGCTATAAACTTCCCTCTTAGAATTGCTTTTGCTGCATCCCATAGGTTTTGGGTTATCGTGTTTTCATTGTTATTTGTTTCTAGGTATTTTTGATTTCCTCTTTGATTTCTTCAGTGATCTCTTGGTTATTAAGTAGTATATTGTTTAGCCTCCATGTGTTTGTATTTTTTACAGATTTTTTTCCTGTAATCGATGTCTAGTCTCGTAGTGTTGTGGTTGGAAAAGATACTTGATACAATTTCATTTTTCTTAAATTTACCAAGGCTTGATTTGTGACCCAAGGTATGATCTACCCTGGAGAATGTTCCATGAGCACTTGAGAAGAAAGTGTATTCTGCTGTTTTTGGATGGAACGTCCTATAAGTATCAATTAACTCCATCTTGTTTAATGTACCATTTAAAGCTTGTTTCCTTATTTATTTTCATTTTGGATGATCTGTCCATTGCTGAAAGTGGGGTGTTAAAGTCCCCTACTATGGATGTGTTACTGTCGATTTCCCCTTTTATGGCTGTTAGTATTTGCCTTATGGTGTTCCTATGTTGGGTGCATAAATATTTACAATGGTTATATCTTCTTCTTGGATTGATCCCTTGATCATGATGCAGTGTCCTTCTTTGTCACTTGTAATAGTCTCTATTTAGAGAATACTACTTTTCAAAGTAGGGAAGAATATTTACCTTGCGATAGTAATGGAATGATTAAATATAGCTTTTATAAGAATGGACATACCGTAGTGTTAGGAGCTTGGTTGGAGGGAAAGAGTTGGCATAAGAAAGCTAGAACTCTCAACTTCTATGAACAGGAATTCAGTGGAAATGTCTGAAAATGATGTTTTAATAGGTAGTGGTACATACATATTATTTCTATATATGAAAATAATAGAAAATAAACTACTAAATGTGTTAATATGGGGTCTAGATTAGAGGTGGACAGAGGATGGGAGAAGAGACAGATAGGCTTATATATGCTTTTAACTTTACCTTTTGGTATGTATATACTTAACTTCGATTAATATAATTAATTTAAAAAGTAATATTGTTATAAAATATTGTTTTTTAAAGTTATTCTCACAACTCTTTGCTCTGTACATTAACTTGTGGTGATCTTGAGGAATTATTTGGTCTTGTCATATTTGTCTTGCTATTTAGAATCAGTAAAAGATGGTGTATTAAGGTATGACTTTTCTAAGTTTTTTAAAAATTAAATACACATACTAGATTGAAAACAAACTCCTATTCACTTGTGACATGTTTTGATTTTAAATATACCTTGAAATTTGAAAAGGGAGAAATTCTCAATACTTTGAAGGGAATTAAGAAAATTGTCAAAATAGAATCTGTCTTTCCCAGAATTACCCTCTCAACTATTTCTGAGACAGTTTATTCTGTTATTGAACTGTTCTTCTGGAAATGTATCAGTTATTTATAATGTTAGCCATTTTATAGCTCAGTAGGAAAATTTATCATGGCCAAGCTTTTGAGAATTTAAAACAATTCATTCTTACTCAAAGTAAGAATTTAAAAGGCACCCATAATCGTAAATTATGAATCTCACATGTGATGGATTGTATAAAGCGTCTACTGTTGAAAGCTAGCCAAAGAAGAAGAAACCTGTGATTTAAGTGCATGGATGTAGATGAAAATGCGATGGTGTAAAATTACTACACTCCTATTTCACATCCTGTCCTGGCAAGAATGTAGCTTGATGATTAATAGGCTTTATTTGTTCCTAATTTATGTTTCCCTATGTGGCATCATCTGATTTATTATTGATATAGATAATGTTCTGTCTGAGACCTAATGAACAGAATGATTTCCAACATTCCATTGCAGATGAGCAAATGAGTTTCATTTTTTTTTCTTTCTGATTTGAACTTGCATTTGCAAGGTTAGGGTTAGACTTTTCACCTAGGAAAATATAACGATAATACGCCTATAATTTAGTCTTTTGTTGGGAGTTTAGCTTTGAATAACATTCTTTATACATTTGATATTGTTTGAGCAGTTAGCTATGGAGACTAAAAGTACTTAAATAGAGAATAAGGGGTATGTTTGATAGGTGGAAGTGAGCCATCTTGGTGACCAAGGTCTTTTCATATGATCTCAAACCTCAGAAAACCAATTGAAAGTCAGGTAGGGCCAATTTAAGATGAGTTCACTTTCGAAACATTAAATCCAAGAAAGAATTCTTCCCTTGCCTCAGACCAAAAGCGGGAGAGACAAATACAGGTTCACAGAGAGCCAGAGGGACTCAGTGAGCCACAACATTAGTGACTAATTTTCATTTTGGGATGAGCAGTTTGCTCCCTTTACTCAATTCTGGACCCAAACTGAGAACAGGCTTTGGGGGTTGGGGGATGGTAAGGGTGTTTTGGTAGCCAAAACATTTATGGGAACTATGGGACAAAGGAGTTCCATAGAAAGAATCTTGGGAGCCTAACGGTTGGCATGGAAGCCCAGGGAATTCAGAGATCAAGGGGGAGAAGCTGAATTTATGGGGAAGGCAGGAAAAGAACTCCTTTCCTTCTTTATTTAGACAGTTTTGCAGAGAACACACTGGAGATGTGACTGTATTCAAGAACCCTCAGAACAGCCCTACTGATATAATGGCTATTTCCTTGAGGAAAAGGAGGGGGTAGGTGGGGTAAGAATTTGTGCTTTTGTGCTGAATATTCTGAGATGGTAGGGAAAGGTGACAGGGTATTTTTTGGGGGGGGGGTGTTTTTTGTTTGTTTTGCTTTGGTTTTTTTTTTGGCAAGTGCTGAGTCCTAACCACTGGACCACCAGGGAATCCCCAAGGTGACAGGGTTTTGATCTGGATTCATTGTTGGCTGTAAGCTTTCTCTGCTGAGAAATTCTACTGGAAATTGACTTTTCTCAAAGCTGATGTTATTTTTACCCCATGAAATTCTGCCTTTAATAACTTTGATTTTCTTCTTTAAAAAAAGATCTTCCTGTGAAGTGTTCTTTAAAGGATGTGGGAAGCCATTTTTTAGCTATGTAATCTTCTCGTGAGAGAGATTGTCAACTCCACCCAGTTTAGAATTTCTGGCAATAAATGCAGGAATTCAAGGGTTTGGGATTTTATTCATTTAACAGTGAAACATTGAGGAAGTCTGTGCTGCTTAATCCTAAATTTATTAGATTCAGTGTGACTGACCACTCCTTTCCTCTCTGGGGTAGCGAGGAGGACTGTAGAGCATCAGGTCAAATATTTCTTCAGGCTGAATGAACAATTATATGAACGGACACTAAAAGGGAGATACAAAGAATTCTTTTCAGAACAAGCATTTATTTCAAATAGGAGCAGGGATGGTGGGATCTTCAGCCTTGCCCTCACATGGAGGGGCATGTGGCTGTAGGTGAGGGGATTCATTGCTGCTGTATTTTGCCACAAAGAGAAAACTGGTTTTATGAAGCCCACTTAACCATTCTGGGCCTCACTGAATTGGTAACAGAGGAGTCAAACAGGTTTATTGAGAAGATCTCCCTTTAGCTCTAATTGCCGTATACCGTATTTCTGTTCTTCCCAAAGGTTAGAGACTACCTGCTCCAAAGAACAGAGCAATGGCATGGAGTAAATAGTTGAATGACAGTTTGTTACTTGATACGTTGTCCGTTTTAACAAAGTTCAATGTTAGGTTCTAATGCCCTAGAGCTCCAGGGTTGGAAGGCGATCAGAGACCATTTAGTTTCTCTACCCACTGTATTAGCGAGAATTGTGTTATTTGGCTTTTGCTAATGGAGACACAGAGAGGAAGTCCTTTCTATTTTACTATTAAAAATATTTAACAGTCTACTACTTTAAGTACTGTTGTCCTTTGTCACAAGTATATTCTTGGAACTTCCCTGGTGGTCCAGTGGTTAAGACTCGGTGCTCCCAATGCACGGAATTACCCCAGGGCATGGGTTTGATCCCTGGTCGGGGAACTAAGGTCCTGCATCCCACATGCCACAAGGTGTGGCCTAAATAAATAAATAACTAGATAAATAAAGTCTCCAGCCACTGGGAAAAAAAATGTATATTCTCATTTTTGTTGTGGATGAGCATTTTCTCTCCACTAGGCTGTGAGGTCCATGAGAGTGGAACTCGTTATCAGTCGTTGGAGCATGTGCACAGTACCTGGCGATCTTAGATGAGTCAGTTGTTTGCTTTCAAAAATCTAGTTTTATGAGGGTAGAGACTTACTTTGTTGTGTTAGAGATGAGAAATTATTCTAAATATGTTATTAACTGTATGTGGGAGACATACAATTTACCTGTGACTTCTGGTAAGATATCAGGGGATGTTGATGAACCCTGGACATACTCTTCAGCAATGCACATATACGTACAAATATAGGAAAATACCATGCTTTTTATAGGAGTTTTGAACCTCAGAACCATCCCGTTGCTCTGCCGTGGTTTGTTTGTTTATTTATTTATTTATTTATTGAGGTACATGGGCCTCTCACTGTTGTGGCCTCTCCCGTTGCGGAGCACAGGCTCCGGACGTGCAGACTCAGCCGCTCCGCGGCATGTAGGATCTTCCCGGACCGGGCCACGAACCCGTGTCCCCTGCATCGGCAGGTGGACTCTCAACCACTCCACCACCAGGGAAGCTCTGCCGTGGTTTATTCATCATGGATTATGAACATCTGGTCTGTGTCGTCATTCAATTAAAATCCATCATGTGCATGATTTCCATAGTTAAACTAGTGGAGTAAACGAGGAATCATAACTCTGCTGCGTTTATTTCAGAAATAATCAGCTGTAGATTTTTCAAGAATGTACTGAGAACAAGAGTGGGAATTTGAGGGCCTGGGTGATTGAGTGAGATTACAAACTGAGAACAAGGTGATAGGACAATGAATTGCTAAAAGAACGGGTAGAAGGAGTGATTATGGTAGTTTCGGTCAAAGGTTTAGGTAGATAGAACAAAGAATGCATTTAGGACCTAGAAGTCTGAGGAAAGGTGGGGCTGGCTAAGTAAGTACAGAGCAGGCCCTATCTGAATGGCATTTGTGAAGCCATTCACCCCACCACCAAAAGGGGATAAAAAACAAGACGAAGTTTCTGTTCAAAAGGATTATAAACTGTGGACAACCTTAAAAATCACGTGCCTGAGACTTGCCAGTTTAAGAAAAGAAAAAATAAAGCTTTGAAATATATTGCCAAATTATTAGTCTTTAACTTGCATGAGTTTGCAGCCTGCACAGCTAGCATCCATATCTGGTTCCTGAAACCCTTGGAGTGTATCAGCTTTAGGTGTTAAGATTCAGACTCGGGATTTAACTTTTTTTTTCTAGGCTTTTGTTGATGATCCCGTGGAAACAAAAATGACTTTGCTTGGTTTGGCAGAAATGCAAGAAAGACAAACTGTTTGGGGAAGAGGGAACCTGTTCCAATCCCTGTCCCAAGGTCTTTTCAAAATGTGTGCATCAGCCTGTCATATGTAATGCCTAAGTCTTGTTATTTAGTTTGGCTACAAAGCATCTGGGAAGCATGCTTTAATCGTTCTGATGCTAACATTGTTACAAGGCAATGTTAAATCATTTTGAAGTGATAGTGCTTCAGGTTAGTCACTATTTTTGCAGCTGTTTTTCCTTGTCAAATTTGTTTGAAACTAAAACCAATAGAATTAATTATGGTAAAAGAAAATAAAGCAAATGATGACCTCAACTTTATTTTTCTCACTGTTTGCGTAGAGACGGAAAATGAGATGCAAGATTCTTAAATGTCGTCCTCTTCCCGTTAGCACTGCCATGATTCAGGGACTCACCACGTTTCAGAAACTTCTGGGGAGCCTCTCTGCCCCCATCTTTCCTGATTCTCATCCATCCTGAACACTGCAGCCAGACTTATTTTTGTAATACTCAGCTATAGTCTCTGTCACTTTTCCTGCACAAAATACTTTAGTGGCTTTCAGTTACCTACATAATACCGGACCTCCGCAGCCTGCCATCTTATGCCCTAATTACCTGGAGGCATCCTCACTTCTCACTGCCCCTGCCTCTTCTCTCTGTTCCAGCATACTGAACTACTGCAATTCCCCAAATTTATTAAAGTGCTTGATTTGTCTCAGACTCTGAGATACGTGCTGGGGTTTCCAAGATAAGTAAGGCCTGGTCTTGGCCCTGAAGGAACTCATACCCCATAGTAGGAGATAGCATTAAACATGCAGTACGTAAGTATAATATATGATGGTGTGTACCCTTGTACATTCTAGCACTCTTCTGCTTGGAATAAACTTTTCTTTATGTTTTTCCTGTAAAAATTCTGTCTGTCCTTCAAGACTGTTCACAAGTATCACCTCCTTTTGTAAGGCGATGCACAATTAATTACTTGAAAGATTTGTTAACATTTTTTATACACTTGTATTATAATTTATTGTGCTTATGTTGTATTGTCTATGCATATGTTGTACTGTCTGTGCATATCTATTCGCACAGGGATCTGTGAGCTCCTTGATGGTAGGACTCAGCCATTCCACGACCTTAAGCAGCATGTTCAATACTTAACACGTACTAGAAGCTTATAAATATTTGTGGACAGAGTAGCTTTTTAATGTTATTCAAATATTATTTAAAAAAACATAGAGCTGTTCTAATCTTCATAAGTCAGATTTAATGGAAGATGAGATAATACTCTTTAATAGAACTCATTTGGCCCAAACCGGAGTTTAATATTCAAAGTAACAGTTAATGTTTTTTGAACTTTTCCTATTTTCAAGGCATTGTTCTAAGAACTTTATATAAATTACCTCCTTTAATCATCATGAGAATTACTTTATAGATGAGAAAACCAAGGCACAGAGAGTTTAAATTTGTTGTCCTCGATCACACAGCCAGAGTTGCAAAACTAGGATATGATGCAGCTGATCTGGGCCTAAAGCTCACACTCTTGCTTATTAGGCTTAGCCATGTTTCATTTTGTAATTAACATTGCAATGCATAGTTCAAAATAGTTGACTATAATCTATGGACACTTGAAATAGCATGGATTTATAACCTAAAACCTACGTTCCTCTATTAGTTGGGTCAAGATATCCTCTTGGAAATCCCTTTACATACTTCCATTTTGCCCATTTCATTCTTAGTTAAACAAGGCGAAATCCCATGGAAGATACAGCATTGCCTGATTGAATAAAGGTTTGTGTGAAATGTTTTCACTTTTTAAGGCTTTAGATAGTATCTGTCTTGTCTGTTCTCTTGGTTCCATTCTTTTCCCTTCTGTTCTACTTTGCAATCAATATGGAATATTTACTGGATATCAGCCCTGCAAAAATAGGCTTATTACTACATTTGAAGATGCTAAAATATATTATCCCATTGTGTCTTTGGTCTGAAAAACGCTTAATGTTTTATTTAACTTCAGTAGAAAAATAATTCGTGTAGAGTTAAGACTTCGATCCAGGGTGCACAAAGCATGATTCATAAATATTAATAAGACATTTATGTTTGGTAAAGCCACACTCACTTGAGAATTCAAATAGTATCGTGTCTTCTTCAGCATATGACCTTTTAGTTTGTCAAAACTAAGACAAAAAATCTATCTCAGTGACTAAAAGAAGTAACATTTAATCATTGTAAATTAGAAAAGTAGAGTGACAGGAATTCTCAAAAACATCAAATAGTAATAAAGCCCACAGTTGATGGATAGAATATATTGGCTTTAAATTTAAGGGACTCAGATATCCATTTTACAGAGATTGAAAACTGCCATTACACATTTTGGAAGCATCTTGATGCCTGTTTCTAAGACATCGTCTCTTTTTACTTTTCTCATTAATTGATAATGAATTGCTTGAACATAATGATTTAGTTTTAAAGTCCAGTAACATAATGGACTTTAATAAAAGTGATGAGTGATATTATTATCTTATTGGTATTTAATAGTCTAGGGTTGTAGAAAATGTGAGGGTATGTTTTGTACTTGGGGTGAAACATATTGAAAAGATTTGGGCTCCTGTAAACTCAGACCTAAATTTATTTATTTATTTTGTTTGGTTTTATTTTTGGTTTTTGGTTGTTTTGGTCATGCCACATGGCTTGCGGGATCTTAGTTCCTTGACCAGAGATTGAACCTGTGCCCTCAGCAGTGGGAGCGTGGAGTCCTAACCACTAACCCTCAGACCTAAATTTAAATAGGAATCTGTTCGTATCACAATTATAACCGAAACAAAGAATTAGGCCCGGTAACAAACCAAAGATAAATGGAGACTGGGATTGAGGTTATATTATCAGCTTTGCCACCATAATTTTGTGACTTTAGGGCATGTGGCTTCATCTTGATGGAATTAAACACCTCCATTTATAACATCATGAATTTGCATTAATTGATTTTTAAGGTCCCTTCTTGCTTTATAATTCTGATTCCATCACTGGTTCAGGATCACATCTCCTTCAGAATCCATTGCTTCTTTGTTTACATCTTGCTGTATATGTGAAATAGGCATCGTGTAATCTTCCAGACATGGGGTCAATCTGAACACTATCAAAAGTAGAAGGGGAAAAAAAATGCCTGAGATTTATCACACACTTAGTTTGCTGCTTACTTTGCATACATTGATAATTTGATCAGTTTGCAAATCTTACTGTAGTTGGTAGATGCTTTAATTTATAACTTAAGAAGGCAGGGACTTCCCTGGTGGCGCAGTGGTTAAGACTCCGCCTGCCAATGCAGGAGGCACAGGTTCGAACCCTGGTCCGGGAAGATCCCACGTTCCGTAGAGCAACTAAGCCCGTGTACCACGACTACCTGGACACTGCAATGAAGAGTAGCCCCCGCTCACCTGCCGCAACTAGAGAAAGCCCATGTGCAGCAATGAATACCCAATGCAGCCAAAAATAGATAAGTAGATTTATTTTAGAAAAGGTATTTAAAAAAAAGGTAAAACAGCGTTGTGAGAAATTTTGCATTTATTGCTTTTGTGTTAACATGTTTTATATTCATTTTTGATAATAAGATAAACATGTCAATAAAATACAAATATAAGTTCCATCTCTTGCTAAATGAGTATGTGCTAAAAACTGTATATTGTTTTCATATATCTAAATTGGAGCTTTCATGCTGTGTATATGCATTTACAAAGTGGAACAGTGTGTGTATGGAGGCAAATAAAGATTTTGCTTATTCAGAATTTTTTCTTTGTTTTTATCCTTCTTTTACTTCCCCGTAGACTTGCTGCTTTCAAATAGCTGTATTCCCTTTTTGGGCTCATCGGAAGGACTGGATTTCCAAACCACTTTGTTGGATGAGGAGAGGGGCAGGCTGCTGCTGGGAGCCAAGGACCACATCTTCCTGCTCAGTCTGGTTGACATAAACAAAAATTTTAAGAAGGTCAGTTTATTTCTATATAGTTTACTGAATGCATTTATTTTCATCTATGCCCTTTTCCTTCGCTTTTGTTTTGTTTTAAGTGATTCAGTGTCAAATGCAGTAGGTCATTTACATGTCAAAAAAGAACATGTTAAAAGAACTTATTGCCTCTGATACATGTTTTTGGATTTTTATGGATTTAAGTACAAGAGTGAGTGTAATACTAAAACCTTTGAAAATCTGAATGAAAGGCATGAAAAGTTAGTAAATGGATACTACTTTACATAACAGAAATGCAAAGTTTTGGATTTAAAAGCTGGAAAATGAGTTATTCATGAAATATTAACATTTATATCTATAGCAATTATTGTAAAATTAAATTTTTATTAATTTTCAATGAATAAGCATACTTAACGATAGTGTGGCTCTGGTAGCATTTTAGCACCACACTGGTTTCTCCACACTCTCCTTTTATATCTGAGCAAGTTTCTTCTATGGCTCAGTCACATTCAGGTAGGGAAGATGAATAACGCCTCACTTGTGGGCTCATTAAGAACAATCTTAGCACTTAAAAGAAATATATACTAGTTATTCAAAACCCAAAAAGCAATTGCTGTTGTATCCTACATTTTCAACTAGCACTGTGATACCCAAAGAAAAGACTGTCACTCTGTTTTATCAATTATTGTTAGCCAGTAATTTAGTAAATATCAATATCTACGCAAACAAAAATGGATACCAAGACTAGAAGAGTTGAATGACTGATGAGAAGACATAATATATGACCTATTCTGCATCTATGAGGTATCTTTGATTGTTTTTCTTTCTCTTCTTTGCCAGAAGAAATACTGCTGCAAAAGAAATATAAGGAGCCATTTCAAGATTTCAGGTCAATAGTTCCCAACACTGAGTTTTTAGAGACTTCTTCCTATTCAGAGTTATGTGTAGGTCATTCTGGGACTTTGAAGCTTCATACGGCTTTCACTTACAATGACCACTTTAACTTAACCCTCTAATTTTGAGTTAGTAAAATAAATATCAGTTGTTCAGTTATTTGAGTTATATCAGCACTCAGGGCTTCAGTCTACATAGGCAAAATATTTGTCACCATATGTGTTACTATCACTTAATGAACACATGCATTAGAAACAATGTTTTTGCTCTTCTAATCACTTAATTTTTAAATAGTACTTCCACACATTTTTGAGGTCCACCAAAGGAAAAGGAATAATGTTTTATGAATGCTCAGGTATGATAAAGAAATAATCTTTGAATGCAAATGTATATGCATGCATTCCATGTAATCTGTGTTTCTAGAAGAAGAATGAGGGCTAAAATATTTCCAGTAGTTGTTCTTGACTTGTGTTATTCCAAACACACAAACTCATAAGGTTATCTTATTTGTTTTGGAATTATTCTGCAGCCCAGATATTGTTTACAGTAAGGTGGAATAAACGGCTGATTATGTGCTAGAATTTGAAAAACTTGTCCTTTCATTCTGCTATTACAGCTCCATTCCATTCTTTTTTTTTTAAACATCTTTATTGGAGTATAATTGCTTTACAATGGTGTGTTAGTTTCTGCTTTATAACAAAGTGAATCAGTTATACCTATACATATGTTCCCATATCTCTTCCCTCTTGTGTCTCCCGCCCTCCCACCCTCCCTATCCGACCCCTCTAGGTGGTCACAAAGCACCCAGCTGATCTCCCTGTGCTATGCAGCTGCTTCCCACTATCTATTTTACGTTTGGTAGTGTATATATGTCCATGCCACTCTCTGACTTTGTCACAGCTTACCCTTCCCCTTCCCCATATCCTCAAGTCCATTCTCTAGTAGGTCTGTGTCTTTATTCCCGTCTTGCCCCTAGGTTCTTCATAAACTTTTTTTTTTTCTTAGATTCCATAAATATGTGTTAGCATACGGTATTTGTTTTTCTCTTTCTGACTTACTTCACTCTGTATGACGGACTCTAGGTCCATCCACCTCACTACAAATAACTCAATTTTGTTTCTTTTTATGGCTGAGTAATATTCCATTGTATATATGTGCCACATCTTCTTTATCCATTCATCTGTCGATGGACACTTAGGTTGCTTACATGTCCTGGCTATTGTAAATAGAGCTGCAATGAACACTTTGGTACATGACTCTTTTTGAATTATGGTTTTCTCAGGGTATATGCCCAGTACTGGGATTGCTGGGTCGTATGGTAATTTGTTCAGTTTTTTAAGGAACCACCGTACTGTTCTCCATAGTGGCTGTATCAATTTACATTCCCACCAACAGTGGAAGAGGGTTCCCTTTTCTCCACACCCTCTCCAGCATTTACGGTTTGTAGATTTTTTGATGATGGCTATTCTGACTGGTGTGAGATGATATCTCATTGTAGTTTTGATTTGCATTTCTCTAATGATTAATGATGTTGAGCATTCTTTCATGTGTTTGTTGGCAATCTGTATATCTGCTTTGGAGAAAAGTCTATTTAGATCTTCTGCCTATTTTTGGATTGGGTTGTTTTTTTTTTTTTTGATATTGAGCTGCATGAGCTGCCTGTAAATTTTGGAGATAAATCCTTTGTCAGTTGCTTCATTTGCAAATATTTTCTCCCATTCTGACGGTTGTCTTTTGGTCTTGTTTATGGTTTCCTTTGCTCTGAAAAAGCTTTGAAGTTTCATTAGGTCCCATTTGTTTATTTTTGATTTTATTTCCATTTCTCAAGGAGATGGGTCAAAAAGGATCTTGCTGTGATTTATGTCATAGAATGTTCTGCCTATGTCTTCCTCTAAGAGTTTGATAGTGTCTGGCCTTACATTTAGGTCTTTAATCCATTTTGAGTTCACTTTTGTGTATGGTGTTAGGGAGTGTTCTAATTTCAATCTTTTACATGTAGCTGCCCAGTTTTCCCAGCACTACTTATTGAAGAGGCTGTCTTTTCTCCACTGAATATCCTTGCCTCCTTCATCAAAGATAAGGTGACCATATGTGCGTAGGTTTATCTCTGGGCTTTCTATCCTGTTCCATTGATCTATATTTCTGTTTTTGTGCAGTACCATACTGTCTTGATTACTGTAGCTTTGTCGTATAGTCTGAAGTCGGGGAGCCTGATTCCTCCAGCTCCGTTTTTCGTTCTCAAGATTGCTTTGGCTATTCGGAGTCTTCTGTGTTTCCACACAAATTATGAAATTTTTTGTTCTAGTTCTGTGAAAATTGCCATTGGTAGTTTGGTAGGGATTGCATTGAATCTGTAGATTGCTTTGGGTAGTAGAGTCATTTTCACAATATTGATTCTTCCAATCCAAGAACATGGTATATCTCTCCATCTATTTGTATCATCTTTAATTTCTTTCATCAGTGTCTTATAATTTTCTGCATACAGGTGTTTTGTCTCCTTCATTAGGTTTATTCCTACATATTTTATTCTTTGTGTTGCAGTTGTAAATGGGAGTGTTTTCTTAATTACACTTTCAGATTTTTCATCATTAGTGTATAGGAACGCCAGAGATTTCTGTTCATTAATTTTGTATCCTGCTACTTTACCAAATTCATTGATTAGCTCTGGTAGTTTTCTGGTAGCATCTTTAGGATTCTCTATGTACAGTATCATGTCATCTGCAAACAGTGACAGCTTTACTTCTTCTTTTCCGATTTGGATTCCTTTTACTTCTGTTTCTTCTCTGATTCGTGTGGCTAAAATTTCCAAAACAATGTTGAGTAATAGTGGTGAGAGTGGGCAACCTTGTCTTGTTCCTGACCTTAGTGGAAAGGGTTTCAGTTTTTCACCATTGAGAACGATGTTGGCTGTGGGTTTGTCATATATGGCCTTTATCATGTTGAGGAAAGTTCCCTCTATGCTTACTTTCTGGAGGGTTTTTATCATAAATGGGTGTTGAATTTTGTCGAAAGCTTTCTCTGCATCGATTGAGATGACTGTATATCGTTTTTCTCCTTCAATTTGTTAATATGGTGTATCACATTGATTGATTGGCGTATACTGAAGAATCCTTGCATTCCTGGGATAAACCCCACTTGATCATGGTGTATGATCCTTTAATGTGCTGTTGGATTCTGTTTGCTAGTATTTTGTTGAGGAGTTTTGAATCTATGTTCATCAGTGATATTGGCCTGTAGTTTTCTTTCTTTGTGACATCTTTGTCTGGTTTTGGTATCAGGGTGATGGTGGCCTCGTAGAATGAGCTTGGGAGTGTTCCTCCCTCTGCTATATTTTGGAAGAGTTTGAGAAGAGTAGGTATTATCTCTTCTCTAAATGTTTGATAGAATTCGCCTGTGAAGCCATCTGATCCTGGGCTTTTGTTTGTTGCAAGATTTTTAATCACAGTTTCAATTTCAGTGCTTGTGATTGGTCTGTTCATATTTTCTATTTCTTCCTGATTCAGCCTTGGCAGGTTGTGCATTTCTAAGAATTTGTCCATTTCTTCCAGGTTGTCCATTTTATTGGCATAGAGTTGCTTGTAGTAATCTCTCATGATCCTTTGTATTTCTGCAGTGTCAGTTGTTACTTCTGCTTTTTCATTTCTAATTCTATTGATTTGAGTCTTCTGCCTTTTTTTCTTGTTGAGTCTGGCTAATGGTTTATCAATTTTGTTTATCTTCTCAAAGAACCAGCTTTTAGATTTATTGATCTTTGCTGTTGTTTCCTTTATTTCTTTTTCATTTATTTCTGATCTGATCTTTATGATTTCTTTCCTTCTGCTAACTTTGGGGATTTTTGTTCTTCTTTCTCTAATTGCTTTAGGTGTAAGGTTAGGTTGTTTGAGATGTTTCTTGTTTCTTAAGGTAGGATTGTATTGCTATAAACGTCCCTCTTAAAAGTGCTTTTGCTGCATCCCATAGGTTGTGGGTTGTCGTGTTTTCATTGTCATTTGTTTCTAGGTATTTTTTGATTTCCTCTTTGATTTCTTCAGTGATCTCTTGGTTATTAAGTAGTATATTGTTTAGCCTCCATGTGTTTGTATTTTTTACAGATTTTATCCTGTAATCGAAATCTACTCTCATAGCCTTGTGGTCAGAAAAGATACTTGATATGATTTCAATTTTCTTAAATTTACCAAGGCTTGATTTGTGACCCAAGATATGATCTACCCTGGAGAATGTTCCATGAGCCCTTGAGAAGAATGTGTATTCTGTTGTTTTTGGATGGAATGTCCTGTAAATATCAATTAAGTACATCTTCTTTAATGTATCATTTAAAGCTTGTGTTTCCTTATTTATTTTCATTTTGGATGATCTGTCCATTGCTGAAAGTGGGGTGTTAAAGTCCTCTACTATGAATGTGTTACTGTCGATTTCCCCTTTTATGGCTGTTAGTATTTGCCTTATGTATTGAGGTGTTCCTATGTTGGGTGCATAAATATTTACAAGTGTTATATTTTCTCCTTGGATCGATCTCTTGATCATTATGTAGTGTCCTTCTTTGTCTCTTCTAATATTCTTTATTTTAAAGTCTATTTTGTCTGATATGAGAATTGCTACTCCATCTTTCTTTTGATTTCCATTTGCATGGAATATCTTTTTCCATCCCCTCACTTTCAGTCTGTATGTATCCCTAGGTCTGAAGTGCGTCTCGTTTAGACAGCATATATATGGGTCTTGTTTTTGTATCCATTCAGCCAGTCTATGTCTTTTGGTTGGAGCATTTAATACATTTACATTTAAGGTAAGTATCAGTATATATGTTCCTATTCCCATTTTCTTCATTGTTTTGGGTTTGTTATCATAGGTCTTTTCCTTCTCTTGTGTTTCCGGCCTAGAGAAGTTCCTTTAGCATTTGTTGTAAAGCTGGTTTGGTGGTGCTGAATTCTCTTAGCTTTTGCTTGTCTGTAAAGGTTTTAATTTCTCCATCAAATCTGAATGAGATCCTTGCTGGGTAGAGTAATCTTGGTTGTAGGTTTTTCTCCTTCATCACTTTAAATATGTCCTGCCACTCCCTCTGGCTTGCAGAGTTTCTGCTGAAAGATCAGCTGTTAACCTTATGGGGATTCCCTTGTGTGTTATTTGTTGTTTTTCCCTTGCTGCTTTTAATATGTTTTCTTTGTATTTAATTTTTGACAGTTTGATTAATATGTGTCTTGGCGTGTTTGTCCTTGGATGTATCCCGTATGGGACTCTCTGTGCTTCCTGGATTTGATTAACTATTTCCTTTCCCATATTAGGGAAGTTTTCAACTATAATCGCTTCACTCTTTTCTCAGTCCCTTTCTTTTTCTCTTCTTCTTCTGGGACCCCTATAATTTGAATGTTGGTGCATTTAATGTTGTCCCAGAGGTCTCTGAAACTGTCCTCAGTTCTTTTCATTCTTTTTTCTTTATTCTGCTCTGCAGCAGTTATTTCCACTATTTTATCTTCCAGGTCACTTATCCGTTCTTCTGCCTCAGTTATTCTGCTATAGTTTCCTTCTAGAGAATTTTTCATTTCATTTATTGTGTTGTTCATCATTGTTTGTTTGCTCTTTCATTCTTCTAGGTCCTTGTTAAATGTTTCTTGCATTTTCTCTATTCTATTTCCAAGATTTGGGATCATCTTTACCATCATTATTCTGAATTCTTTTTCAGGTAGACTGCCTATTTCCTCTTCATTTGTTAGGTGTGGTGGGTTTTCACCTTGCTCCTTCATCTGCTGTGTGTTTATCTGTCTTCTCATTTTGCTTAACTTACTGTGTTTGGGGTTTCCTTTTCACAGGCTGCATGTTCGTAGTTCCCGTTGTTTTTGGTATCTGTCCCCAGTGGCTAAGGTTGGTTCATCGGGTTTTGTAGGCTTCCTGGTGGAGGGGACTAGTGCCGGTGTTCTGGTGGCTGAGGCTGGATCTTGTCTTTCTCGTGGGCAGGTCAATGTCTGGTGGCGTGTTTTGTGGTGTCTGTGGCCTTATTATGATTTTAGGCAGCCTCTGTGCTAATGGGTGGGGTTGTGTTCCTGTCTTGTTAATTGTTTGGCATAGGGTGTCCAGCACTGTAGCTTGCTGGTCATTGAGTGAAGCTGGGTCTTGGCGTTGAGATGGAGATCTCTGGGAGATTTTCACCCTTTGGTATTACTTGGAGCTGGGAAGTCTCTTGTGGACCAGTGTCCTGAAGTTGGCTCTCCCACCTCAGAGGTACAGCACTGACTCCTGGATGGAGCACTAAGAGCCTTTCAACCACACGACTCAGAATAAAAGGGAGAAAATCTAGGACAGACAGAACCCTAGGACAAATGGTAAAAGCAAAGCTATACAGACAAAAATCACACACAGAAGCATACACATACACACTCACAAAAAGAGAAAAAGGGGGAAAAAATATATATCTTTGCTCCCAAAGTCCACCTCCTCAATTTGGGATGATTCGTTGTCTATTCATGTATTCCACAGATGCAGGGTACATCAAGTTGATTGTGGAGCTTTAATCCGCTGCTTCTGAGGCTGCTGGGAGAAATTTTCCTTTCTCTTCTTTGTTCGCACAGCTCCCGGCGTTCAGCTTTGTATTTGGCCCTGCCTCTGCGTGTAGGTCGCCTGAGGGCATCTGTTCTTTGCTCAAACGGGGTTAAAGGAGCCACTGATTCGGGGGCTCTGGCTCACTCAGGCCGGGGGGAGGGAGGGGCACTGAGTGCGGGGCGAGCCTGCGGCGGCAGAGGCTGTTGTGACGTTGCACCAGCTTGAGGCGCGCGGTGCGTTCTCCCGGGGACGTTGACCCTGGATCCCGGGACCCTGGCAGTGGCAGGCTGCACAGGCTCTCGGGAGGGGAGGTGTGGATAGTGACCTGTGCTTGCTCACAGGCTTCTTGGTGGCAGCAGCAGCAGCCTTAGCGTCTCACGCCCGTCTCTGGGGTCCGCGCTGATAGCCGCGGCTCGCGCCCGTCTGTGGAGCTCCTTTTAGCGGCGCTCTTAATCCCCTCTCCTTGCGCGTCAGGAAACAAAGAGGCAAGAAAAAGTCTCTTACCTCTTCGGCAGGTCCAGACTTTTTCCCGGACTCCGTCCCGGCCAGCCGTGGCGCACTAACCGCTTCAGGCTGTGTTCACGCCGACAACTCCAGTCCTCTCCCTGTGCTCCGACCGAAGCCCGAGCCTCAGCCCCCAGCCCCGCACGCCCCGGCCGGTGAGCAGACAAGCCTGTCGGGCTGGTGAGTGCCGGTCGGCACCGATTGTCTGTGCGGGAATCTCTCGGCTTTGCCCTCCGCACCCCTGTTGCTGCGCTCTCCTCCGCAGCTCCGAAGCTTCCCCCTCCGCCACCCGCAGTCTTCGCCCGCGAAGGGCCTTCCTAGTGTGTGGAAACCTTTCCTCCTTCACAGCTCCCTCCCACTGGCACAGGTCCCGTCCCTATTTTTTTGTCTCTGTTTATTCTTTTTTCTTTTGCCCTACCCAGGTACGTGGGGAGTTTCTTGCCTTTTGGGAGGTCTGAGGTCTTCTGCCAGCGTTCAGTAGGTGTTCTTTAGGAGTTGTTCCACGTGTAGATGTATTTCTGGTGTATCTGTGGGGAGGAAGGTGATCTCTGCGTGTTACTCTTCTGCCATCTTGAAGGTCCTCCCCATTTATTCTTAAGGGTATATTTTTTCCTTAGGAATTTTTTTTTAAGTACTCATGCTCCTAGTATAGCCTATAGATGGTATCAACTAATATCTAAATCATCAGTAAATATCTTAGTAGGGGATGAGTCTTTTTATGAAAGAGTCCAAAGAAAGTCCTATTCAACTTTGCAGTTTTGCTTTAAAAGACACTACATAGCTAACAAAGCATTTTTCCAAATATGTCTCAGTCTTAGAAAATAGCAAAAATCAATTCATACTTTTAAGGAGATTTGTTCTTGTGCTGTTCTCTGCCTTCAGGGATTGGAAGAAAAAGTCCATTTATCTGAACTGAGTGTATTAGATCATTGCTTAAAATAAATTCTGATAGCTAACTTCCTTCTGTGGCTATTTTAAGCAAATCTCTCTTTGGCCACATTCCATGCTTGAAATGTGCTAATATTTAATAAAATAAATGTTTGTGAAATATTGCTTTCCCGTATGATGTTATTGAAATAAATGGTCATTTGAACACATTATAAAATTAGGGTCTGTACTAGAGATTTTCTGCCTAACTGATTTTTCTTTATCTTTGTAAAATGAACCATTCATAAAGGGATTACGCATGTAAAGGTAAGAATTTATGTTTATGTAGGTATCCACCTTTAAAATTGATATAAATCACACCAGTGCTAAAAGGTACTTACTCCACAGTAGCAAGTAAGTGTCAAGATGTAGTAGTTTAGCAGTGTTTAGACCTACGTGGTTTGCGTTGGCTCAGTGCCCCTCCGCAAAAATCCAGACTGCTCTGTGGAAGAAACCACACATGTTGGGACTCTGGGGCTGAAGGATGTCCATTGTATTCTTTAGAGTTAAAGCAATCTACAACACATAATTGAGTTATGAGTGACTGGTTGGGAAGTTTTTCCTCTGGGAAATTAAAAAAAAATTCTATAGAGGGTATTTGAAGTATCAAAATTTAGGATATATGTTTATTTGAAGTGCCTGTTGAAAAATAGCGATTGATTTCATATTTGTCACAAGCCTTTAAAGTGGAATCACCAGAAGTAATAGCAAAATCGTTTACAAAAGTATTTTCATAATAAATATTTAATAATATCCTTGTTATTATCTTTACTCTGTTCAGACTAGATTTTGAGTCTTCTGCAATGAATGGGGCAGGTATATGATCGATAAACTTTGATGAGTAAATGGCTGTAGAGGGAGAAAGTCAAAATTAGACCTTTCAGGGCATTCCTTCCATCTAGAAAGTAAAAATTAAGTAGACTGAATTTTTTTTTTTTAACTCTCTGAGATTTTGATGAGAGATAATATTCTGATCTTTTTTAAAAAAATTATTTCTACAGGATCTTAATAGACCTAAGGGCAAGTATAAGCATCACCAGGGATGTGATGCCTCAGTTTTTAAGTAGGCTTTTTCTAGAGTTGCTCCCTGAGGCCTCTCTTTAGTTTAGGTACCCTGTGGATTCCTCTCTGGGACAGGTGTGGGACAGATAATGCACATTGATTCAACATGCTATTCCCGCAACACTAGATCAAAATGGAGTAATCAGATGCAGACATAAGTGATGCCATTCCAAGGACAAAGGTGTGGAACTGTATTTAACCACTCCCAACAGTTTTGTTGTAGGTTGAGTTCCCCCAGAGGCCACCTATGATATGAAGATTAGCTTATAGGCTATTGGTAAGGGAGTGTTCTTGGGATCAACACTTGTGAGGGCATCACTAAGGAAGTAGCATTAGACAAGGGGAGAACCAAGCTGTGATGCAGCCCCAACAAAAGCCTCAGCCGATAGGCCATGCTGAGAAGGTGGCAAGCCCTTCAATATTTTTCTCTAGTATAAATGATAATACCATTATTCATCTGGGTTTATCTTGTGAAAGAGAATCTCCTTTTTCTCCCCATCTCATCCATTCACCATGACCGTCGTATTATCTCTTAGAAAACAAAAATCTGATCATATTTCTTCCCTGTTTACACGCTTCTGGGAGTTCTTGATTTCCAAGGAACTTGAATAAACTTCAAGGCCCTTGCCACCCATTTCTGCTCTGTTTCCAGTATTGACTTCTAAGGCCCTTCCTACCCATTTCTGCTCTGTTTCCAGTCTCATTTTTATCCACTCTTCCTCGTTCCCTCACTAGTACTTTACTTTCTGCTTTCCTCTTTCTCTCTTTCCTTTACTGTAACTGCCATGTTACAAAATGAATAGCTTTCAAGTTTTGTGCTTTTGCTACAACTTTGTGAAATTGACATTCACTTTCTTGCTCATCTCACTCTTTGTTTTTGAAGGCACTTACCTAATACTGCTTTTACCTCAGGAGACATAACTCTTCTTTGTGTTTACTAGAGCATTTTATATATTTATACCAGTGTCAGATGTCCTATCTGATAGAACTATTATTATCCATTTGTGTAAATATATGACCCTCTTAATTATATACTCCTTGAATAGAGGAACTGTTTTTTCTGCACTTCTGATTCTCCTTTAGTACATAGTACAGTATCTTACACATAAAGGATACTAAATAATGTTCATTTTGTTTTTTGAGTTGGTAATTTTGTTATCTTTTCCTCTCTTGAGTGTGAGACCAATATACTACTCTTTAATCAATTAGTGTGCTGTCAGCTTAAAAGACATCTTACTTGGGCTGGTAAAAAATAAGGAAATCTGTTATATTATAGAATAAGAATAATGTACAGAGTTTGAGTGGCTATGTAAATGGTAATATCATCTACTTAACAATGTTGTGAATAATCCAGTTCTTTCTGTCTCTTCTGTCTGCCATTGTTGGTGTTGGCATTATCCTTAGGTTGGTAGCAAAGTGGCTATAACAGTTTCATGAGTCACATTCAGACAAGGAAATGTAAAGGAATAAAAGACCATTACTCACTATGTCTCATCCTTAGGAGCAAGGAAACCTTTTTTTTTTTTTTTTTTTTTTCTCTTGGGGTACGCGGGCCTTTCACTGTTGTGGCCTCTCCCGTTGCAGAGCACAGGGTCTGGACACTCAGGCTCAGCGGCCATGGCTCATGGGCCCAGCCGCTCCACGGCATGTGGGATCTTCCCGGACTGGGGCACGAACCCATGTCCCCTGCATCGGCAGGCGGACTCTCAACCACTGCGCCACCAGGGAGGCCCACCAAGGAAACCTTTTAAAGAACTCTCCCTCACATCTCATTGGCCAGGAACATGTCAATTCCAATTCGTAAGCTTACTTGAAAGAGTGGTGGGGAAACTATGATTTGCTTATATGAATCAACTGCTTTAGGTGGAAGAAGTGTTCAGGAATCAATCACGTTGATCACTACCCTTAAAGAGAGGGAGTAGAAAACATGTTTTCTGAAAAAAAATAATTTGCTTAGGGGACTTTTTTTTCTAATTAACGTAGATTTCCTGAAGCTATCATAAAAGTTTTCTCAGACAATCAGAAAGAAGAGTGTATATTTTCTCTCCAGAGAAAATTATAAAGATTAGCTAGTTCTACAAGGAAATTTTCTGGAAGGATTTGTTTTTCTTTCAGGAGATATCTTGGAAAGTATTCATTGCAAGTAAAAATCCTTGAAATAATTTTTCTCCACACTGCATTGTAAAGATTGAAAAATCTGCTAACATGTACAAATACTTCTCTTGCTTATGTAAGAGTTCATTTGCCGCTATAAAACTTCTCTATGATTATTTAATCTAAGCTTTGTAAAATCTAATCTGCTGCAGATTTCTTCGCATTTGCTGATACTCTGTCAGTTTTCTCCCTTCAGTATTGTTAACTGTTGTTGAGGGTGACATTGTCAGGAGGGAATACATTACAACTTAACTCAGAGAATTAAAGACTACATCATTATTCTGTAGTACTAGTTTTTAGCATTATCCACTAAATATTTAATGTACAGAGAACATATTTTTAAAAAATCAAATAACTAAATATGACAAGTGTCATTGAAAGTATTTTCTAGCAGAATTATGTCTAGAATAATGCTGCTTTGATTGATTTGGTTTTGTCAGTCTCTGGGATTGAAATTTATTGTATGTGTTTGTAGAAGTAAAACTTGGAATACTTTTTAGTAACTGAACTTTGAATAATTTTCTTTATTTTGTCCTACTTTAGTCAGGGTTTTTTGTTTGTTTATTATTTTCATAGAAAAATTTGAGTATCTACTCTTGGTGCTAAGAACGTCTAACAGAATATAAAACTCAGGTCTTGTCATTACTCATGCCCTACTTAGGAAGATAAGACATAACACAGTTAAAATAAGACAAGTCAGAAAAATTTTAAATGTCCAAAATAATGAGACAGATCACATAGTAGGAATTCAGGGAGGGGGAAAAAAGATCACATGTTGTGCATGGGATTTGAATTAGTCCAAAATGGATGAGTAAATGTAAATTATTGTTAACACTTTAATTAAATAGTTTGTATTTGGACCGCAAGGTTTATTATTTCCTTGTCCAACTAGGATGGGGGAAAACATGTTGGAGAAATAGAGTAGAAGAGTCATTTCTCCCCTCCATGTGTAAATTCCTCATAGTTTACGTTAAAGAAACTAGGTTTCCCTGCCCTTAACCTACCCCATCTCTAGAATCAGAGGAATTTTAGTAGTCCTTGAAAAATGTGGTCAACTCTAGACATTTATATCCATTTATCATTAATTTATAAGTGATGCATGAGAAACCTGTTCAGTGTAGACATCATAATAATGAAAGTGTTTGACACTTGTACAATATGGTTTAAGGACCTATGGTTTCTAAACAAATTATCCTAAACTACATGGCATCTGTCACTGACTACAAGTGAACTTTCTCCACCTCAGCTGGCCTTAAGTAGTCCTAGCAATAATTCATGTAAAATCCAGAGCCCTCTCTATGTAAACTTTAGGAGTAATATATACAAGCTGAAAGTCTCTCCCTCTCTCCTTCTCTCCCTTTTTTTTAATGGAGTCATGGTTGACAGTAAAAAAAAAAATGTCCAATCCTCTCTGGTTATGCTACTCAGTTGGCTTCTTGAGTTAATGAATTGTTGGTATCCTTCCATCTGAAAATGTTACTCATTTTGGACAGCTAAGTACTGCTTTTGTATCTATTAATGAAGCATTTGTTTCTTGGTTTTCTTTCTTCTGTCTTGTTTTTCAAGTGGGTTATAGAGACAGATGAGTAGACCAGTGAGAAATAAACTTATTCTGAGACTACAGTTGTTATTTATTTTACCTACTAATCCAGCAGCAACCGTTATGTCAACTCATGGGGTATAATAATAAACAACTTTATTTTACCTCCCACAGTCCCTTTCAATCTGCTCTGTGGGACTGGGTCTTCTCCCTGGACCTGTTTGATGACTCCAGCAGACCCCATGGCTTTCAAGGTCACTCTTAGAGAGTACAGACAGTTGTTTTCCAGCAATTAAAAGGTCCAGTCTAATGTAACAGAGTGTCCAACCTCATTTAAAATTGAACCTTCGCTCGCTCTACCTGTCTGCATTTGGGCACGCCATGGGAGGGAGGGCAGGTTCCTGAGAAGGGAGTTGTTCAGAGGCTTCTTCTCTCCTGACCCTGACTGCATTCCTCCTCTTCTCTAAGCTGTTACAGTCAGTGTCTGACCCTATGGTGTCGTATCAGGAGAAGAGAAGAGGAGAGGGGTTCAGGAAAATGTCTTTTGCCATTGTCAGAGGGACCTCACTTCTCAACTTTCTGGTCTTGTCAGACGTTTAAAGAAGGGTGACTTTTCTTTCATTGGTCCCTCTGTGAGTTTCTGGAATTTCCTCTTTCTGGACTTCTTTCCCTTGCAGTTTTCTGGATAAGCGTGACTGCATTTCTCCTCTGACTGGTGTGTCCTCATTCTTTATCTGAGACAGGTTGCAGTTCCACCAGGTGTTAACTTCTGAAGTCTTTTCACTCAGCCTTCTTGAACAGGACCTAAGGTGACCTCATGCCATCAAATTTTTGCATGACCATGTCTCCCATCTGTTCCATAGGAAGCTGTCTTGTGTATTTTCCTGGCACACTCTAGAAGTTCAGGTTGATATCAGTATAGCCACTGAGCCTGGCCTCTGTGTCCACTGAAACCTGTCAGTCTCTCTCACCCTTTAGACATTTGTCCACAATGTCCCACAAATGGCATGTTCAACAGTAAGTGCTTCTCGAGGTCCCATCGAAGCCCCTTCCCTGGCACCTGCTTCTCACCCTGGGGCTTGTAAGACACATGACACAACTGTCTCAGACAAAATATCCTTCTCAAGGGAAAGGAAAAAACTTTGTAAGTTCCAGTGTCCAACTATTGTATAGCTTGAACATAGGTGAAATCATCTAAATGATTCTTGGCCACCTACTTTGAAGATTTTTGCATCCTCAGCTAGCATCTCATTTAAAATTTTTTCTCAGCTAAAATTTCTTTTTTTAACATCTTGCTCTACTGTCTAAGCCATAAAATGAGCTCTCAAAAGAATTTTGCTTTACTTCCAAATATAACAGGCAAGCTCATTGTATATCATTCCTGATGTATACACGCTAGAATCATAGGAGTAACCAAATGGGGAATGTCAGTATCCTTATTAGTATTATTTGCATTTTGGATATTAATAGCCATATTCAAAACATTTGCTGTTTTACATCTTGTTTCCCATGTTTTTCAATAGCATTATTTCTGTTGGGTTCTAGCAAAGCTAAGCCATAACCGAGAATCTAATAAATGAGAGTGTAGGACATGCAGTGATCCATTTTTAAATAATCTAACAATTAGTCTTCAAATAGTTTACTTTCATTTTGAGACAATACTTATCTTTTTTATTTTTATTTAATTAAAAATATTTTCTCTTGAAACTGATATGTGTGAAAATTAAATGTTTTACATAAAATGTTCAAAGAATTGTCATGTTAACTAAACAAAGGTGAAGATTATTAACCAGGCCCCAACAAAAACCTATTAGCTAAATTTACAGTGTTGAAGGCAAAAGCAGTATAATACTTAAAATTTTTATGTTTAATGTAATTGATGTTTGTTTTTAAGGTAAAAAGCACTAAATATGTTTCTGGCAGAAAACAAGGAAGTTTTCCCATGGGTTTTAAAATGAGAAAGCAATGTATCAAAGCAATATAAATGTATAACCTACCTAAAAGAGAACTCCATATTTTTATGGAATAACTTGAGATAATTTCATTTCACCTTGCTAATAAAATTTAGGTCCTCACGTTTAAGAACTTTAATTCTTTTGTTTATTAACCAAAAACCAATCAGAACTATTTAAAAGGAAACATTGGTAAACTTAAAACACTTAAAAACTAGAACTCAGACACTCTTTAAGAAGATTGACTTTCTTTTTGAGCAGATTGTCACATTTATAAACATGGAATGACTCTATTAACGTTTCTTTTTCCTTCTTCCCAGCAATTGTAATGTAATTTTGTATTATTTTTCTCCTTATTTAACATGAAAATGAGGTACGTAATTATAAAAATTAGTCAGTTTACTTGAAATTCATCAAAATGGTCTCCTATTTTAATCATTGTTATTAGAAAAATCACTAATCGAAATGAGTTTATAATTTTAACTATAATAATTTTCAGTGGCATATTTAAACACCCTTTTTTTGTGTAGCATGAAAAGGACTTTGTTATTTCCCTTTCCTTAAGGAAGTCTAAAACGAGGGTTTTCATACACGGGGATCCTGTACTTGCTTGCTTTATATTGAGTATAAGCAGAAATGCTTTTATAAATCAGAATGACCTTCGGACTCTAGTTCATTAACTCACTTCATGGCTGCATAAGACGTTCTCATCTAACGCGTGACCCTGGAAGCCTATTATTTAGGCGAAAAGACTGAGAATAAACAAATTCTCATTTGAAATCAAGTCATGGTTGACAAAAGAAAATTGCCACTCTTTATTCTTAGTTAATACTTGCAATAAAGAAAATATAAACCCTTGGAAACCCTGTGGACTCCCCAATAAATTAAGTTTTGGTATAAGGCACCCTGCTTAGTTTCACGGTGATTAATCTGCTCCTATTGCCTGCGGAGCACATGCTGTCTAGTAATCACAGAGGTGAAACAATTGCCTCGTTCATGGATGGGCGGGCTCCCCCGCCCGGGTGCTGATGTGCAGGTCCCATCTGGTCACTGTAATGGACTGTCAGGATGTTGTCAGACTGCTCAGACTTCTGCCGGAACTCGACAAGGACTCTGTCTCTGTCTCCAGTTTTAAAGGAAACTTTGCAGATCACTTTTCAATAATTTCCGAGTACTTTTTATGTATGTGGGCTGTGCCAGGTGCTAAAGAGGGTAGGAAGAAAACATAAGGTCCCTTGTCACTTAGTTTTAATGAGTCATATACTTCTCAGCTTTAATGAGTCATATACTTCCTGTAAGAAGAGAAGGGAGACTGTGACTTGTATTCCTCACAAAATTTTGAAATTTATCCACAAGCGTAATTGCACCACAAGTTCAGAATCACCAACCCATTTGTGGATTTCTTAAATTTCGTTTTAATTTGTATGATACAGTAGCTTTTTTCTCATTTTCATGCAGTATATTTATTGAGCCCCCTGCCATTCCAGGTAGAACAAACTCATTCTGGGGATAATGCTAAGATGATATTTGGCAGTGCAGCATTCGCTGCTAACAAGTGGTGCAGTAGACTTGAACCCACGTCTTCCAATTCCACTGCAGTTCATTGCTCTTTATGCCAGGAAAAGGTCCCAAACTAAATCTACTTGCAAAAAGAAGGGGTCAGATGGATGTGGTAGACGCGAGTGTACTGGAATTCGGAGCTGGTCGACGGAAGAAAGCTAAATGTCAAAGAGGCTTTGGGCTGAGTCCTGAAACAGGAAAGGGAGAGACAGTTCTCACCCAAGACTTCATGAACGAAGCTATGTGGGCGATTAGACGCAAACCTTGAGAATTGAAACTTCCCTTCTGTAACAGTCTCTACCCCAGCCGCCTTCAGTTTTACGCGCTTTACCGCTGGCTCTCCTGTCCTTTTTTCCCAGTACTTCGGTCTTTGAGCTCAGATCTCCTACCTCTCTCTGTCCTTGGAACTGAGACTCGAGTAGTCACTGCTCCCTTTGTTGTTCCAATCCTTGTATCATATGGCATCTAAAGCAGCATTTTCCCAACCTTTTTACAACCAGTCAAAACTTGAATCCTGTTCATTGACAGAGATGGCCACTTGCATTTTTAAGGCTGTGAGTTTTTGTCTTTACTTAGGTTTTATGAACAAGTTGTAACTTCCTCTTGTGTATTCCATTCAGTCGTCTTGGCATCTCTGAATTAGGCCAAAGGGCATTTGACTGACCTTGCACTTGCTAACTCGAGTCAATTAAATTGCTTTTCCAAAGATGAAACAAAGAGCAGATATAATTAGAATTTCCTTAGGATGTTGTTATAAGGCCTTATCATTATTTGAATGTTTCTGTAACTTGCCTAAGATTAAATAATTAAAAATAAAGTGCCTGCCATTTCACGTTATGAAATGATAACTGTTAATGAATTATATAACTTATAAATGAAACAGTAATTGTTAGAGACATTGCAGCATTTTACTGTGAGTTCCTCCTGCCTATTTGTCTTCAAAGTGAAGTAAATGTGCTTCAAAAAACAAATCATTTGGATTTTGGATAGAGATAAGCAAATAAAATTAATATAAGATAACTAGATCATAGGTTGTATTTTTAAACGCATACAGCTCCTGCTATCGTTTCATAAGGAAATTAATATTAAATCTCTTTTGAAAAATGTGCTTAAAATTTAACTTTATAGCATATAAGCTTATGTAAAGTGACAGTGAAGACAATGTTTATTTCATCAGAGTGATCTCTTTCCATACTAGTAATCTACATTCTATAACTCTGAAGGAAACAGATACGTACATATTTTTACTCATTCTTTTTTTTAAAATATATAACCCTTCATGAATTTGCATGTCATCCTTGTGCAGGGGCCAGGCTAATCTTCTCTATGTCATTCCAATTTTAGTATAGGTGCTGCCAAAGTGAGCACTACATATATATTATTAGAGGTTAGTATTTGATCCTTCCAAGTGTAACAGGCAAAAATTAATTTTTTAGAAATGATCAATTTCAATTATGAAATACTATGAAAACAACATAAACATACTAACATGATTAAGTCAGTAAATTGCTGAATATGGAAACTGACTTATCAGACATACTTGTTTTGAAACTTTAACCTATAAATTATCATCTTCAAGTGGAGACATTTTGTAAACTTACTTACTTCTCTTCTTTCGCATGTAGTTTTCTGTTACCAACTTGATCTCTAAGATTAGCACTCAAATTAAAACCAATTTGCAGCCCCTAATTATTTTGTAGTGGATCAATTAGTGGTTACACAGTAGATAACTATGTTGAGAGAAATTCTTGGGCTTATCAGGATCCACAGAAAGGATCTGTTTGATTTCTGATGTCTGTCCTACATGTGGGTAGAGAGAGCAGCTTTGTACATATTTGATATCCTTGATGTCTGGGCTCCAAAGTCCTGAAGACTACTCCCACCAAAATGATAGCTTAAAAGCTGTATCTGGTACATCATACAATGTTAAGAACCAGCATTCTGTGGGAATGTTTCAGGACAATTAAAACATGGCAATTATGCAAGTACCACCTCTGCTTCTGGTATGCCTCTCTTTGATAAGTGAAAGAAAAATGTCTGTGGGTAACTTTCTAAAGAAGTAATACAGCTGCATCAACTTTTAGAAATAGTGGTATGTGTTTTGCTTGTCTTGCTTAATGGAACTTTTAATATGGCATGATGCTGTGTGTTCAAAGCACCAAAGTGCAAGAAAATGTGTATGTCATCTTACTTTTGACAAATTCAGCAAGCAAAGAGAGTAGTAATAATCACTACCTCAAAACTTTCCCATTACCTAATTAATGATCAAGAGGGCCTTTTATAGATATTGTGGACTTTGTATTTTTAAGTGTGGGGTGTGATTTCTGTGTGAGAGTGAGGCAATCTCAAAGTGTACTACCGGGGCTACTGAAATAATTTCAAGATCTCAGGTACCTCTTGGGCTTTTGTGTAAACGATGCTGAAACTTGATACTATATATGAAATACTCTATACCCAATCAGAGTTAACATCTCTCTCTCCCTCTATGTATCTGTCTATCTCTCTTTGTTTCTCACTCTTTTTCCCCTCTGTATCCATCTACACATGTACACACGGTTTGACTAGAAATATACGGAAATGGTGGAATGCTTTTATACAGATAGATAAAGACAGAGATATATATGTCACATTATATATGTCACTTCAAAAGATTATTGAAAAACAAATATGTTACTTGAACATATTTCTGCCAATCCTATGTAAGTATAAGAGTGTGTGGAAATCTTGGTTGTTTTTTGTTTTGCTTTATTTTTAGATTGAGTTATGTGAAATTTTATCTCTTCACATTGTTTACCAAAAGGGATCAAAAGGAATATTTAAAAAAAAAACCCTTATTCTGGTGACTAGAATGGGCAAGTAAAAGAAAATCTCACCATAAATCATAATTAAAATGATAGCTTTTAAATATTGGCACAACTACAATGATTTTTATTTTTTTTTCCTTTTAAGTAAATGTTTACAGTCTGGAAGACAATCAGATGTCTCCTACAGTGTTATTATTATGATAATTCTATTTGTGATTCCTAAATTCTTGACAGCACTGTGTCAAAATAAGCCAGTATATAACCTCAATAACTTTATTTTTAAGGCTTAAATGTTTCCTTAAGAAGTAAAATTGTCTTTGTGATACTATCTTAGAATTCCTATGCTATAACAATAATGATCCAAGGATAATTTTTGTTTTTAACAGGTTTTAGACTTTATGGGATTGAAGGTGAATGATGAAAAGTGAGATAACATTTTGGGGAAAAAAATCTGCTTTGTAAACAGACATTAGAAGATATATTTAAATTGGTTTTTGGAGTCCAACAAATTCTCAGTGCTTGAATATCTTCGTATAACATTTACCCACTAATCAAAAACCCAATTGTTGGAAGCTTGTCCTTTTAGTTTTATGTCTTCATTTACTAGGATGACACAATTTAATTTACAGTTGTATGACTTAAAATTAATAACTGAAAATGTACAACAAAACCATTAAAACATCTTTTAGAAATTTGTATCCCTTTGCAAAGAGAAAAAAGAATCTGCAATTACGATTTTAGTATCAAGTCTCTAAGACAAAATTAGAGTTGAAACTATTAAGCTAAGCTAAACTGTTACATTAGAGTTGAAACTATTAAAAGCAAGTAATTTAAAACAATGGCTAGTGGCTCTATCCTCTTTGCTCTCTTCTTATAGTGTTTATATCTCCTATGGAAGTGCACGTACCCTATCTGTTTACAGAACTGTCTTCCTGACTCACATCTTAGCACCTCAGTGCCACACCTTGCCAGGTATACAGAAGCCCTTTCATAATTATGTGTCTAATGAACAAATGGTTAATGAACAGTAACTACTCTGTGCTAACCTTGGAACTTCCATTTAGGTTTCAAAAATGATAAAGAAGATTGCTTCCACATTTTGTCAATCTTTAAATAACTCCCTCCATTTTGAAGCTCCTATAAATACATTCAAAATTAATTTTAGAAACATCATTCGTCTCATAATTTACTTCAACTCAAATCACCCAATACACTGGTTAAAGGTAAAAGAATAGAACCCAGTGATATTCTTTTTCCTTTTTAAGTCACACTTCATGTGAAAGAGTCCTGTATTTCCCTTTCTTTCTTTTTTTGTATAGTACTAACACCAGTAAAATATCCAGGTCTGAACAAATCTACAAATATTTATTCTAAATTTATTTCTGAAATGTGACTAAATCTGGCCATAGTATAAAACAGAAAAGAACAAGATCTGACATATTGAAAGGATTCAAAGAAATATTAATCTAGACTTGAGACCAAATAAAATGAACTAGTGACTAAACCAGTTGACACATCATGGACATGCTTTCTGTGTACCATTTATTTTCATTCCAATGATACAAAGTTATCCTTTGTAAAATCACTGTAATATTCAAGAATCAGCAAGTATAGAGTTGCAGTTTTGCAAGATGAAAGAATTCTTGAGATTGGTTGCACAAAATGAATATACTTAACAATACTGTAATGGCTAAGATGGTACATTTTATGTTATGGATATTTTACCACAATGAAAAATAATAAAAAAAAGAATCAGCAAGAAAAAAAGTGAGGGGATACCTTGAGTTCATAAGTTCAAATATGAAGCAAAGTTTTCATAAATTCAGGATGTTATTTTTAAGGGGAAAAAAAGAACACTCAATTCAGTATTTTTGCTACCAGTGATTAAAAACAAAAACAAACAATAAAAAACAATGTGAAGAAACTGTCAAACTTCCTGACAGCTACGGTGTTTTATTTTTGCTATTCATATATTCATTTATTTAGGACTTCATGATTCCAGGTCGATGACCGACTATCATTTGGCCTGTGCATGGCCCATTTTGATTTATTTACTAACTTACATTACTTAGTTGTTTTTAATTATGTAGTAAACACTTGAAAATGCACCATCCAGAACAAAAGCTAAAATCTGTTAAATAACCTGTTTATTACCACCAGTATAATCTTTTTATCAGTCTTGGGTAACCATCTTTCTGAGTCCTGTATTCATCACTCTGTTGCTTTTCTTTTTACATATTTATTGTATCTACATATATACCTAAAAAGTGTCTTTTATCTTAGTTGTTTTAAACATTATTCTATGGAGATCATGCTGTTTGTCATTTTGGGGAATATACTTTTTTCACCTAATAATGAATTGCTAAGGTCCATTCATATTGCTCTTCATTGCTGTAGTCCATTCATGTTTTATTGCTGGCTACTATTCAAAATTATGTGAAAGTATAATTGCAGTGATTTAAAGCATTCTTTATAAATAGCATCTTTAGGTCTTCATTGTGAACCACATCCAGGTTAGCTGGTCACCTGAGCCTGCTGTTGGTGCTCAACGACCCTATCTATGTACACCCTTTGATTGTAATTTGTAGTTGTTAAAATTGCTCTAAATGAACAACCTTACTTCATTTAAAAATCTCAGTAATTTAATCGTATTTGTCTGTTCAGAGACTGTAAGTGCTAGTCTATGTTCTTCTTTATTCAGAGACATAAAACCCTAAAATTTCACTATGAGGATAATATCATATAAACATTAGTGACTTCTAAATCATTTGTTCATTCCAGGTTTAACAAGTCTCTTTCAGTGTATTCCCTCAGGATATTTTCCTTTTTCCCCACCTATTAAAATATTTTCTGCTAACATTGGTGAGAAACATAATAAAGGTTTGTCAGGAACTCTTGGAACATATAAGCTACTAAGAGCTTGACTTTCTTGTTTCTTCTTGTCTGTAGCTTAACAAAGAGCATTTCTTTCTGTAAGCTAATGGAGTAATGCAACTGTTTGGGGCCTTATTCTGAAAAACTTCCTGGAAGAATTTCTAAAATTTGTTAAAAAACAAAAAACCTATTTGTGATAAGTTCAAGACTGATAAAGCATGATTAAAAGTGACCAATCAAGGAGCCTTCTGCCTTTGTCCTTAATGCATTTGCCCAAATGATATTTATTATGTAGTGGTTGAGACCCTCCCAGTTCAAGGGGCAGACTTTGGGTCATATTTTGGCTCTGTTGCGAACCAGCTTCATGGCCCTTGACTTGTTTAATGACTGTATGAAGAAATTTTCTGACCTGAAAACGGGGAGAGTAAGTACAGCTATCTCATAGGGTCATTGTGAGATTGAAATAAGATAATGCTTATTGTCTTACTTAATGTTTAACTAAATGACAGGTGCATCTCAGCTCTATCTGTGTTAAATATTGTCAACAAGTCCACACTGGTCTTTGACTTGGAGTGATAATTTATGCTTGTGACAAAGAGCTGTTTCTCACACCTCATTGCATGTGTCCATAATGCACTACCAGTCCGAGAAAACACAGAAAAACAGGGTAAAAAGAATCTCTTACCTAAGCAAATGCTAACCTGAAATTCCGTTGACGTCACAATAGGAAGTTATGGCCTACTCAACATGATTTATCTATTATTAAATACATTTTAAAAGAAATTAGAAGATTAACAAGTGGATGATTCTGCCCAGTGTTTTCTTATAATTTTTTTAGGGTGGCTTTGGAAAATATTTAAATCTCAAAATTCCTACATCCTATCTAACAGCATGCTTTTGTCTTGATAGCCACTCTTTAATTTCACACACTCACTTTCCTAATTAGAATTGTGTAGTGTTTTAGATATTCAGATTCTAACACACCTTGAAATGTTTTACAGATTTATTGGCCTGCTGCAAAGGAACGGGTGGAATTGTGTAAATTAGCTGGGAAAGATGCCAATGTAAGTATGAGACTTTAAAGAACATCTTTGTTAAACTGGTGCTGATATGATAACAAATATTTATATTGGGTTTTATTGAATTAATGGCATTAGTATATTATTTTTAAGACTACACTAATATTCTGTGTAAAGATTAATATGGTATAAAATGTTTCTACCTTGCCAAAAGGAATGACATTGTTCTCAGAAATTTAGAAATACTACCCTTCCCAAAGTGTTAATTCTGACTGTATTTTCTTCACAAAAAAATCTCAGAAATACATTTAAAATATTTAAAAATAAACCATCAGAAAATACTGTATTTCTAGGGTTGTGTGTTTTTCATCTAATGCATATATTTTGTGAATGTACACAAAATCATCAGTGGTTTTAGCATTACAAACACACACTTGACACCTTATTTAATTTGGGGTGAAATTAAACTTACAACATCTACAAGAATTCTTGCAAAAGTAGACATTATAGAGCTATTAAGAAAGATTGGTTGAAAATGAATAATACAACATTCTGGAATAAGAACTAGAAATAATTTACTCCAAAATTTATGTAAGAGTAACTATAGGAAATAACTTATAAAGGATAAATAGTGGGGTCCTAGTATAAACTTCTAGTTTAAGCTCCCTTAAGGACCAGAGAAACCCCTTTGACAGGTATAACTGCCCTCGTCATCTTTGGGGTGTCTTGTCTGGATTGCTTTTGCATTGTCCAAGCTGTTTTACATGCTTCCCCAAATTGTGTTGCCTTTTTTTATCTCCAGCAATGCTGTGGCTCTAACTGCCTCTTCTCATCTGAATGTTCTGATTCAGGCCAGATGCTCTGTGTTCTGCCCTGACTTCTTGCCCTGTAATGATAGGGAGAATTGCTCTTCTTTGGCAAAAGAAATCACGTCCTGAATGTAACTCAAGATGAAAAAGTTCTAACTTTGGGCAAAAGCATGGACATCATGAGGCTTCCTTTGCAGTATCCTGGAATGTTTCCTCTAACCACTATGACCCAGGAGTATTAAACTGAGCAGTGCCCTCATATTTAATAACAGCAAATAGTATGTGTTGTATGAAAGCATAATTATATTTAACAATTCTCACTTTATTATTGTGATAAAGGTAAAGCAACACGACGTATGTTGCCTAATGAATTTAAGGGGAAGCTTAGAAGACTTTATTCACTCATTTGTTCATTCATTTATCCAACAAATATTTATTAAAAGCCTAAATATGTGCATTAATAGTGTATGAAAGCGCTCATGGATCTTTTAATCTAATGAGGGATATAGTTATTACACAAATGATTCCTTATATGTAGCCACTGTACAGTTGGCCACAGGTTCTAAGTCTATAAATTCAACCAACCGTGCATCAAAAATATTCCAAAAATTCCAGAAAGTTCAAAAAGCAAACTTGAATTTATTGCTTACTGGCAACTATTTACATAGTGTTTACATTGTATTTACAATTGTCTACATAGCATTTACATTGTATTAAGTATTATAAGTAATCTAGAGATAAAGTATATGGGAGGCTGTGTGTTTGCCATTTTATATAAGGGACTTGAGCATCCTCAGATTTTGATAAATGTCAAGGTCCTGGAACCAATCCACCGAGGATACTGAAGGATGACTGTCCTGCAAAACAAAATAATCAAAACAAAGTAAAAGAAAAAAACTTTTGGTTATGCCTCATTCTGTATTCAGTTAGTGTTAAATGTGACTTTTGGGGCACATTTATGTTAGCAGAAATATATCAGAGAGTGTGTGCTTCAAATGCAACAGGAAATAGTTTTTACATTTATTTTGCTAGAAATGAAAGAGTGTAAACTAATATAGAATATATTCTTCCTTTTATGTCTCTAATCTCTCCACCCTGTTCAATGTCAGATGCCCTGTGAGCAGGTGCCCCAGTCTGCAAAAGCAACAGTACTTTTTTGAACTCATGGGAAAGAAAGATGCTTTGGTGGTGATTTTTCAAATTTACTTTGTTGCATAACAGTAGAAGCATGTCATAAACAGTGTGAACACTTTTGTGTTTCATTAGTATTGAGTGTAGGATAAGGAGGCAAGTAGGAAAAGGGTGTTTTAAATTTACTCCAACAGAGTAGTGTCAATTTTCCCATGGAACGGGTGAAGGATAAGCACTCAAGGTTAATCAGTGAAGTTTTAATTGTGACAGTTTTCTCATTTCAGTATGTTCACTAATTCCAGTTGTAGAGTAACTCGGTTGCCCCTCTTATCAAGCTAAAACAAAGGGTGATAAACTTTCTTGAAGGTGGTATCCTAGAGAGTACATATGACCCAGTATATGGAACCTGTTCTTCCAATTCAATTGTATTTGAGCTTGTAGTCACCTCTGACTTTAAGTACACTTTAAAGTACACTGTGTACTTTAAGTACACTGTTAACCTAGGATTAGAGATTTAGGGAGCTTCTCTCTTTTTACTGAAGTCTATAAAGTTTGCTGTTGAATTATGTAGGTGTAATGCAAGTCTTTGTTTCCTTCTTTTCAATTTGCCCCTTTAAAATAATACTGTATTTTAGAGTTACTAAGAATAGCTAACATTTTTATAGCACTTACCATGTTCCAGGAACTGCTTTCAAAGCTTTATACCTATAATCTCGTTTAATCCTTACAATACGGTATGTTAGATTTTATTTTTATTCCTCATTTTCCAGATGAGAAGACTGAGGCCAGAACGTTTAAATGACTTGCCCAATATTACATACCTAGTAAATATTGAATTGAATCCAGAAGGCTTGCCCCACCATCTATGCTCTTATAATACACTATAATCTACACATCAAGGTCTGAGTTCTATGTGTAAGGTCTGCAAACTGTATCCCTCAAATCATTTCTCTCTTCACGATAACCATAATGCAGATCCTCATTTTACAGCATTACATAGATTTTGGCCAACAGAAAACTGAGGCAAGTGTGTGGTTTTATTAACATCTTTTATTGCCTTTGGCATTACCCTCTCTCCTCCCTTCTCTCTAGTAATTTTTACCTACTTCCCAAGAGTGTGTTTTGAATTAACAAGTGTTTGGAAAGACTGTCCCTTTACACAAAGGTACTATATAACTGAAAAATAGTGAATTATTTACCATAATGAAAGTTAGCTCATTGGCGTGGGAAGGGAGTGGAAGGAGAGGAAACAAAAGAGAGCTATTCCACTTTCTTGAGCACAGTCCCCAGTTTAATCCAAGGAAGGGAAGAGGTGACAGGAAGCTATTTGGTTGCATTTTGTGTCTGCTTCAAATATTATTCAAAAGAAAGTCACTAAAGAAATGTCTGGTCCTGCTATAAAAGAGTGGGGTAAACTGCTCAGTCCAGGCAAAAGAATGCATGGGTTGTGGGCAGCATGAGTCGTCGGCTTAACTGTAGAGGCGCACAACCTTGTCAATGGAGACATTACATAGGGTTAAAGGGTCTTCCATCTCTAAAGTTTTCTGATTACATTCTTTTTTTCTTTTTTCTTTTTTAAGAACATCTAAAGTAAAACAAAGTGTTCATTGTAGAAAGTTTGCAAATTATATAGAATTCATCTGTAAATAGTTCTTCACCCATGAACATTACCCAGAGATAGCTGGTGACATTTTGATGTTTATTCTTCTATCTTATCTATTTACTATTTTTCAGAATGAAATCATTGTATACATAGTCCCTTAAAACATTTTTTTTTCACTTCGCAGACTGCCATGAGCATTTTCCCATGTCATTAAATTCCTTTTTTATAACACTACTTTTAATAGCTGCACTGCATTCCTTTATATATTATTTCATCAATCCCCTATTGTTAGAGTTTTGGTAGATATCCAGTTTTTACTATTGTGAATGATGCTGCACATGAAAAGCCTTATATATAAATACTGTGAACATCTTAGGTTATTGAGTACAATTACTGGTCAAAGGATATAAAATCTTTTATATACATTGTAAAATGGCCCTCCAGAAAGTTTATGCTTCTTATGCTTTATCCAGCAGTGCATGCTCTTAAGAGGGTATATTTCCCCATACCCTTGCTAATGTTGGATACAACATATAGTTAATGTTTAATACTAATACATTAATGAATGAAATAAATATATTTAATTTTTGCCAACAAAAAGAAAATTATTTTTGTTGTTTTAGCTTGACATTCTTTTTTTTTTTTTTTTCGGTACGTGGGCCTCTCACTGTTGTGGCCTCTCCTGTTGCGGAGCACAGGCTCTGGACGCGCAGGCCCAGCGGCCATGGCTCACGGGCGCAGCCGCTCCGCGGCATGTGGGATCTTCTGGGACTGGGGCATGAACCCATGTCCCCTGCATCGGCAGGCAGACTCTCAACTACTGCGCCACCAGGGAAGCCCAAGCTTGACATTCTTTAATTACTATAAATGCTAAATATTTTATGTAGTTGAAAATTAGGATTTATATTCATATATTATTACTTTCTGATCCACTCACATAAAAAATATTCTTTCCTAGTTATCCTACTTGATATATAGATTTTTATAGGCATATCTCTCAATATTTTTCCTTTAAAATGTTTTTCTTTGCCCTTCTACCTCAACTGGTTTTGCTCTGTAGAAATCCTCCCCTGTGAGATTTCATTTTTAAGAGAGAAATGGGATATTGGGATTTTCATATACTTATTTTGAAGCATTGACAACTTATTAAAATATTTTCAACATTGTAAGACCTAAACAGATATCTTTGCAGACTGGACTCTATCAGAAGTCTGCTAGACAAACGTAAGATGTAGCACAATGATAGGCATGTGGCGAATGATCACAAAACATTTGAGGATCACAATATTCTGCAAAATATGCTAAACACCAAAACAGGCCACATTCTTTTTTTTTTAATCTATCAATCCTTTTCTTTTTTTTAGATGTTGGGGGTAGGAGTTTATTAATTAATTAATTAATTTTTGCTGTGTTGGGTCTTTCTGCATGAGGGCTTTCTCTAGTTGTGGCGAGCGAAGGCCACTCTTCATCGTGGTGCGCGGGCCTCTCACTATCGCGGTCTCCCCCGTTGCGGAGCACAGGCTCCGGACGCACAGGCTTACCAGTTGTGGCTCAGGGGCCCAGCCGCTCCGCGGCATATGGGATCTTCCCGGACCAGGGCTGGAACCCGTGTCCCCTGTATCGGCAGGCGGACTCTCAACCACTGCGCCACCAGGGAAGCCCAGACCACATTCTTAATCATAAGTGTCTTTTCATATATAACCTAAATAAATTAAAATTAGTGATTATAAGTCAGTTATCAGAAATACATATAAAGCTGTATTGGATTTAACTGGACTATATGTAACATTAGAGAATTACAAGTAGTTCTGTTTTGCTAATATTTTTCTAGGGGGAAACAAAAATTCTAAGTGTTGATATATAAACTAATATTTACTTGTCTTTTCTCTAAGTATTGTTTCATATTTGTTTTATTTATTTAATTGTATATCTCTTTAGATATATGTAAGGATGTAGATGAGAGGTAAAAATTGAAATAAATAATCTTACTTGAGAGAAGTAGAAAGTTGATACTTGTTTTTAGTTCTCTCTCTCTTTCTTCCAGTGGAGAGTTAGGGAGGTGGGAAGCGTGGGGAAGGAAGGAGAAATTCAGTTCTTTTCCCAGGTTGAGTACGTTACTGGATGAATTGAATTGTTTGGTGTCATGCCCCAGCCCTTGCCATTGTGGGCAATAGCTGATAAATTAGCCAGCTTTCAGGGAAAGTTAAAACAGCTGCTTCTCGAATTTATCTTTCTTTATGCCTCACAGAATTACACCACCATTAATAGCCATGCCGGTCACTAAGTGAATTAAATCAAGTTAATTATTGCTCATGCTGTTGAAGCAAATCTTAGAACCTTTATAAATTAAAAGAGAAATCATTGTAAAGGCTTTTGCTTTGCTTCCAGTGTTTGGCTGAAATGTCCACCCCAGGCAAAATTTAAAATGAGACCTTCTCTTTCAGAATCTCTGTCCCCGGTTTCTTCTCCTCACTGCCCTGTCATTGCCTCCAGGCTTCCCAGAGAACTGCCCTCCATCAACTTCACCACAGAAAACTTTGAGCAGAACTGACTTTTTTTGTAAACTGTGTCAGATAACTCAGGATACATGGTTCTATTCCATGGCAGCCCAACCTGAGAGAAGAGAGGAATTTCAGAAATACATCCTTGGTGACATCTCACCAAAGTAAAAACTAGCATAATAGGTTACTTTCCAGGGCTGGCTGCATTTTAATAAAGTAACTCCCAGGAAAGTTAAAGGATGGGAAATGTTTTAGGTGTGATTCAGAGCTTTTTCTTTATCATCACTCAAATTATATCTCCTATGTGTGTAAAACTTCACTGTGGGCCTCATTTGCCTTTTTAAACAGTGCTGTGTCTCTCACAGTCCCTAGTCTTTCTGACTTTATAATTTATAATCTGGAAAGGCAGTTGTTTTATTTCTTTATACAAATATTGATTTCACAGTCTTGTAAGATTACTGTGTTACTCGGCTTGGGCTACCATAACAAAATGCCATAAACTAGGCTGCTTAAACAGCAGATATTTATTTCTCACAGTTCTGAAGGCTGGGAAATCCAAGGTCAAAGTGCAGGCCGACTTGGTCTTTGGTGAAAATTCTGTTCTTGGCTTACAGGTGGCTATCTTCCTGTGATATCTGCACAGGGCAGAGAGAGTGAGAGCGAGTGCCCTGGTCTCTTCTTAGAAAGGCACTAATCCTATCATGAGGATCTCACTCTCCAAACCTCTTCTAAAGCTAATTACCTCCTAAAGGCCTCACCTCCTAATACCATCACCCTGGGAGGTTTAGGGTTTCAACCCATGCATTTTGGGAGGACACAGATATTCACTCCATAACAATTACCCTCTAACTTCTATGATTCTTTGGTAACAGTGAGCTTTTGAAAAAATGGTGAAATCACTGGCAGTGAGTGAATCCCACCTTACTCCAGGCATATAACTCTACTCTTGCCCTCCCTGTGTACTGTTCCATGTGTAGATTTCACCCTGCATAAATCTCTTCATGGGGAAAAGACCAATAAATAAAAGTCCCTTCAGTGAGCATGAGTGAGCAAAATGAAAGCTAGAGAATATTAAAATCTCTTACCCTAGCAGTGAAGCCATCATTGCAATTTATCTGCTGATTGCATATATTTTTCCTCCTTTTTTTGCCTTGGCTTATCTCATATTACTGTGTCATTCGTTCAAAACCATTAGTAGGGCATATTTACTCTCTGAATTAGGTTTTCATTTGCGATTGTCTAGCATGATGTAAAAGAACATGAAGCTAGTTCTCTGTGGTGCCTTTGTGTCAATAGAAAATAAATTCTGTTCATCAAACACCTTGATGGAAGGGTGGAAAACACAGAATATGATTTTGTTAAGTAAGATTATCTGACAGAAAATTGTCTTAATGAATATAAAACTTTTCTTTCTTAGGAGGCTACATATAATAATTATATGAGAACATATACTAAACATATGAAAATATTCAAGGTAACAAAGATGTCTGCAGTGTGATTTGCACTTCCTCAGATAGGACTTTTTTCACAGCATACAACCTGTGTAACCATATGCAGTGGCCCTTCTGCTGTTACAAAGTGCCCACTCTTCCTACCTGATAAAGAAACATCCTTCCCTTGCGTGGTTAACTGAGGGATTGGAACTGTCCTTTCCTATAGTCTTAAGCAACTTCTTTGTTTATAAGGAAGCAAAGAGCAGAAAACTCAATAAGTTAGTTCTTTATAACATTTTTCTGTAGTAGAATGTGCAGATTTTATTCACTGGGATCTACAAATTCTTGAGACATAAGATTGCCAGGCTAGCTGGACAGAGGAAGAACTAGGTACTAGGAACTCTGTACCACAGATATGGAGACATAGCTATTCATTCTAAAATCAGAACAGCCACTGGGATATTGATTATTCTGTATAGATCAAAATCAGAGTAAGTGATAAACAATTATTAAATGTTATATTCTTTAATTTAGTCCACATAACAATCATAATCCTATCAGCTAAGTTGTTGTCTGCCTTTTAAAAATTTTACTTAATTTTAAAAATCATCCTACCAGTTAGGTCATTATCTTTTTTATTTTTTATACTCTCCTCCTAACGACCCTAACAACAACAGTGACCTGACAGGTGAAGGACCCGTGGCCACTCAGGCAGAGAGAAAATGGACTTTTTCTCTGAATCTCAGTCGTTTCGTAGATTTCCAACCTCCTTAGTAAACACCTGCCCACCTCCTGGGTAGAGTTGATCTAGAATAAAAGTAGACTAGTGCCCAGTGTTTTCTCAGGAGTCTTTGGGCCCAGGAATCATGAAGTCATGGTTAACAAATTGTTGCCATTAATTATGTAAAGAGAAGGGATGACTTACAGAAGATGAATTGAAAATAATATATAATAACAAGAATGACTACTCTGAAAAATTGAGTCTCTATTTACAAGTAATTGGGGGATAGAAAATAATTAAGTTATAAAGGTATACATTGGAAAGAAATATTTTTAGGCCTAAACATTTGCAAAAGAGGCAGAAATATGTCTCTTAAAATTTTGACTTGGTGTAAAAAAATATTTATGGAAAAAACAGAAGAGATTCTTGAAATAAGCAGGAATTAAGGTAAGTCTTAAAGGCTCTGTAACATTGAAAATAAATGGAAATAAAGTGGTAGGCAATTCTGGAAAATAAGAACGGGATAATATATAGGAAGACACATATGTGTTGAGTGTTTTGTTTAGCGTAGCTGAGACAGTTGAAGTTGCACATGGTAGGTTCTATATGGGATAGACAATGTGGGAACATTAGAGCATGGTGGGTTTGGTTCTGTAGGAAATCCTTGAAAGAAAGTATGGATACCTCATTCACATTATGTTCATTCTCTAGGCCCCATTGAGTCCCATTAGAGAGATGTGCATTCAAGCACCGTGATTAGTTCAAAACCTTATTCAAAAAAACTTCAGTCACTCATTAAAGCCATAGTTTCTAATTTGTTTTGCCTCCTTTGCTAAGTCAGGTGTTAAACATTTCTCATAAGTCTTTTTTATTTTAGTTCTTATTTTTGATAATTAATCTACTTGGGAAACAGGTGGTATGAATGATAATCTTTCAAATACCTGAATTGTATGCTAATGCTTTTATTTTTTTATGCCCAATAGACAGAATGTGCAAATTTCATCCGGGTACTTCAACCCTATAACAAAACTCATGTTTATGTGTGTGGAACTGGAGCATTTCATCCAATATGTGGATATATTGATCTTGGAATCTACAAGGAGGTAAATATAATGAAATAGCACAAAAACAATTATAATAACTTGTTACCTAATGCCTATGACATAAAATAGTTAGACTTGAATATAAAAATTGAATCGTATTCTGTATGAACTGAATAAGAACTTATATTCCAAACCACTTTATGGATTGCCATTTTGATTGTACACTTTATCCATCTAATAAAAATTTCTTCTATTAAAAGCTTTTTTAGTGATATGATTAAAATAAATGGTATACAGTGTTGAAAGTGCTTGTTTTCTAGGCTCTATGTACAGCTTTATTTTCTCGAGTTGCCTTTATAACTAAATCTATTTAGTATGTTGCTGTTGGTAAAAATTTATTTCCCATAAGACCTCGCAACGGAATGATATCTTAGAAATAATTTAATTTTTCCCATCCAACAAATTTGACCTGTTACTTATGTTTACAATAGTAGACACTAAATACAGATAATTTTAATGATTTTCTTAAAATTGTATGGATATTATCACACTGGACTTATTATTTCTGCCAGACCAAAGTGACATAGTGGAAATGTGGGATGTATTAATTAGGAGTAATGTATTCCAGCAATCAATGAGCATTTCAATAAATGAGAAACATGCAGATTACAATAATTTAATCAACAACTAACACGTTAGAGTACTTTCTTTGTGTCATGGACTGTGCCAGGCACTTTACATGGATTGTTTTTGTAATTTCACAACACTGTTAATGAAGTTGGTACCTTAATAACTTCCAGTTTGCAAGTTAGTAAAAACTGAGTCTCAGTAGAATGAAATAACATGCCTAAGTCACCCAACTAATAAATGGTCTAGCAAGGAATTGAACCAAAGTAGTCTATCGCTAGAGCAAGCATGCCCAACTGAGCTTTAGAATATGTACTCTAAATCATTCCTTTGTGTGGGTTGATGGGTTACACTGTCATCCTTATGTTTATGTATATACTTCTTGTGAATAACCACACATATTTGCAGGGTAATTGGCTGCGTGTTTGAAAGTAAAGTCTGGGCTCATAGTACAGGTTTCTTTACACTGATTTAACTGATTCAAGCAGAGATCAAACCCACAACTGTGGCTGGATAAATTTTTCTCTCTAACCAACTTGTCTAACCAGCCCAGACTCAATGGTTTGAAAGTAAAGCAACCCTGATAGTTAAATCTCTGAACCACTAGGAGACTTGGCAACTTGAATCCATCATACTTTGTTGCCAGTGTAATGTTCTCTTGCCTAGCTTTGATGAAGGGTAATATATAACAGTGGCTTATAGCATAGGCTGCAATTACATGAGATAGCCCCACATCTTGGATGTGTTTTGAGGCCTGGGGCTAAAGGCCAAACTCACAACCTGCTGAGGGATGCAAATAGTGTTCATTAACTCCTAAAAGTCACAAATGCTGAAAGGGAATATAGAAGGAGCTAATTACTTAGCTTGAGACTGTCAAAAAGCCCAGGGGCAGTCAGATTTACAAGTTCTGTGAATAAGAGAATTATGAGTGAACAGGGATATTGAGCCTTGTGAGTTTTCCACTAGTCAGGAGTACAGGTAATTGTATGGCAGCCCTGCTTGAAGATCGTTCTCTTCTAAAATGAATTATTAGTCCCAGGATTCACTGTCCATTCAGAGGGAAGGCACTTCCATCTTCAAATAGATAAGATTGCTTCTCAGGTGGCTGGGAACAGGGAAGAGCAACAGATAACAGGGATGGAGGAGAGAAGTGTGCGAAGCCCTCTTCCTGGGGACCACTGTTTTGTGTGCCTGGGGCAACGGGAAGAAAGAGGAAACAGCTAAAATAAATCCCAGATTTCTATCTTTGGCAGTGATTTGGAGAGGGGTGTTATTTATTGAGATGAGAAGAGTAACAGATTTGTGGGGGAAATCGTGAGTTAGTTTTGTACATTCTGCATTTGAGAAATGTTCCGTAGGTCATACCAAGTGGGCGGTTGGATCCGGATTTCAGGATAGAAGTCAGGGCTGTTGACAACAACTAAGAGGTAAACATGAGGAGCCAGAGTTTGAATTATGGCTCGGATCATTTACCGTGGCTCCACAGTCTTCTGCATAAACTCTCTAAGCTTCTGTTTATTCAGCAAAATGATGACAATAATAATAGTAACTCAGGGTTATTTTAAGAATAAAATGAGAAAATGATTGTGCATAGGCTTTGGTATAGCCCTTGCTCTATTCCAGTCACTTAATTCGCAGCTGTATTAGGCAACAAGAACACAGAAAGGCAGAGACAAGTATTTCAAAAGTATGTATATAAACTTTATTTCAGAATAGTGTCTGCAGTCTCTATCTATCTATCTATTTATCTACCTATGTATCTACTCTGCAATACTGGGGGTGCCTGATAGTTGTTTAATAATTAGATTGGAAGTGTGTTCTTTCCTCTGGAATCTCTCTTCTGCTGCAAATCTCATATTTAAATATTAATAGTATTAATAATATTAAGAATAATTTTTCCTAATGTGATAGTTAAACATTTCCTATTCTTATCTTCTTATGTCTTTACTTCAACAGTATTTCTCTGTGTGCAGTTTAGACAGGTACTTTTTTGCATGATTAATTAGGCTTAAGGAATTTAATGGGGAAAATCTTATAAAATTGAAGTTGTCTCAAAAAAAGTGTCATGTCATTCAGTTTATCTCAGGAAGTCCATTTAATCAGCCATTATTTTTTTACATCATTTTCCTGTTGGTATCCTTGACTCTGGCTCAAGGAAACTTGCTTTCCTGCTGTCTCCTTTCTCCAGGAGATTATAAGGGAGACCTTGTCCTTAGCCTCCTCAAATACCAATTCTATGGGCTTATCTTGAGAATTTAATGAAATGCTGCGTTTTGACAACAGAAGTCTGTACAATTATAAGGGTTTATCTAGGACTTTGTATTAACTATGACATTCTCCCAGATGTTTTCTTGGTTTTTCTTTTTTAGCTTTTCACTATAATCTTCTGGCACACCAGGATTCAGTTTACTTTTTCCCTTTACAACGTCCCATTACAGGCTTTAGAGTCAACAGTTCTGTTTGACCTGTGGCGAATAATGTGCCCTTAATATTTAAACATTCTTAAGAGCCGTGATCTGTAGGTGTTTTTTCCTGACATATCTCTAGCCCCATCCACAGTTGGGAAACATGCCCTAAATGTGTTCTCACTGGACTTTTTTCATGCCTAGGCGCCACTATCACAACTTGTCATTAGTTGAACTGTTCTAACTAAACACACTTGGGCTTGATCATGTTACATGGTCATGGTGAGTCTATACATTAATTTCAACACATTTCTAAATCCATGAGTTTGAAATCCTGAGGCTAGATTAGTTAAGAACATGAACTTGAGAGACAGCCCTGAGTTCAAGCTCCTGCTTTGCCTCTTATTCACTGTGTGATGCTGAACGAGATACTTACCCCCTTTTATGCTCAATATTCCTCTTGTAAAGTTGGAATTAAAGTAGCTACCTCTTTAGGTTAGTGGTGAAGATTCAGTGAGACAGTGTACCTCAAGTTCCTGGCCCATGGTTAGTATGTATTAATTGTTAAGTACCATTACTCTTAGTATTAAAGTGTATTTACTTAAAACTATAAAATGGCAAATGTTAATCATGCTATTTAAATTGGTATTACTAGTTTTTAATAAGGCGGTAATTACTGTTGATCCTGTTAATAAGAAAAAGATCTGAAATGACACATCATACAATAATAATAATCCAAATATTTCCTCTATCCCTTTTGCTTCTTTACTTGCTTTCTAGGTAAGTGGCACTGAATGATCCCTTTTAATTGCATGTGTGCTCTGATATAACTGTAGATATGCCATCTAGAGAGAATATCTGAAATGCTGAATTTCTCTAACTAGTACATTCGCAGCCTGAGTCATCAGTCTTTTGCTGGATGGCAGTGTTGTCATTGTTATGAAACACTCAAGCTCATGGGGCCATATTCATTATACATTCATATTTTTCTTGGAAAGTTCAACTTAAGATGTTTTTTTTCCCTGAATGTTAAAAGTCTGCCAATGCCATTCTGTCTGTGGCCACTATTATAAAAATAGATGTTTCAGCCAAAATAACTATGTGGCTTTAATGTGCATAGTGTTTTCGTAATAGTGAAAATACTACAACAGGATTTTTTTTGCCCACATGTATCAACAGCTCTGAAAATGAACTGCCTGCCTTACAACGCTTTTAAGTCACTAAAATTACAAAATATCACGAAGCTTAAGTAATTTGGTATAGTTGTAGATGCTTAGGTAGATAGACCATAATAGTTATGAAAGTATAATTATTATAGTAAATTTATTCCTTAGAGGAGGAACTTGGCTTATTAGGCTCAGTAAATTAGTTATTAGGCTTAAGAAATAGGAGTGTTTGATGGTGATTTCGATTATGATAGTGGTCCAGGCTAAATGAATCGATGAGGATATTGCTACTTCCGGCTGAAAAATTCATTCATTATTATCATCATTACTTTGGGCAAATGGAGACCAAAACATGGGAACTGAGTCTTGCCAGAAATAATATTTGTGGAAGAGTTAAGAAGCACAGCATGATATGCGTGCTATATGCTCAGTTTTTGTTGAATTAATGAATTAGAATTTCGTTCTTATCTCCTACGTTCTTGCTGATTCGGATATTTTTTTTAAAAATCTCACTTGTGTTAATATTTCTCATAACAGGAAGTTATGTTCAAATTAGACACACATCATTTGGAGTCTGGCAGACTGAAATGTCCTTTTGATCCTCTGCATCCTTTTGCTTCAGTAATGACAGGTAAGATCCGTGATGGATAGTTGTAGCTTTTAGGTGTTTTTCTAAAAAGGTGTGTGTAGGTTCAACCACATTTTCTCAATGAGTTAAAGATTATTTTGCATTAATTGTCCACTGGCTGTTTGGTTGTAGTTTTTTAGTGTCATGTCTCTCTATACTTAGCTCCTTATCCGTAAAGTGAGGCTCCAGTAATCCCTAACGTCAGCACAGTTACATTTTAAATGAACTTCAGGTTGAATTCTTTTCAATACAAATGACACACACGCAATTGTGCTATAATTCTACACGTAGCTGTCCCAGATTTTCTTATATTTAGCGATGCCCCATTTGGTTCACTATGGCAGTTAAATTGAGCAATTCCTTGAACATAATATGTTACAAAATATGTTGAAGATGTGAGTGGGAGGATTAATAATAAGACGTAAGTGGATAAATGAATAAAACAAATAAATCAAACTGTAGAATGCAGATAAAAGAATGGTATAACACCTCTCACCCCAGTTTCACCATAACCTGATTACATTAATGGCAATGTGAGATTTTTGCTGGCACATTCAGTCTTCTCTTGCTTTGTATACATCTTAAATTCTCTTATGGGAGGACCGTCCTGTTTAAAGAAGGCAGTGCTGTGTGGTCTGAAGTCTTTTCTGAGGAATGTCGGCATGACCTCTGAATTTCAACCATTATAAGGACTCCTTTTGTCTTGGTTTGGTTCATGACTTCAGTCTCTTTTTATTTAACTTGTCCATCAGATGTTTGAATAGACTATCAGAGTGATGCCCCATGACATTTTAATTTTCACTTAGCAAGAACTAATGCTCTTCCTTTGAAGTGAAAGTGTGTGTGTGTTTTTTGAAAATTATGTGACTGATGTTCAGTCATTATCCTCAGAAAATGAGATTGATGATTTGTGATTCTGATCTGTCAAGTGGGGTTGACACACCCTTAATAAAAAACAATAGATTGTAGGTGTTGGTGACCCCTGGTAGGAACCCCTGAGTAATTTAAATACAAAGAAGACAGTTTTAAAGCCTGGATACACAGATCCAACTTTTATGTTGAAATACACCATTTTTTCTGGCAAAATGTTTGAATATTTGTAGTTTTATGTTTCAAATTGATGGTGTGTTTCCTTTATTCTTACCAAACTTTTTTCATAATGTCTTTATTGATGTTGTTATTGTTATTCTTCTACTTTTTAAAACTTGCTCCACAATGAAATACTGCCTTCCACCATATATACTTAAGAGATGGAATCAGTACCATGTCTACATTTACTTTACATAACTGGATTTCTCTCCTTTTTTGGGGGGGCGGTTTCTCTCTTTTATATGTATGTGTGTGTGTTTCCCCCTTTTGAAAGTCGACTATTGTCATGAGTATTTAGGTTGGTTGTCTCAGGTAGTTCAGGAAAAGTCTTATTTCAGTGGATGTAATCGGAGGATTTTGAAAGTATCTGAATCACTTATGCAAAGGCAGAATTTTCAAGATATGTTTCTGAGGAAAATTGAACTTTAGTGATAAAACAGTGTCTGTAGTTGTTCTTCTATTTAGGCATTTAAAAAATCTAAATGCTCTGTAGAGATTAGCTGTTTTTTAAATTTTAGTCTATTAAGTGTAACCCCAAGTAGTTGAATATAAAGATTTCTTGAAACAGAGGCTTAGCTCTCAAAGGGGTAATGCATGCTATTGTAGGGACCGTATTCTTCCTGCCTCAGGCCGCTCTCCCACTACATGCTAACCAGCATTAGGGAACATGGACCACCATTCCCCTCTTTTCCAACCCCCATCCTTTTCTCCCCCCTCCTCTCCCTTCTATCCTTTCTTCCTCTCCTCCCCCCCATCTTCCTCTCCTCCCCTTTCCCTTCTTCCTCATTTCTTTCCTCCCTCCTCCCCCTTCTCCACCTCTTTCTACCTCTCTCACCTCCTTTCTCCTCTTCTCTCTCTCTCCTTCTGTCTCTGGTAAACATGGATATTCACTTTACATAAATAACAGGACAGAGAAGTTTGGTATGCAGTAATGGCAACTTCTTTCCTTTTTCAGAAATGCCTGTTTATCAGAACTATTAGAGACATGATTAGCTACAAGGAATGCAACATGTTATAATTACAAAGTATGACTTCAGTGCTGAAAGCTCCCTTTCAGCAGAGGTTAGGCAAAGAAAAGTTGTGGTCACTGAGGTTGTGTCGGTTAAGTAAATACTAATTACACAATTCATTCCTCATTATGGCGTTTACTTTCTAAATATTTTTTTTGTGTTATTACAAAGAGAGACTCCTAATTATGATATGTCCTTGAATTATTTGTGGGGAGAAGGGAAAGAAGAGGAACTTATTCATAACAGAAGCTAAATGCATGTGCAATTAATTCGGAAGACACTGGCCTTTTTTATATTCAAGTAGTAGTTAGCATCAGCTTACCAAAGTTCACTGAGTTATCTTTTCTTCAACTAAGCAGATTTTTCAAAATCTGAAGGGGAAATTTATGAAACAATATATTTCTGATGCTAAGCAATAGACATCATTGGTTTCATGCTGTGAAATTAGTCTATTGTCAGTAGTGTCTGCTGGCGAACTCTTAGAAGTCCTGAGTATTCGTTTCTCCCTTGTAGATGAGTACCTCTACTCTGGAACAGCTTCTGATTTCCTTGGCAAGGATACTGCATTCACGCGGTCCCTTGGGCCTACTCACGACCACCATTACATCAGAACTGATATTTCGGAGCACCACTGGCTCAATGGTTAGTGATTTTCACACTTTTGATCGTTTTGCCTTTGCTTTTGGGTAGATAAGAAACTCATGATTATTCATTCAGATGTGTTTTGGAAGTGATTTAGCTCAACATATAAAATACATTTGAAATAGTTCCTCAGTGCGTTAGACAAATCTCCAGAACTTACTGTGTATATAATAATAATAGTTGACATTTATTGTGTGTGTGTGCTATTGTCCTTGACATTGTTCCATGTGCTACTTGATTTTTTAAAATATTCACAATGATGTAATATGAGAGATGTGTTATTATTATTATGTGCTTTTTTTTTTTTTTGCTGTATGCGTGCCTCTCACTGTTGTGGCCTCTCCTGTTGCGGAGCACAGGCTCCGGACATGCAGGCTCAGCGGCCATGGCTCACGGGCCCAGCTGCTCTGCGGCATGTGGGATCTTCTCGGACCGGGGCACGAACCCGTGTCCCCTGCATCGGCAGGCGGACTCTCAACCACTGCGCCACCAGGGAAGCCCTGTGCTTTTTAAAGATGAATAAACTGAGGTAGAGAGAAGTGGAGTAATTTGGTCAAGGTCTTACAACTTGTCAGTTGCAGAGCTGGGATTCAAGTTGGCAATCTTTCTCCTGCTATCTGTTTTTTAATGACTAAGCCAAATACTGTCTGTGAGCCTAATAGAAAGGGGTTATTGTAATGCTAACTTCTTTTATTTAAAAAATAATGTCTATTTTGGTTAAAACATGTCCCTCCAAAAATTTAAGCATATTGATATTGACATGAGTTTGTCTGATTACTTTTGTGTTTAGCGGTCATACAGTATTCCGAATTTTCAACAACAACAAGAAGACTTCCTAAATGAATTTATTTAATGGAAGGAATAGTGAAAGGCTTTTTTTTTTCTTTTGCCCCACTGCCTTACAACAGGTCAGGTTTTATCATGATTTTTTAAAGTTTTCTGATGAACATAGGAATTTATTTCACTGCATGGCACACAGCATTTCTCATTCCCACTATAAATATTGGGTTTTAGTGGAGGAGGCCTGGTTAGAGATTTCCTAGGGGCTATCTCTGTATCTCTCAGTATCATTCAAGCAGTGACAACATAAACAAAAGGGAAAAACACTTCTAAAACATTTCTTTAGTCAAAACCTCCAGATCCATTTGTTTACACAACAGTGTGATCTCTGTTGACCAAAAGAGAACCCTATTAACACAGTAAACAAATTTAGAATATCCCCAACTAAGTGATTACTGTTCACTTCTTAACACTTGTGCAAGGCAGGCTGATCTTGTGAATATTGTGAAGGTTTCGTGGGAATTACTTGGTTTGAGAGTGACTCCATAGATTTTACCAGTAGAAAAGCTTAGTTATCTGTTTAGGTAACAAGATATTATGGATTTATTTTATTTTTTTAAAGAGTTTGCTGTTTTGAATAATGTTCACTCTTCTTTCTTAATTAATTTATTTATTTTGGCTGCGTTGGGTCTTCGTTGCTGTGCGCGGGCATCCTCTCGTTGCGGTGAGCGGGGGCTACTCTTCGTCATGGTGCGCGGGCTTCTCACTGTGGTGGCTTCTCTTGCCGCAAAGCATGGGCTCTAGGTGCACGAACTGCAGTAGTTGTGGCTCACGGGCTCTAGAGTGCAGGCTCAGTAGTTGTGGCGCACGGGCTTAGTTGCTCCGCGGCATGTGGGATCTTCCTGGCCCAGCGCTCGAACCTGTGTCCCCTGCGTTGGCAGGCAGATTTTTAGCCACTCTGCCACCAGGGAAGTCCTGATATTATGGCTTTAAAATGAAGTATAGATTGCATTTCCCAGGCTTGGGATGGCAAACATCATCATGTTGCCACTCATTTAAGAGATTAGTCTATTTTTTCCTTACCTGTGACATGTCCAAAAGAAGTCAACAGTATTGCTAAAACAGTAAATGCGGGAAATATTTATTCAACTATTATTTGCCTAACATGCTGTTCTTAGTGCTGTGTGAAGAGAATTACAAAGTAAGAAACCTTTGCGCTGGTTTAGCATTCTCTTAATAAACAACTTTTAAGGGCCTGTGGCATACTGAATGCTCTTCTGTCCACTGGGCCTGCTGAGATTATAGGAGAGGGTCACTGACCTCATGGATGATAAATGTCTGGAGTATAGGAGGAGAGTGGGTGATGGAGCCAGAAAGCTGTAAATATTTTCCTGAAACTACTGTGAAGTTATCTATTATTTAATTCTTTATTTTTATTTTATTGAGGTATAATTGATTTACAGTGTTGTGTTAATTTCTGCTGTATAGCAAAATGACTCAGTTATTTTATATATATATATATATATATATATATATATATATATTCTTTTTCATATTCTTTTCCATTACACTTTATCACAGGATATCGAATGTAGTTTCCCGTGCTATACAGTAGGACCTTGTCATTTATCCATCCTATATATACTGGTTTGCATCTGCTGATCCCAAACTCCCAGTCCTTTTCTCCCCTATCTCTCCTCCGTCTTGGCAACCAGGGGTCTGTTCTCTATGTCTTGGAGTCTATTTCTGTTTCATGGATATGTTCATTTGTGTCATACTTTAGATTCTACACATAAGTGATATCACGTGGTATGTGTCTTTCTCTTTCTGACTTACTTCGCTTAGTATGATAATCTCTATGGTCCATCCACCTTGCTGCATATGACGTTATTTCATTCTTTTTTATGGCTAATATTCCATTGTATATATTTACCATGTCTTCTTTAGCCATTCATCTGTTAATGTATTTAATTCTTTTTTGTGTGTCTTTTTTTTGTAAGGGATAATTGACATATAACATTGTATTAGTTTCAGGTGTACAACGTGATTTGATACTTGTATATATTGCAAAATGGTCACCACAGTAAGTCTAGTTAACTTCCATCACCACATATAGTCATAGAATTCTTTTCTTGTGATGAGAACTTTTAAGATCTACTCTCTTAGCAACTTTCAAATATTCAATACACCGTTATTAATTATAGTCACCATGATGTACATTACATCCCCAGGACTTATTTATTTTGTAACTTGAAATTTGTACCTTTTGGACCCCCTTCACCAGTTCCCTAATTTTAACCAGAAAATTAGATCTTTGTTGTTTATAGAGGTAACTGATAATAGCAGGAAGGGAAAACTAAAGGAGAAGGAGGACAGAGAGAGAAGGGGCCATTGCACCAAAAACAGGAAAATGAGGGTGGGAACAAAGGTAGTGGCAGTGGAGGTGGACATGAGAATATACAGCAACAAGTTATGGAAAGAGAAGATATCTGTTTGGGAATAGAAGAGTCCCAGGATATGAGGAAAAATTCAAGAGAAGATTTTGGGTACTGGGAAAACTTTGCAATGAAAGAAGTCAGTAGAAAGGAAGAAACTGAAGGAGGGAGGCAGGATATACAGTAGAAGTCTCAGTGGATTGAATGCAGGCAAATGATTAAGAATTAGGAGACCTATTATTTATGGTTGTAGGACATTTAAGGCAGATTGCTTAGTGGTTAATAACCAGAGGGACCATATAACCTGGTCTGCCCTGGACATTTCCAGTTTACCTTTGCTGTTCTTTAACTCTCTGTAGTGTCCCAATTTAGACAAAAATTACAGCTCTTTTTTGTGGAACTTAATTACCTAAGTTTAAATCCTGACTCTCACTTATTTGTGACCTTGGTCAAACCTTTCTGTGCATTTAAATTCTTTGTCTAAAAACTTGGCATAATAATAGTATCTGTTCCCAGGGTGTTACAAGAATTAAATCTTATAGGGGAGTTGATGGAAGGCAATTGTAAAAGCAATTCAGTGTCAATATTATCATCACCATCATTATTGTTATTCCTGAAGGTGAGAGAGGTAGCACGGTGGGACTAAAGCTCCGGATGCTCTGATTCTTTGACATCTACTTAGCATTTTTAAGTACAGACCACCTTTTCCTTCTCTCTCTCTCCATTTCATAATTCTGTGAGCTCATCCATTCTAATAGTTTTCTGTGTTCTTGTTTCCTAAAACTGTATTTCCAACCTTTTCCTGTAACTAAGTGACCTTAAAAATATTTATTTCTGTGTCTTACATTGTCATCTCAGATTAAACAAAAGGGACTAGTTGCTTAATATGGGAGTAAAGATATCTAAGCCTTGGCCTTGATTGTACTACTAAAGTGCTTTGAGATTTATACAAGTTGTCTAGTGATCTTTTGCTTTAGTTTCTTCAAATAGATATATAAATATAGATATATAAAAGACTAATTGGATCTAAAATCCTGTGAGTCTAACTCAAAATTATCTTGTTTCCCCTTTCTAACCTGCCCTTCAATACCTGTTTCCTGATTTTTATCTATCTTAAGTTTCTTAACTTCATCCACTCAGTTACCTTGAAGTTATCTTTAATTTCTTCCTCTCCTTTATCTCCCTTTATTTAATCTGTCACGAAGAGCCTTTATTTTCTTCAGAATATCTGTTGACCTTGTTCTTTCTATGGCCACCATCTTTCTTTAGGTCTCCATCACCTTGTCTCTGGTTTACTGCTACAATTTTATTGTTTGTTAACTCATTTCCCTATGTCTGGTCTCTTCTGCTTCAAATTTATTTTATATAGCATCCTTCCTAGTCACTGTATTAGGCACTTTTAAAGTATTATCTTATTTAGTGGTATAATTTTGAGAGAATTACTATTTCCACTTAATAGTTGGGGATAGATTAGAAGTCAGACAAATAGTCTGTGGTTAAACAGTTATTGGAAGTGAGATTGAAACTCAGGTATGTCTCTCTAGCTCTACACACTTTATTCTTCTCATTGTATGATATAGTCCATCAACCTAAATCCTGTTAATGTGATTACCCATCCTCTGCTCTTGCAGCCTCACTACAAATAGGGTTCACATCACGATACCATTTTGGGCAACAGCAAACTGAGGATGTGGGTCTGCATATGGAGACCGCGGCAGACAGAGAAAGTGTGGTTAGGCAATCAATGTGGAAGACCTAGCCAGTCAGCTGTAGTCATTATTGCGAACATTTGCTGAGGGATGGGCTGGCCAGAATCAGAATAGCATGATGCTTCAGGAGCCCCAGTCAGTCAGGAGCTTCTTGGTCCATGGAAACTAGGGCAAAGCAAGGGAGAAATAGTAGAAACTACATGAGATTGTTATGAGGGAGTACCCAACATGCTAAGGGAAACGATTGGCTTTTGGGGGGAGCATTTCTCTTCTCCATTCTGAGAAGTGGCCATTCCAGATATAGTCAGCCTAGGGTCCAAAGATAGAGGTCAAATAGGTCATCTGGCTAGTGTCAGGAATGTGGGGAGACAAAAAGCAGTGATTGCTAAAGGAACTGTGGTGATTTGGGGAATATTAGACATTATCTTATTCAACCTTACATTCCACAAATTGAGACTCAGTATGAAGGGACATGTTCAGGCCTCCTAACTGCCAGACCCATCCTTCCATTACAATACCAAACTTCTGATGAGAGTATCATATCATGTCTCCTGCATCTGGGAGCTTGGCTGCCATTTTAGTGGTAGTTATGGGGGTAAAGGCTCTGTTTCTTCCTTAAACTGGACCTGACACAGCACAGTAGCTGATGCAGGCTACTTGCTCTAAAGCTGCACTGTCCAATGTGGTAGACACTAGCCACATGTGGCTATTTAAATTTAAATTAAGAAAAATGAAATAAACTTAAAATTTGGTTTCTTAGTCACACTAATTATATTTCAAGTGCTCAAAAGCCACATGGTCTAGAGGCTATTGGACAGCACAGATATAAAACATTTCCATCTTCACAGAAATTTCTATTGGACAGCACTGGTCTGAAGTGTACTTTTTATTAATTATGTACAATAGCATAATCACACAGTATAATACATATCACAGTGCAATCCACAATCACATAACGCAACAGATGTAAATTTTCTTTACTGTACCATGTAGATGTGAAGCTCACTCCTGGATTTTGTACAGTTATTGCCAGGTTGAAACAACTGACAGATACTTGATATTTCAAATAATGGGGTCAATGTCTAATTAATTTCTCCTATACATATTACTCCATCATTGTATTATTTATTTCTGGTTAGACAGTTTGAGAATTTTTTTCTGTTAAATTTTGCTTTCTGTACTTTGATTTTTAGTTAAAACCCCTACTTTTACATGTCTGTAATAAACTCTTGTAAACAGATATGTTTAGACTGAGTGGAATACAAAAATTAAATTAAATTTGCAATTGAGTATTTAACTCTTAAGATGCAGGTTTTAATAATTAACCTTTTAAAAAATATGATTCTACGTGAATCATTTTTATCACTGAACTGCTTAGGCAGTTTAAAATCTTTGATGCTTGTGTGTATGCCCTATTTTGTTCTTTGCCCTGCCTGGATTTAACCAGTGAGATCAGCTAATCTCTTCAGTTACCAGTCCTAGGATCCTTGTCAGACTTTCTGTGGGACTTTGTCTAATCCAGTGCCAAAAGACATAGAAGTATGAATCTTGATTTCTTCTTTGAGAAATTAACCCACCTATTAAATACCTCACCAGGAGAGAGAAAAATTGCAAAGATGAAGTCTGATGGCAGTTTTAGATGAAGACTTAGATAGTTCCACACTTTTCTTTATCAGCTTAATCGTAGAACATAGCAGGAAATGGGAATACAGATACATGTCAGAGCGGTTACTCAAACACAGTTGAGCTTTTATGAGAATCTGGGGATAAAACTAAGAAGTATGACCATTTGGAAAATGAAAACAAGTAATGATGCCTCAGATGCATATGTTTTTGTTTTCTTTCCTGGAGTAGATGAGAACTTTTGTTTCAAATTTTCATTTCTAACATGTGGAGGCAGTTTTCATTTGAAGTTTCTCTTTGAGTACTGTTGTCTATAAATTCTTCTTCCACAGAGAAGGATAACATTTTTCAAAAGTGGTAGGAAAAAGATATTACAAGAAGAAATAAAGGAAAGTAAGGAACTCACTATGTATTAAGTCATGGTGTAGGTGTGCTCATCTGGGTGAAAAGAGGTTCTTAAGCAGAAATGAAAGTGATGTGCATTTCAGGCCATGAGGATTTATGCCATTTTCATTTGGCAGTGTCTCCTGGTTTCATGCTAAAAGTTCATTTGTGAAAATGCACGATTTCAAACTCCATCCCTATTAAGCCGTGTGTTTCAAATGCCACAGGGGAAAAATGTGCTATAAATAAAGCCCAGGTGTCCCTTGGTATGATTTTAAATTACTTAATTCAACTATGCATGTCATATACTGATGAAATGATATCTATTTTTACACAAACTTGGCAGCAAGTCAAAAAGGAGTTTCTATCATAAAAATACTAACATCAGTGTTCTAAGACACAGGACCACAGTTGAGTCTGGAAGAAAGAAAACTCTCTATTCTTGAAACAAGTATTTATTTTTAACTCAAAATTACTTATTATTTAAATCACAGAATAGAGTACTATGGGATACTCTTTTTTTCATAATTAGATTCCTTCACATAATAAATATTTGGCTTAAACACTTCTACCATTTAATTTTCTTACAGTACTCCAGAATAATTTCCTTATAGTACTTGAAAAAGAACCAACATTTAAAAAAGAGTCCAGTAAAACCAACAGTCACTGAATAAACACAAGAACATCTATGTTATGTATTAGTTGAAAGTGAACAGAAATATAACTTGGAAAAGCATTCTGTTTTGCCCCACTGATATTATAATGAAATTCCTGGAATGGGGACTGGTGTCATACTCTAACTTTTGACCATTTCAAATGGCAGTACCTGGCAACAACACCTGGATAATGTTTCACGTAGCCAAAGTGGGGCTGTTCTGTGTATTTCTACAACAGACTGTGTATTACCGTATTTATTTGTTTAACTTTTAGGCCGAGTACACTCTGCTGTGTTGTAGAGCTATGTTTCTCTTGTCGAACTCTGCAAATGAGAGACCACCAATCAGTTCACGGAACTGCTTCTCCTATCGGTGTGTCTGAGAAAACCTTTACAAGCAACTCTCCCTCACACTGGAATCCTTTTTACCTGTAATGATTTTCTGTTTCAAATAACTGAGATCTTATTTTCTCTCTGGGGAGAGAAGACTGCAAATTTTGTACCACTATGTTATTTTTAAAAGTATAAATTCAACTTAATCACGAAGTAGTTCTGATACTAAAATTACAAGGGTCATCGTGCTCCGTGGATAACTTCTACTTAGGTTATATTTAAGTGCTGTGATAAATTCTACTTGTGTCATCCCCATTTTAAGCTCATATATTTGTTAAGATAAAACAAGGCAATCATATTCCTGTAATTTCTGTATAGTTTCAGTTTTATCCCTTTTTTGTCCCACTCTAATTATGAAGAATTTATATTTATTATCAGTCTTCGCTCCTCCTGTCCATACACACATCTGCATTACTGACCTAGCGTTAATGAGTCTTGTCTATGTCCTTTTCCCGTATACGAAATGGTAATCTACGGCAGTGACTCTTAAACTCAGATTCTTGTAAGAATCACCTATAAGGTTTTATTTCTTTATTTTTATTTATGTATTTTAAAAATTCACATGCTAGTGCCACTGGAGACTTGCATCCAGGTCAATGGCATTGAATTCAGGCGTCTGTAAATTCAAAAAACGTGCTATAGATTATTATTAATGCCTGATTTGTGTCGGTGGGAACCCACAGTTGTCTTTTTCTCTACTCATTGTTGGCAATCTCCTTTCAAATCATTGGAAACATCAAGACTGGGCCTTCTTCTTAGCCATATCTTGGCCATATGTTAATATTTTCTTAATCCAGATTGTAATTGGTTTGAAGCGAAGAGTCCGTTCTTCTTCACTTTTGTATTCTTTATCCTAGCAGTTTTTCTTGTTGTAAGTGCCCTGAATATAGTAGTAATTAGATATATTCTTTGTTTTCATGAATTTGCTAAAATCCTAATGCTACATTTGTAGGAAATTTTATTTCCACAGAGAGTTTTTTTTTTTTAAGAAAACATGATATATTTAAGTCAAAAATTAGAAGTGTTAATTTGTGACTACAAAAGAATTTTAACCTTGCTCAGGGATTCAAAACTAAGTGATGTATAAACAATTTAAAAGAGGGGCTGGAGGGAAAAACAAAAACAAAAACAAAAAGCCTTGAGTGGAATTGTTAATGGACCTTGCTAGCCTTGAGTGGAATTGTTAATGGACCTTGCTAATTTAAGATTAATTAGAAAAGAAAGTTTTTTAAATCCTGTATGATTTTCTAAAATTTAATTTTTATGTAATTTAGGACCATATCAAAATGAGATTATTGAGGGCATAAAAATCCACTGGAGTTCTAAGTTCCAGAGAAATAACAGGGAAGTAATAAAGAACAAAAAGGAAAAAGATCATACACATATTTCCTGCCTCTCTTTTCCTCTTAAGGTTTCCCATTTAAGCAGAGAATAGACTGGATGAGAGACCCAGGGTTGACCCAGAGAGGCTGGGATGATAAAGACTGAACTACTCATCACTTGGAATCAAACATTAACTTTTCTCTATTGAAGAATCTATTGTGAAGTCTTGTTTACTGGGCTACTGACCAACTGTTCTACATTTGCAGGGGAATAGTTGTCAGTACTCCTGGAGTATCCGGCAATCGGGGCCTTGGTCAAAACTCTAGAGAAGGCAATGTTAATTTTTTTTCACCTCCTACTTATTATATTTATTTATTTTGGGGGAAACTTTTCGTCTTCTCTTGTTTCCTGCTTCTGCTTCCTAAAGAGTGCTCTTTGCTTTCTTTCAGGCATCTTGTATTTTCTACATAATTGAAGTCCTCCATTCCTCCATAACCACTCTTTGTCTTCTTTGCTTTAATCAAAATGATTGTTTCTGAACTAGTATCTCCCAATTACAAATCTGTTACCTGATTAACTCCCAGTTATATAAAACCAAGACTTAAAAGGTCCAGTACTTTTTAAACAAGGCATTAGTAACCCAAATTGACTTGTCATTGATGCAGTGCAAAGGAGTTAATTGTACTGCCATTATTTTTTCATTTGATTTGTATCGTGGACATCTTCCCATGACAGTACATTTAGAACTACTTCATTTTTAATAACTACATGTTATTGTAACAATTGTATGGATGTGCTCAATTTTCCATCATTCTCTTGTTTGTGGTCCTAATGATAATTATTATTATCATCCCAGACATCCTTTTAATAATGAATAACATTTATTAAACCCTTATTATGTGTCACGCACTACCAGATAGTAAGCGCATTACGTATATCAATTCACTTGATTATCATATCAGTTACCCTACTAGGTAGATGATATTGGTAGCCTCATATTAGGTATGAGAAAATTGAGGCATAGAGAAGGTAAACAATTTGCCCAAAGTCACTTTTCCAGTAAGCGGCAGAAACAGGATATCAAGTTGGAAAGAGTGTCTTCAGAGCCAACACTGGACTTGACCCAAGCATTACTGGTTGTTTCAATTTTTTTTGGCAGTTACACAAAGTGCAACAAATAACATCATAATATATCAAAATTTGGGATATGTTTATAGTTTTTCCTAAGCTCTTCATAATGGACATTTTGGTTTAGAAGCAGTGACTGCAATCATAAAAAAGGAAAATATAAAATCATAGAATCTCCAGGTTTGAAAGAAGGACTTTTCTATGTAATTTAGTTGAATTGAAACAATTGTGAATCTCAGCCAGTCGTGTTCTCACCTGATGTCCAGAGTCCTAAAGAGCTTGTTCAGGACCTCTTTGGGCTAATACATGTTCCTGCTTTGTGTCATGTTTACTTGTGTATATGTCTCATTTCCCACATTTCATTCATGTGTTTATTTCTAATTCTGCTGCTAATTGTTTTACATACAAAAGACACCAGTACTACTGTGGCTGAATTATTTCAGTATTTTAATGTATACCTTCTTTTCTTCCAAACAGGAGCAAAATTTATTGGAACTTTCCCCATCCCAGACACCTATAATCCAGATGATGATAAAATATATTTCTTCTTTCGTGAATCATCTCAAGAAGGGAGTACTTCTGATAAGACCATCCTTTCTCGAGTTGGAAGAGTTTGTAAGGCAAGATATATTTATTCCACTTAAGGCATATGTGTATGTGTATGAATAATTAACCATGTAATGTTGAAGTTAATTCCATTATTCATAAATGTTAGAATACATTCATATTATCTTATATGTATAATTTTTGAGATCCAAAAGTAAAAAGAAAAAAGAAGGATGCAAAATTTTCCAATATTACAAATTATTTTTTCCAATCCCTGAGCTATTCCCCAGGTTTGAGTTAGATCTCTTGGGCAGCTTGCTCCTTTTATTGGTGGGCTATCCCTTTGCCAGTTATTACTATTCCCAGTAAGATCCCTGCATTGTCCTGATCCATGGAAGTTAAAATGTTTTGTACATTAAATAATTTTATTTTGAAATTGAAAGTAACTTAGCATACTCACTAGAGTTCCTTAAACACTAACAAAATCATATCCCATATTTTTATCAAAACACATCACATGTAAAATTATGTATCTTTACAGGAATCAAATAAGTTGAAAATGCAGTTATATAGTCTTATTATTAAAATACTTTCTAGAGCATTAACCTAGGTTAGGTTCTGAGAGAAAAATGGGATAGGAAGGAAAGAAAACAATCCAAAAGGCAAAACATTTATCTTGAAGAACACTGAAATTTGCTTTTTAATATTGCCATTTTGTGTAAATTACAGGAAAACAACAACTCTATGAAACACTCCCATTTTGTGCCATCAAAGTTCTCATTTGAGTGAATACAAGCTTTATAGAATAAAAATGCTACTGGAATCATACTTTTCAGTATATTCTTTTGTTAGTTGGATTTATCTTCACTGAAATCACTTTTCTTAAATGGCCAGACACCTTCAGCATTAACTCAGTTATTAAGAGGAAGAGCTGTTAACTTAATAAATACTCTCAGCGGGAAGCTTTCTTTGGTCTTGTACAAACTTTTCATTTTCTTCCATCTGAGCCTATGACTTTTTTTTCTCAGTCTGTGCCCTCAGGCTTTTGAACACTTCCAGGGACAGAAATATAAACCGTCATTGCGCTTAAGAGTGCTAATGATAACATGGCTTTTGAATGAGACCAAACTTGTGAGCGCAGATCATTCTTTACCTAGTGTCCTAGCCAGTAATGCCGTCCCCCACTGATCCCTTCACCCCCAGGGGACAGATTCTCTAAAAAGCATCCTCATTCTTTCAGAGTCTAAGAATTCACAGTCATTTCTCTTGAAGCCTCTCGCCGAGAGATGAATGGCCATTGCTTGGAGTAGTCGTAGCGTGTGAGTGTACTGAAGCATGCCTTAGAACAACAGTACCCCAGCCGGAAAGCTGTGCTGTGGATGGACATCATTTGTATAAATGAATCACGTTAAGTATGTCATAAGAGATTTACAATCAATTAAATGTATTTTAAGAGTCACTCTGTGATGAGCACATGTATAACAAGTGTGGGTTTTGTGAAGCAGTTCAATACTTATTTCTTGATAGGTCAAATCCATTTGATAGAAATTCATTTATAACAAAGTAATGTTTTTCCACTCATACTAAATATACTGAAAGTTACTTTTAGAGGTGGAGAAACATATTAAAGAAAAATTTAGCTGCCCCATTTATAAATTTGTATCATAAAAATATAATCTAGACTTTAAGTATCAGCCATGGGATATTTTATTTATGAACAAACTCCTATAGAACTGAAAAGACAGAGAGAATTGTAGTACATAAGTCTTCCCACCACAAAAAAACTCTGAGGCCACCCAGCAAGATTTTGTCATGCTATTGTGTTTGGATAAAAAGCTAACAAATTGTGATATCAAATAAGGACTTGTGATGGATGAATTTCCTTAAAAAAAAAAAGAGAGATAATAGAGGTTCTTCTTAAATTGATGTATCTCTTTACTCAATCCCTGTCTTCAATTAACACCCTCTTCAGCATTTCCCACTACAATATGATCCACTGGTCAATGTTTACAATATTTGGCTCTAAATGCATCTTTGTAATTTCTTAATTGCCTCCCACCCTGCCCAAGTTACTAACTTTATTTATTAATTTAGGATTAAAGTGCGGTAAAAAGTGAGCACTCATAAGTGGAGATTTCACTGTCGAGATTAAAAATGACTTGAAGTCTTTTAAAAAAGAATGTCCTGCAAAACAATAACAAGCTTAAATTAAAAAATAGCTTTTCAGCATCATTGTTGCTGTTATACATTATTTTCACATAAAAAATGTCCTTGTGACATTTGGGGGAACATATTTATTCCTCTCTGTTTCATTTTTTTTATCCCATGAGGTAATTATAATATTGTTTTTCTGTTTTCAACAGGTAGTAATGTAATGTACGTCTATGCTGTGAAACAAAATTAAGTTCAACAGATATAAACAAAGCTAAGAAGGAAGAGAGCATGCTAGAGAGAGTTAAGAGTAACTGTGTACACTGTTCTGAATTTACAGAGCTTGTCAGTAACATGAGAGTCCTTTATACTATTTGTCCCACCAGGATATTTCCACAGTACCTATTTATTTGGAAATATTAAGGTTTTGTTGTTCTTGTTATTATTGTTTGTTTTCATTTTTACCTGATAACCTTCAGGCCAATGAAAAACTGTTGACAGTTTAAGAGCTCCCTATGTCTTCAGCTACTAAACTAAAGTAAAAGTTGTTTTATTGACCTGTCAAAGACATTACTGTTAGTCAGTAATATATAGTGATTGGTGGGGAGGAGCTTTTGGAAATAAGCAAAAATTACACAAAATGAACAAAGAATTGTTTACAGGATAAGGGTGAATCTCTTCAATTTTGTAACCCATTCCTTCATTATTTTATCATTTCATTATTTCAACAAGAAAATATAAGTTCTGTGCAAAGTGCAGTAAGACTAGACACTGGGAGGTAAGTAAACCACTGTCCCTTTTCTTTAAAACCTTAGAGTGCAGTGAGGGTAATAGAGACATAAACAGATAATCACAATATAATGTGATCGAGGTCAGACTGAGAACTCTGTGCATTCAGTGAAGCTCAAAAATTGAGTCCTACAGGGGTAGGGAGACTACACCAAGGACAGGAAAGGAGGATAGGCATTTCAGGCAGCATTGTGACAGAGTATATTTTGTTTAAAGGACAGTGAAATCTTGTTGTCAGTGGAACTCGAGGGGTAGTGGGGAGCAATGTTATTCCATAAATTCTGGTAAATTGGAAGATAAGCAGTATTATTTTCATGGTAAGGAGTTTCAGCTCTGTTGTGTAGACAATGAGAAGTTATAAATGTTTTTAGGAAGAGAAGTGACTTGATAGGTGTTTAGCAATTAATTATTTCAAGAATATATCTGGCCTGAGAAATACGCGTGACTGGGAGACCTTTTAGGTAGTTCCCTAAAGAAAGTAGGAATGAAGAGATACATATAAGTTCAAGAGGTGTTTCTAAGATAGAATGTATGTGTCAATTTCTAAAAGGTCCTTAATTTATTACCACTCTTTTATTAATTGCCCGGTGTAGACAAGTGCTGTCTAATATAGAATTTTCTGCAATGATGGGAATGTTCTGTATCTGTTCTCTACAGCATAGTAGCCATGTTGACATGTTAGTGTTGACTAGTATGACTAAGGAACTGAATTTTTGATGTTATTTAACTTTAATTAATTGTAATTTAAATAGCCTCGTGTGGCTAGTGGCTACATTATAAATATAGACTCTCAAAACATTCATTTACTTAACACATCTATTGGTAACTAACCCTGTACATGGCATTGCTAAGCAGTAGTCTTATAGAAGTTTTTTTCAAAAAAGACATCATACTTGTCCTTACTGAGTTTACAACCTAGTGCATTATATATGCATTAAACAAGAAAGCACACAGATTAACATATAAGTGGAAGGTGTGATAACTGCTATAATGGAAAAATCACAGGGTCAATTAGGAAGAATAGGTGGGCTTTAGATTGTATATGGAAGGTCTCTCTGAGAAAGTGACTTTTGAATCAGATGATAAAAATGATGAGGAAATTGCAGGGCAAAGGTGACAGGGATGGGGAAGAATATTCCAGGCAGAAGGAAAAGCACATGTGAAATCTCAGAGGTGGGAAAAAGCACTTAAGGAATAAAAAGAGGTTTACTGTGACTGGAGCAAAACAAACATATGGAAAATTAGCAGGATAGTGACTGTTTCCTTTTAAAACATGCACGAAAGTTCAACAGAAGTCTTCAGAAGTCTTATCTCTCCTGTTCATAATTAGGACTGATTAATAACTGCAGGTATTGATTCCACGATGTACATAAAAGGCTGCAACAACTTCCTGTCCTATTAGATCCTCCATGCATTTTAATTCTCCCTCACTCCTATTTCAAGACCTTGATACTATCCCTGTAGACAAAAGACTCCTATACTGTTAGTAACTGTGCTTTCCAGAAGATATGGCAGAAATTAGGAAAATGCACAAAGAGATACATTCTGATATTTAAGAAACACCAGAAAAAGTTTCTGGGCATAGATTTTATATTTGAACATATTGAACTTGATGTAGTTCTGGGTTATGCTGTCATAATAACCAGTTAAAAATATAAACCTGAGACTCAATAGGGTCTAGACTCAGGAATGTAGAAATCACCAGTGTATTGGTAGCTCTTGAAGTCATGGAAATGTCTGAAATTGCCCAGGAAGATTTGTAGTACAAGATCAAACAGCAAGGACAGGATCCTGAGGGACAATGACGTTTAAGAAAAAGCAGAGGAAAATGTCCTCAAGGGCAATTGAGAAGAAATAGTTTGATAGCAGGTAGAGAACTGGACGAGAGTACTGTCACAAGTCAGGGATAAAAACGGTTTCAAGAAGAAGGCAGTTATCAGTAATGTCACACACCAAAAGGAATTCAGGTAAGATTATGACTAACAGTCACATATTAGTTTTGGCAGTAAGGATATAATCAATAACTTTTGCCCAAATGATACAAATGTTAACTTGAAGTCAAATCTAGACTTACATCTCTGCTTTACTTTTTTTTTTTTAACATCTTTATTGGAGTATAGTTGCTTTACAATGGTGTGTTAGTTTCTGCTTTATAACAAAGTGAATCAGCTATACATATACATATATCCCCATATCTCCTCCCTCTTGCGTCTCCCTCCCTCCCACCTTCCCTATCCCACCCCTCTAGGTGGTCACAGATACCGAGCTGATCTCCCTGTGCTATGCGGCTGCTTCCCCCTAGCTATCTATTTTACATTTGGTAGTGTATATATGTCCATGCCACTCTCTCACTTTGTCCCAGCTTACCTTTCCCCTCCCCATATCCTCAAGTCCATTCTCTAGTAGGTCTGCGTCTTTATTCCCGTCTTGCCCCTAGGCTCTTCATAACCATTTTTTTTTTTTTTTAGATTCCATATATATGTGCTAGCATACAGTATTTGTTTTTCTCTTTCTGACTTACGTCATTCTGTATGACAGACTCTAGGTCCATCCACCTCACTACAAATAACTCAATTTTGTTTCTTTTTATGGCTGAGTAATATTCCATTGTATATATGTGCCACATCTTCATTATTCATTCATCTGTCAGTGGACACTTAGGTTGCTTCCATGTCCTGCCTATTGTAAATAGAGCTACAATGAACATTGTAGTACATGACTAGGATTAATCTCCAAAATCTACAAGCAGCTCATGCAGCTCAATATCAAAAAAACAAACAACCCAATCCAAAAATGGGGAGAAGTCCTAAATAGACATTTCTCCAAAGAAGATATACAGATTGTCAACAAACACATGAAAGGATGCTCAACATCACTAATCATTAGTGAAATGCAAATGAAAACTACAATGAGGTATCACCTCACACCAGTCTAATGGCCATCATCAAAAAGTCTACAAACAATAAATGCTGGAGAGGGTGTGGAGAAAAGGGAACCCTCTTGCACTGCTGGTGGGAATGTAAATTGATACAGCCACTATGGAGAACAGTATGGAGGTTCCTTAAAAAACTAAAAATACAACTACCATACGACCCAGGAATCCCACTACTGGGCATATACCCTGAGAAAACCATAATTCAAAAAGAGACATGTATCTGCTTTACTTTTTTCTAGCTCACTTTCTTAACCTAGAAAATGAGGACACCCATCTCTTCTATGACTATTTTACCAGGCAAATGAAAGGCTTAAATGAGATCATATGAATTTGGATCTTCAAAGATACAGAGGAAAGTACTGGAAAACAAGGGCTACTTAGATTTCTGTTTTCAAGCAGTTAACCATCTAAGAGATCGACATGTGAATAATGTGAGTACATGATCATACCACCCTAAGTTACATGTCAAAAATCATGTACACACATACACACGTCATACGTACACACTTTTGGAGTCAGCTCAATTAACTGCTTAGGAGTGAAAGAGTGGTAGTATGTGTATATTTTGGGAGCTGGGGGGTGGTGAGAGGCAGGTTAGTTACCAAAGTTTACTGAGAAGAGATGGTATTTTATCAGTTTTAAAGGTTAAAATTATTATTATTACTTTGCTCTCATTTTTAGCAATATTTGTACTTTGAGGATAGAACTTATTTTTGGATAGAGTCAGAAGAATTTGGAGACATCTCTGGTGAAAATTATGTGAACAATTTGAACAATGCAAATTTTGGACAAGAGATGGGAACAGAGAGATTCACTAAATAGTAAAGAAACTGACCTAGAAGATAATTGACAGCCTCAGGATAATAAGTACCTTCATCCAAAGAATCTCTTTCAAACTCAGTGTGTTTATCATTACAAATGGGAGAACACATTTACTAATGAATTATTTTTCAGTAGTGTCACTACTTTCCTGTCAAACAACTTCTTCAGTTTTCTCATTTTTAAAATAAGGTGCTTAGCCTAGAATGCTTTCTAAAGTCTTTGCCAGGCTCTATAATTCTTTGATTTGAACAGTCAATATTTTCAAGCACTGAATGGTGCACCTTACACCCTGGACTGCTCTCATAGATGGTAAATTACACAGGTCTTCGTGGAGAGGTAATAAATGCTGTCTGAAAGGGTAGGTGAAACAGCATGAAATAAACCCTCTGAAAAGATTTGTGTCTATTTATTTTGCAAGTTAGTCCTTTCTGATACTATTATTTATGATTGTGTGATGTTTATTACCGTGTGTGTGTGTGTCTGTGTGTATTTCCTTTCAAAACCCACCCTGTAAGTTAATGTGTATAAATACCAGTCACTTCAGTGGGGCTTGCTTGCAACTTTCTGCCTCAAGTTTGTTTTGCATTATTTTGGGATTCTGTTCATTTCTGGAAGCATTGTCCATTAGGTTACTTATGCTAGCCCACTCCGGATTACAGCTGCTGGTTATGCCAGTTCTCTTTTTGTTCTGCAGTATTTCCTTTTGTCCACGCCAGGAATTCAGTTTGGTTGGACCTTTCACATAACTTGCCTGGGGGTCTAATTAATAGCCCTTTGCTTTGATTCTACTTGCACTGTCTATTTTGATATATGATCCTATTTGGACAATTACTGCCTTTGAAGATTTGTGTTTTTAGGCTGATGACACTTTCTGTATTTATTGATTTCCTCCGAGTGCGGTTTTTTTGCTTACTTTCAGCTTCTTGCTTACAACCTAAATGAGAGATTTAGAGCCCACAAGTTACAGATGTGCTTTTGCTTCACTTCCATCTGTTTTCCTGTCAGAAATTCCTAGGCAAGGATTAATACTGTTGGCCGTAGCTTTTAACACTTTTTTTTTAATTTAATGAACTCTGATCTTACCTGAAAAAGACCGCTGAATATGCCTAGATTTGCCGAAATTTAAACTGTTAAATCTTAGACACTGAATTCTTTAGCGCAGTGTATTACCCAAGTCCTGCATTTCTAATAATCTTTACAAGTTTTTGAAGTAGTTAGAAAAACATGTTCTCCATTTCGATTCACCAGTGGCAAATCAAAAACAGTCATGTCTAAACACTAGAGTTCTTTTTAAGAAAAACATTTTTTTGCCTTGAAAGTCTATTCAGAAGTTATCCCTTAAAAACCACTGTGTGCAATACCTGCCGTACAAGTTTTTTGTTTGTTTTTTCTTCTCCCCTTTGAGATGTTTGAGTTTGCCTAGTTTTGTTTCTTCTACTGCTAAGGTATTTCAAGATTACTAATAGATAAGTAGAAGACTCGTTATCATTTTCCTTTTATGCTTTTATTTTTAGTGATCATAACTTTTTTTGCATCTCAATGAAAGAATTAAATGAAATATTGTTATGACGTATTGCTGAAGAAGATTCATAGGCTGAAAAAGAAAGTACAACATAGTTCTCTCGTTTGATTCAGTGGGTTTAACTTCACTATCTTTCATGAGTTCATTTAATGTATTAAAATATCCTCACTTAAGCTCTTCCTCTCAGTATAACAGTGTATTTATATATATACATATATATATATATATATATATATGACTTTTATTTTAATATATATACATGTCCTCCTAATGAGCCTCCTGGGAATCTTATTCTGGGTTTGACTTTTTGTTTCTACCACATGATGATAATAGTTTCAAACTTCTAAATAGGCCATCCTGCATTTGGATTATCCTTATCATTATTATTGACTTATACAGCCCATATAGACCATCTGTATTAAGTTTACAGAGTTTCTAAATTCTGTCCCTAGAAATAACTCAGAGAAAATTGAGGCAGCCCAGAGAGAAGTACATTGAACAATTGCTCTGAAATGTCAGTTGCTGTGATCTTACTTCAGAATTTCCTGGTGCAAACGGGTCTTTAGGTGATTTGAAGATATATCTCAACACAAGATTATTTAAAACCTGCAAGGTACAGCAGTTATTCTAAATAACAAATCAGATAAAGAGTACGAATGATGTATAGAAATACAACAGGCATTAAATCAAAGACAGAAAAGTATTTAATTGCCCTAATCTTTTTTTAATTTGTAAAAAAGATCAGTAGAAAGCCTGTGTGTTTGTCTCATGTGATAGCTTCAGTTATGGAAAAACAAATGTTTTGTATTGTGGTATTTGGATCACACTTCACAAGAAAGTGGGTAGTGTTAGTTCAAGATAAAATCTCTGAGATTAAATGTTATTGATGGGTAGAATGTGGGAGAGGGGTGCACAAACTTGCAAAGATTATGGTTTCTAAAGTGCTTCAGGGAATTCCCTTCTCTCGTCTGCACAAAGATGCAGAAGAGCTCCATTAGGCAAAGTAACTAAATTTTAAGCAAAAGAGAATTTGTAACCTCTGACTTCACCATCAAACCTTTTTTCTTTTTTTAAGTGCTTAAGGTGTACTTATTTATTTGAAAAGTCTGGTGTCCTTCAACTTAAACTAATTAATATGGCTACAAATTTCTGAACGCACATCTCTATTTTAATGGAATATACCATGTTCACAAATGTCTTAGAGGTTTCATTAATTTATAAAATGTTCATGATTTAAGAGCAGAGGAGCTAAATGTCAATTATTACACTTTCCAAGAGCTTCTGTTTCTCAATATAAAGGTGAAAATGACAATATTTATAAAGTGCTGAGAGATCCTTGGAGAGGATGGTATATAGAGATAAAATCACATTTAACAGTTGAACCCAGCATAGTGACCCGAAGGTCAAAAGATACACTCAATAAAAGTTCACGTGTCACAGCTTGTAGCTACTCTACATGTCTGTGTAAGATTTATAAGGACTTGAGTTTGCTATGACAGTAGAAGGAAAATGGAGTCACCATTAACCTGCCTCCTGACTGATCGCCCCATTAGGAGATAGCAGGATTAGAAGATCACAGTATTTCATAATATGCAGCCATCACCCAATCCAATGATTCAGAGTTAATTATACTTTAAAGCTGCACAAAGATTGTAACTTGTGTTTTGTCTTTCATTTTTAAAATTTTCTGTTTTCATTAATCACTTAAAAATTAAGAAATATTGCAAACATATAAAAAGCTATAAAGAATGGGGAAACAGGCAACCTCTGCACTCACCACTCAGATTGCACACATGTGGTCGGGCTTGTTTACATTTAATTTCTTTGCTACTTTCATCTGCATCTTTGCGTAGAGGATGGCAAGGCTTTTGGCAATCTGACCACAAAGAAGCTGTGATAAATAGAGTGGAGACACACAGAAGTGACCAGTGACTAAAAGCTGCTGATTTTGACATCTCAATAATAAATCTATAGTGTTAGACAGTTGTCTTCTTTAGAATTTCACAAAAATAAGCAAGGAGGTGAGAGTTTAGTACAAAAGTGGTTACTTCCCTTTCAGCCCTCTTCTGGGCTTAAAGTTCTCAGGGGGGATTTTGTGGATTTGCAAACAAATGCAGGGACCGAGAGCTGGTCCACAAAGTCAGTCAAGTGACACTTCCCTGCAGGAGAAATACAACTCCTTGTGAACTGAACTTTGCCATCCCAGGTCATGCTTCTGGATGTCTGTAAGAGTTACTATCCAGTCATTAAATGCTTATAATCCATTCCTGAGAGCTATTATCCCAGAAACTATACTTGTTTTCCCGTTGACAGCAGGTGGCTTTCATCTTTGACCTGGATTTTTGTGCTTGTTTTTATCTTTTTATTCCTTGAGAGGCCACGCACAGCAGCTAGATGGGTAGGTGAGAGCATTTAAAGATTCTTTTGTTCAAAGGATTGCAATTTCCATTTGTCAGGTTGAAAAAAGTATGCAGGTACAGTATAAACCTCTTTTTGGCAAATTTGGAGCTAATAGAATAGAGTTTTTTCATGGTTTGTCTTAAATATGGTGATAATTGCAAATAGAAAGAGGGACGGTGTTTGAAAATGAGCCATTTCTTGTCACTTTTATCTAATAATGTGTTGAAAAGAGAATGTGATTGCTCGTTTTTATGATGAAGTAGTAATATGTACAATCGTTAAAGGGATGTTATGGAGCAAATATTTGATATTATCTGTTTATTCACTTAGCAAAATGATTTGAATAACTGCTCTGGGCTAGGGGTAAAGCAGTAAACCAAACACGGTCCCTGGTATTATATTCATGATAGTTGATATACTTCTTTATGCATATTGAATCAACACTATTTTGTAGTATTTATTACTGACTCAAAATATACAAATATAAGCGATGAAAATTTTATAAATACTATAAATATGTAAGAAGATGCCTTAAAATAGACTTTAGAGTTCTGCTTAGTACAACTAGGGCTCTGCTAAAATAAAAACATATAGAGGCTAGTTATGATCATTTAAAAAGATATAAATCAAGGGTCAGGAGAAAGATGAGGAGATAAGTTATCTTCTATTTTTAAATTTATTTAAAAATCTCTTTCTTTCTGAATAATGCCAGATAACACATTTTGTCACTGGGATCTTTCTGTACATTAACATAAAATTCATTATTACATTAGGAGGAAGCATCAGTATTAACATCTGGATTTATATTTATTAACTGATCTGAGGATATTAGCAGTAGAAATAAAAGTCATGTCTAGGGCTTCCCTGGTGGCGCAGTGGTTGAGAGTCCACTTGCCGATGCAGGGGAAGCAGGTTCGTGCCCCGGTCCGGGAAGATCCCACATGCCGGGGAGCAGCTGGGCCCGTGAGCCATGGCCGCTGAGCCTGTGCGTCCAGAGCCTGTGCTCTGCAACGGGAGAGGCCACAACAGTGAGAGGCCCGCGTACCGGGAAAAAAAAAAAAAAAAAAAAAAAAAAGTCATGTCTAGAAAAGTCTGCCTTTGCATTTGCAGACATAGGAAATCATTTAATAGCTAACTGAAATATTATTTTTATTATTGAGCAATGGTAAATAATAGAGGCACCATATACAAAATATAAATTTAAGAGCAGTTACAGACATGTTTGTTTCTAAAGCGTTATTATATAAAATATATATTCATTTTCTTCACTTCTTTGCTAATTACTGAATCTTTTAGTAATTCTTGTGTACTAAATTACATGCAGACACTTTGGCCTGGTATCCAACCCTTCCTTGATCTTACCCCAGTTTACTTTCGTAACATTTTCCTCTATTTCAATTTATCCCAGTCTTAGTCTAAACCAAATTTGTCCTGGTTCTCCATACATGTTCTGAATTGTTTCACCAGCTGTTCTTTCCCTCATCTTTCCAGCATCTAGAATGTTTCCTGAACCAATTTCTGCATGTGTGAATCCACCTGTAATTTTAGACAGTATTAAACCTTGTAGGTCTGTCCTCATTTTCCCAACAAAGAAATTTCAGAGAAGACTCAGTTTATTGGGCATTTATCTATACTTTTATCTATATTTTTCTAAAGACTTTTGTCAATTTTATTTTGCATTTTTAGCTATTCATTATTAAATATGATCTTAATAAATACCTGACAAGCAGGATGTTAGTGGCATATCTGAAGTAGATTCTGCATAAAAGGAATAAGAGAATGCATTTTCTGCTAAGAATTAAAAGCTATTAGAAAACCAACTAGATGTTACTTTGCTTTCTATTATCACCATGTATTAGCAATTCTAAACAGTATCAGTGACAGAGTACTACTGCCAGAAAAGTCTTTTGTTTATCCAAGTTCTAAACAATTGCTGTGGTTACCATTGTGTTTCTATTATGTATATTTATGTGTACATGTATATGTATAGTCAGTCTTCAGCACACATGAACTCAGCTACACATGTTTCAAGGGTAAGTTCACATTGATTTGGAGTTATTTAAAACTTGCAACACTGAGACATAGTGCAAATTATGAGGTGTGATTATTTTGTTCATTAAGTGCAAATGTGAGTTCGTGCTAACTGTTGAATTTGAATGTATTTAAAATTTTAAATTATTCTCCTTTTTAAATTGTTTGTTATAAACCTAAAGAACGCAAGCAAATAATAATTATTACTCATTTATACAGAGCTATTACTTAAAATACTTCTGTTGTTTAGCAGAGAGGGATGTTAAACACCATTCACTCTGGGTGTCACGGTACACCCTTGGTGTGAGGTGTTAAGGCTATAAAGACAGCTATGGTCTCCGTTCTCAATGACCTTGCTTGCCCTTCCTTCTCTCTCCTCCTCCCCATTTCCTTCTTCAAGAAGAGCCTCTATTTATATGACTTTGAATTCTCCTGTCTGGAGTGGTCATGTAGATGCTTTTCTTTAATTTTCATAGGTAAAAGAATCACAGGGAAGCTAGTCCCTAGATATTGAGACCTGAAATTTGACAGCAAACTGTTTATTAACTTTATGGAACACAGACTGCATGAAAGACAAAACTTTTTATAGAATTTAGATTTAAATGGAAATATATTAATGGAAATAGTGGCTTCATAAGTAATTTTTGAAAGTCAAAATTAAGTACTTAATGTATTTATACCATGAAACATCCTTATTTATTTATCATAAGCATAGCAGATCTAGTTGAGTCAAACAGAAAATCGTATTAATTTAGTGTTCACAGGGACATATTAAATTAAAAATAAGAAAAATATCTCTTTATGGTGAATTATTGAACGGCATAACCCTGTTTATTCTACCTAATTGGTATAAATGCTTATGTTTTGCTAAATGTCTAAAGAATATCTTTTTTTCATTTTTTTATTGAGGTATAATGGGCATACAACATGAGTTACAGGTGTACATTATAATGATTTTATATTTGTATATATTGCAAAAGGGTCACCACAATAAGTCTAGTTAATGTCCATTACCATACATGGCTGCAAATTTATTTTTTTACTCTTTTAGCAACTTTCAAATATGCAATACAATATTATTTACTATAGTCACCATGCTGTATGTTACATCTCCATGACTTATTTATTTTATGTATTTATTTTTTAATTTAATTTATTTTTATTTATTTATTTTTTCGCGGTACGCGGGCCTCTCACTGCTGTGGCCTCTCCCGTTGCGGAGCACAGGCTCCAGACGCGCAGGCTCAGCGGCCATGGCTCACGGGCCCAGCCGCTCTGCGGCATGTGGGATCTTCCCGGACCAGGGCACGAACCTGTGTCCCCTGCATCGGCAGGCAGACTCTCAACCACTGCGCTACCAGGGAAGCCCTTATTTATTTTTTATACAGCAGGTTCTTATTAGTCATCCATTTTATGCACATCAGTGTATACATGTCAATCCCAATCTCCCAATTCATCCCACCACCACCCCCTGCCACTTTCCCCCCCTTGGTGTCCATACGTTTGTTTCTCTTCATCTGTGTCTCTATTTCTGCCCTGCAAACTGGTTCCTCTGTACCATATTTCTAGGTTCTACATATATGCGTTAATATACGATATTTGTTTTTCTCTTTCTGACTTACTTCACTCTGTATGACAGTCTCTAGATCCATCCACGTCCCTAAAAATGACCCAATTTCGTTCCTTTTTATGGCCGAGTAATATTCCATTGTATATATGTACCACATCTTCTTTATGCATTCGTCTGTCGATGGGCATTTAGGTTGCTTCCATGACCTGGCTATTGTAAATAGTGCTGCAATGAACACTGGGGTGCATGTGCATGACTTATTTATTTTATAACTGGAAATTTGTATTTTTTTTTTTTTTTTTTGGCGGTATGCGGGCCTCTCACTGTTGTGGCCTCTCCCGTTGCGGAGCACAGGCTCTGGTCGCGCAGGCTCAGCGGCCGTGGCTCACGGGCCCAGCCGCTCCGCGGCATGTGGGATCTTCCCGGACAGGGGCACGAACCCGTGTCCCCTGCATTGGCAGGCGGACTCTCAACCACTGTGCCACCCGGGAAGTGCATAACATTTTTTTTTTAATACAAGTTTCCTGGCCTTTGCTAAACACTTGACAGAAATTTTCCATTTAATAATCAAAATAGCCATATTTCGGGCTTCCCTGGTGGCGCAGTGGTTGAGAGTCCGCCTGCCGATGCAGGGGACGCGGCTTCGTGGCCAGGCCTGGGAAGATTCCACATGCCGCGCAGCGGCTGGGCCCGTGAGCCACGGCCGCTGAGCCTGTGCGTCCGGAGCCTGTGCTCCGCAACGGGAGAGGCCACAACAGTGAGAGGCCCGTGTATCGCAAAAAAAACACACCAAAAACAAGCAAACAGAAAAACAGCCATATTTCAAGGCATTAATCATATTTTGTCAATGAGAAAACAGAGACTTGAAGAATTAAATAATCGTTTGTAAGTCATAGAGCAAAACTTGGCAGAAATGGGAGTCGATTCCAAGCCTGCCTTATATACTGTTGGCTTGCACGCATCTGCTCATTCAGCAGAGCTATGGTGTTTACACTGCACATTTAACTGTGAGAAAATCATTTAATTTTGAAGGACAAAACTGCTTTTTCCCTCCTTCGAAAATTCATGGACTTAAATATTCAAGGTCTCTGTCTTTATAAAAGCAATGACATTAATAAGACACTGCCTATGATAACCACCAGTTTGAGTTGGTGATAGAATCATGTTGGTAAATCTGTATCTTTATTTTGTTTTCTTTTTTTTCCCCCAGAATGATGTAGGAGGACAACGCAGCCTGATAAACAAATGGACCACTTTTCTCAAGGCCAGACTGATTTGCTCAATTTCTGGAAGTGATGGGGCAGATACTCATTTTGATGAGCTTCGTAAGTCACGTTTCGTTTTTCTTAAAAAAGTCTTACTAATTAACTAATTCAGCATTTAATTTATTTTAGCCCCAAATGCCTGATTATAAAGCCCAGGACAGCTTGCAGGAGTGGTGCTTACTCAGTTCCCACACGCAAAGAACTTGGAGGTGCTCTAGGTCTGGGTGTTCATCGTAATGAAGAAGTTCCCCTTTTGTGAGTGTCCTCAGAGTTACGAGGGAAACAAAACTGCAGCAAGAGACAGAAAGATACTAGCTCTGGGACTACAAAGCCCATCCATTCTTCATGTGGTCTTTTATTTGGAAGGAGCCACTGGCTATAGGTAGCAAGAACTTGGGTTCCTTATTCTGTAGACGCCCTCTGCTGGAGAGCCCTGGAGATCTGGTGAACTCTGTCGCTTTGACTTGTTAATAAAAAGTATACTCTGAGAAGCGTTAGGTTCTCCTCTTTTGTTTCCCCTTTTTACTCCTCTCAAAGCTAATTCTAGAAGGAATTTTTCAGCTGTAAATAAAGTTAGTATCATTAGCTTTTACTTTTTGAACTTTATTTTTGGTTTTGCCATGCAGTGTAAAAATGATATCATTGAATGATTTGTGTCAGTATTGTATTTACAGTATTAAATTATATATTCAGTATTCATGGATGATTTCTCATGCTGTATATAAGTATGCTCACCTCTTAAATGATGTTTTAAAGAATATTATTTACATATACTTTAGTATCAGTGTTGCACAAGTAATTACACAATACCACACAAGAAATGAACTAGTCTAGCTATTTTCATATTATTACCAAATAGGTAATTGAATTACTAACAAGTTGACACAATTACAGGACAACACTTTTTTAACACTGGAGGGTAAAAATAACCTGTTTTTAGTTTCTGTTCTATATGAAATCACATATTCCTAATTGGAAACAATCATGGAGATTATCAAGTGAACCATCCCATTCATAGGTGATTGAAGTAAATACCTTCGAGGGTGAATATTCAATTAAGTGTCACACAGCTAGTGAGAACTTGTCTTTTCCCCTTAATTTCTTATGTCATAGTGTAATGACTTTCACTGTTATCTTAATTTTATATACTGTTTAGAGTCTCAGGAATATTTCATTATTAAAGAAAAAGCAAACATGATACTGAAAAATACAAATGTAGAATCATTATTTTTTTCCCATTAATAGAAGACATTTACTTACTCCCCACAAGAGATGAAAGAAATCCTGTAGTATATGGAGTCTTTACCACAACCAGGTAAGTTAAAAAAAAAATGCCTATAATCCTTATAGAGAATTGTTGTATCTATGTAAGAAAATACTTATATGTTCTTTTTGTCCCTTCCTGTTGTGTGAAAAAACACACATTTAAAAATTTTACTTTTTCATTTATTGTTTCCTAGAAATCTTTTAATATCAGTACATAAAAATGTCTCTGTTCTCTACACCAGCAAAGTATCCCCTATATGGATTAACACAATTTATTTAACTAGTCCTCTGTACCTAGGCATTTGCGTTGTTTCCAGTCCTTTCCTAGTACACATAATGCTTCAATGACTAACCTTGCGCATACGCTATTCCCTGTAGGAGCAAGTATATCTGTGAGCTAAATTCCTAGACTACAATTACTGGATACAAGGGCACATACACATGTTAATCATAATAAATAGGTTGAGCTGCATGACAGAGAAGTAATACCAACAAAATACATGTCTTAGTCATTGTCTAGGCTATAATCATGAGATGACACTCTTGTCTTTTAAAATGTCTCCACATGCTCTTATTTGCACTTCCCCATTACTCTGCAAAGATGGAAGTGTGACTGTTATTATTACCATATCATCACTGCTCTACTAACTTAGGCAAAGGAAGTTTGTATTACATGTACTTGTCCAAAGAAGAGCAGCCAATTAGTAGTAATACTGGGACTTCGACTAAAAGTATCTTCCTAATTTCTACACCTGTATTCTTGTCTTCTTTCTGCATAATACTGGCCTGTACTTGTCACTGAGGCTCTGTCACTTCCTTAAAAGTTGTCCTAGCAGCCATGAAGCTTTCTCAAAGAATATTTGAACCCCCACTTAATCTTATTTAATATTAATTTTATTTAATTCATTAACTTACATTTGACTCTGTTCCAAGTGCACTTTTATTCTTGTTACCTACTACTGCCTGTGTTACATTCTTTGAAATACTTTTCACTTTTTCCATAGCGCTGCTATCGGTCGTTATCAATGTATATTGCTATCAGTATTGGAGGAATTGGCAGTGTTGGCATTAGTATTAGACAAATGGTCTTACTGCCTCCTTTTGAATAAATTATTAAAATATTTTGTGGGAAAATTATAATTTATTTTCCGAGATATTACTGTCATTTAGTTCACAATACCTTATGGATAAAGTCAAATGTACTATTGGTTCAGAATGTATCAAACACAAAATACTATTTGGTTAATTATAAAATTAGAGTGGAAATATTTAAATATGAGACTAGAGAAGATATCCTAAGAAGCTGCTATTTTGAACTCCATGTTTCTGCTAATTTATATCTGAACTAAAAAGGTGCAGGAAGACCACGTGCCTGTAGTTACTCAAGTCAAGTATCACAGCCCTGGTTCTCCTGGCATCTTTCCATTCACAGAATTTTCTTTAAAGTCACTGTGTGTTTCACTCACAAGACATAGATGTGTGCCAAAGAAATGTAGCCGCAAGATAGTTCTCTTTTTCTCTTATCGAGTTTTTGCCCACCCAGAGTGTGAAGTTACAAGTCAGCTCTTTGCTCTTGGTGTACTTCGTTATTTTATTTTTAATGCTGCCCTGAAGACTGAGGTAATGTCAGGATGCAAGTCACATCCTTGGTCCAATGAGAAGATGTAATTAATCTGCAATAACACCATGATGCGTCGTTCCTTTAAAGTATCATAGGCAGGTCATATGATTTTTATGGGGCCATCATTTCCCTTCTTAGCAGCTAGTTTTCTCCCAGCTGCCTATTGACCATCAGCTCCTGATGCTTCGCATTAATGTCATTCCAAGAATGATTAATGATTGAGTTACTCATGTTAGTGAATCCTAAACTCATTTGTGTAGTGCTAAGTCTCTTAGAGTGAAAAGTGTGATCTTGTTTTTAAGAACAGGAATCACTGAAAATTTTAGATTCAGAGAAAATGCCTTTTAATTTCTGGAAATAAAACCAAGATGAAATATCTGATGCTAACAATTTTCATCATGAGTTTGCAAAAATTTGTTGAATTCCCATGGAGCTTTGCTGCCTCTTAATTAGATGTGCCCCCTTACTGTGTAATCATGATTAATTTTAAGCATCAGATAAGTTATATACATAAACTCAGAAATTCAAAAAGGAGCAAAAAGATTATTTCAGTGTTTTTAAAATTAATAAAAATTATATGAGGAAATCATTAATAGCCAGTATTTATGGACATTCACTCACTTTAAGAAAGATAAATATTTATTATTTACATATCTAAATATTCCTTTTTTTAAAAAGTAGGTAATATAACTTCTGATTTTATAAGTTCTTTAGAATGCATTATGCTATAATAACTTCAAGTAAAATTCAAGAGCATGTGAATAAATATAATACTCTTTCCTGCATATTCCCGTCTATCCTCCAGTTTTTCCAGGTAATTCCTATTTGTCCGTCAGATGTCAATTTAGATGCTACCTACTCCCTGAAAACTTACCAGACAGCCTTGTATTGGGTACCCATCTGTGTACTTGCTTAGTTTACTATAATTACCTGTAATAAAAGTGTTATCAAAACTTATTCAGGATTACTTGGCTGTAAGCTCCTTGAGGACATACACACATTTTGTCTGCCGCACCTGTCAGATAGAATGTCCCGAATAAATGCGTCCACAGCACCTGGTTATAGCATGTGCTCAGTGAATGTCCACTGAATGGACCAGTGAATGACTGAATCATGTTGCTTTCTTTCAGCTCCATCTTCAAAGGCTCTGCTGTGTGTGTGTATAGCATGGCCGACATCAGAGCAGTTTTTAACGGTCCATATGCGCATAAGGAAAGTGCAGATCATCGTTGGGTGCAGTATGATGGAAGAATTCCTTATCCCCGACCTGGTACAGTATGTATCCATACTTAATAATCAAAGTATTTTAAGTCCATATTCTCTTCCTAATCCTATTATAATAAACTATGCTATTCACCACAGCAACATGCACTGTGGTTTTAAAATAACTGTTTACTTACAGTGATGTGTTAGTATGTCTGACCTTCACTGGAACTTAACATTTTTCGTTTGAGTAAGAATTTTAAATACTACAGGAAACAATGGGCTATATCGTAAGGAGCACTACTCTGAGAATATAGCGTTTATCCTCAACATGTCTATAGAATCATCAAAATGATTTAGTATCTAGAATGACAAATATTCCAAGTTAGAAGGAAATGCTAGTAAGTATTCATCACATACAGCTCTGCATGTAGTGAAGAGTCTTCTAGTCCCCACTTCTGCCTTAAAAAGACTACATCTGTTATAATCGTTCATTTAAATGATCTGTTCTCTTGTTCTGCATTTATCTTTTCTTTATTATGTTGCACCTTGGAATTATATGCATATTTTAGATGTGGAAAAGACATAGAAAGCTCTGAGTCCAAAATTCTATTCAAATAGCATGAGTCATGTTTAGAGCAGAAATGAAACAGGTAAGAAATGTGTTTCAGAGTTTCTGCATCTGTTTTGGAAAAACTTTGCGATTTAAAATCTGTATGTGCATTATAAATGGCTTTTGTTTTGTTGATGTGATTAAAACAGTTTGTTATTTAAATATTTTAGAATTAGTTAATTGGCCTAATATAAAGGTAAAATGCCTCTTTTAAAAAATTAGGATTCATTATGAATATTTCTACGAAGAGCTCAAAATAGTCATCAAAATCCCAGAAAAATCATTGATGTAACCCATCTAATTCTACTGAGTTTTATCTTATGTGTGTTCTTGAAGAGAAAACAGCTGGTAGCCAGGCTTTCTGAATTCTCTTTTCATCTTCCTGTTGTGTAACCTGATTAAATTTGGGAACCACACTTTACAGCCATGTCTATTTTCCCTTTCGTAATTCCTCAATATGTTTCAGGGATGTTTCTGAACTGATTATAGGATAATCTCAACTTTGGTGGAAAAAACTTTCTGCAAGTAATATTATGATTTTCAATATTCACTTTTTAATTTTCTTTGAACATCAAAGCTGTACTTGTTATTTTTTTTAAACAGTAACATAGGGTGTAGGTACTCTTCTAAAGGCTTTTTAAATCTTAATGTAATCTTTATAATGACTCTATAAAGCAAATGCTATTATTATTAATGCCAGTTTACAGATGAGCTATCTCAGGCACAGGTAAGTGCAGTAACTTGCCCATGGTCACAAAGCTAGTGAGTGATGCAACTGAGTTTTAAACCCAGATATCTTGTTGGTAGAGTCCAAGCTCTGAGTCCTTGTACTTTGACGCTACATTAAAAACTTTTTATGTTAAATTATATCTGTTTTTCCCTTCAATGGAAGATCTTTTACTGAATATACATAGTATATTACAATGATTATATGTGTGAAGGTTGTTTGAGTTTTTTGGTTTGTTCGTTTTTTGTTTGAGGAGGCTGATATAACTTCACAGGGTTCTCTAGCTGGGGAAATTTGACCATACTAGGATTCTGGGATTAAGTGTCAGAGACTATCATATTCTGAGTTGTTTCTACATATGTTTATTCTAAAAAATAAAGACTGTGACCATTCAGGCCATTAAAAACAAATCTTTAATTATCTGGATTTACATGAGAAAGAATTTGGGACTGAAATCACCCACATTCATTACAGAAAATTATTTCCCTACCTATATACAGCAGTTGATTCTTATAATGCTAGAAGTTGATTATCAAAATGACCACCTGCCGATACATCCAGATCACATCTGACAGTGTAGACTGGAGATGCTGCAGAGGTGGCTGCTGTCACCACTTCCCTGCTCCTTCCTGAGAGACCTGTGAATGTCATGGGAGCCTAAAGGCAAACTCCCACCTTACATGACTCTGCTTGGAAGAACATGGGCACTTCTCTGATATGTGACCCCCGAATAGTAAAACATACATGTCAGTGAGGAGGGTTTTCATCAGTAAGGAAAGAAGCACCTCCTTATGTTAAACAGAGCAGCCTTTGCTGTTGGAGTACTCAAAATACAAAGTGTTCACACTGTAGATATTTTCTTGAAGAGTTCAGAATTATCTAGGGAATAAGCTGTATCCAAACTACCAAAAATAGTTTTCTTTCTTTTTAATAATTTAGATAAAAGGAAAAATATCATCAGGCATAAGGAAGTGCTATTTAACAAAATTATTCTTTTATCCTTTCTAAACATCATTATTCTCCTATGCTTTTTTAAATGTGTAAACACATTCGCATCTGAAGCTAAGCTTTGAGAATTATGCCTCGTAACTAATCTTTAATCCGTAGCCCATCCTCGGGCCACTGTTGGTAACTGAGACAGAAAGACAAAGTCTCCCTTAGGAAGACTCTGTTAGAACACTCTTTGATCAGGTACATTATGTTCTTTTATAGAATTTAGGGAAAGAAAAATATATCCTAGTTACTGTCAGGGATTATTTATCTTGCTTTATAGTTTCACTTAAAAGTGGCATTCTTTCTTGTTCTGAACTAAACTCAGATTGTGTCTACACTGGTTTTAGATGGGGAGCAACCAGATAAGCCAGTTAAAAAATTTATTTATGTAAAATAATATTACTGAGATATTAAAAAAAAATTTTTTATTTACCATCTTTTTCGAATTGATTCTCTGTAAGAATAGTGATTACCACTCCCCCTGAAAAGTTTGCGAGAGTATCGAGAAAGCTACCGTAACTAAAGGGTATCAGTTATTTCGAAGTAACTAGCTACTTTTGTACTCTCTTTGAAATCTCTGTGACCACATTTGAAAATGTCTAAAATCGTATGTAAATGTGTAACCTTTGGCTTCCTTAATTCTTTATGTTTTCAGTGATATCTTACCTTTTAGTTGCATACAATGCTTAGTCAGATTTTCCACATTATATTTTATATTTGGCGGGCTGGTGCTGAAGTTAGGAATATCATCTATCTGATATGAAAATCTGCTACACAAATAAGCTTTTCATAAACTAAGGTTACCATTTAAATAACTCTGTCATTTAATCACTGAAATTATATTTCACAGTGTATCAAGTAATGACTCTTGTTAAGTTTGAGGATCTAAGAACCGGAATGGATGAGAGACACAGCATAATTCACTCTCATTTTACAGAGGAGGAAACTTATGCCCAGAATAATAATTTTCTCAATATCATATCACCAAACATGGCAGAGTGAATAGGGATGTTGAAGTTTTCTGACCAGTCTTTTTTCCTTTATTCTTTGATATTCTCTAATACTCACCTATCCCCTAAATTCACCTGATTAATATGCTACTGAATGCTCTACCTAAAATTAACTGCATTTATTTTTACATATTCTCCTGACATACTTGCTCATCTGTTCTGTTTTGTTTTAAGCAGCCTACTTGTAGTAATTTTTGTTTAAATGAAGCTAAGAGTCTTATTTTCTACAAACCTCCAGCTCAGAAATTTTAGTCAAAAACCATTATTGAACCCATCTTATGATCCAGACACAGTAATAAGGACTCATGTTATCTGTACATTCTTAAAGACAACTTAATGGTGTAGATATTATTATCCCAATTTTATGGGTAAGAAAAAGCCCAATGAACCTAAATGTCCATCAACAGATGAATGGATATAGAAGATGTAGGATTTATATTATATGTATAGTGGAATATTACTCAGCCATAAAAAATGAAATAATGCCATTTGCAGCAACATGGATGGACCCAGAGATTATAATCCTAAGTGAAGTAAGTCAGACAGAAAGACAAATATCATATGATAACACTTGCATGTGGAATCTAAAAAAATGATACAAATGAACTTATTTACAAAACAGAAATAGACTCACAGACATAGTAAACAAATTTATAGTTACCAAAAGAGAAAGAGGGGGGAGGGATAAATTAGGAGTTTGGATTAACAGATACACACTACTATATATAAAATAGATAAGCAATAAGGTACTACTATATAGCATAGGGAACTATATTCAATATCTTGTAATAACCTATAATGGATTCTGAGAAAAGAATATATATATATATATATATATATGAATATAAATGAATCTCTTTGCTGTACACCGGAAACAAACACAACATTGTAAATTAACTATTCTTCAATTTAAAAAAATAAATAGAAAAAGCCAGTGAGGATAAGCACATGCTCATGGTCTCATAGTTTTTAAAGTGGTGAGACTAGGATTAAATTTAGAGCCATGTAACTCCAAATCAAATGCCATTGACCCCCATGCCATTCTGCCTTCAAAGTGATAAAATCAAACAACCAAACAGAACCTTACATTGTTTCTCCAGAGATCAGTCTGTTCTCTACAAAAATAATAGTGAAGTGTTGAAGCCTTATTGCACTTGGCATTTCTTTTATTGTAATTCAGGGGAACACATCTTACTTTAATCAAAGCATTGCTGAATAATTTGCTTTCTATGAAATGTCAGGATCTTTACTCTAAAAGCCACTTTCCACTTATGTTAAACATTTTAAATAGATTATTTTAAACACCACCTTTGCACTTACATTTTCTCATCCATGTTGCTATGGAGGTTGAATTCTCAGTTGTTCTCCCAGCAGTGCCTTCTGTTGACATTATCACTCCGGTAAATAAACATTAGAACTTTCTGTGTGCCATAGCTACTTAATTTTTTTAGTTTGACAGACTTCTGTACTTCCTGTGATAAAAAGTCAAACCTAAACTCCTAGCCTTACAAGGATATCACTACTCTACAATGTTAATAAGCCTGGAAATTCAAGAATACACAAGATTTGCTTACATTGAATTCCTTCACTTCAAGTGATTCTTCTGCCCTCTGGTGTCCAAACAGAGTCTCTGAACAAATTATATTTCGTTCAGATGGGCCTTACTGAACTGCTGGGTCTTGGTAGTAAGTTCCGAGTGAAATGCAGTATGGAAGAATCTACCATACAATGAGTGATAACAGGTCAGATATAGAAACCAAACTGAGATCAGGCAAAAAAATCTAGGGAAGATTTGTAAAGGCAGAAGATTTTATTTTTGACATTTGATTTATTATTAAAAATTTACTCTGTGTTGATAAGGAGTTTTTATGATTTATGCATAAATGTAAATATTAATACATGTTTACTTGAAAGTGAGCTTCAGTTTTTAAACTATTATCAGAAAGGTGAGAAGAAAGGACTTTTTGAAAAAAATGTATTGTGTTAAGGACACTTATCGTGAGATCTACCCTCTTACCAGATTTCTAAGTGTACAGTACTGTATTATTATCTACAGGCTGTAATGTTGTATAGCAGCTCTCTAGAACTTACCCAGTGTAATTGAAATTTTATACCCACCGATTGATGACTTCCCATTTTCCACTCCCCCGAGTCCCTGGCAACCACAGTTCTATTCTCTGCTTCTGTGAGTTTGACTATGTTTTATATATATATGTGGAATTAAGCAGTTTTTGTCCTTCATGGCTGACTTATTTTACTTAGTGTATTGTCCTCTGGGTTTAACTATGTTGTCACAAATGGTAGGGCTTCCTTTCTTTCAAGACTGAATAATATTCCACTATATGTATAGACACTTTTTTAAAAAAATCTATTTATTTTATTTATTTTTGGCTGTGCTGGGTCCCCGTTGCTGTGCGCAAGCTCTCTCCAGCTGTGGAGAGCAGGGGCTACTCCCCGTTGTGGTGCATGGGCTTCTCACTGCGGTGGCTTTTGCCGCAGAGCACAGGCTCCAGGAGCGCAGGCCTCAGCAGTTGTGGCATGTGGCCTCAGCAGCCGTGGCGCACGGGCCTAGTTGCTCCGCGGCATGTGGGATCCTCCCGGACCAGGGCTCGAACCCGTGTCCCCTGCATCGGCAGGCGGACTCTCAACCACTGCGCCCCCTGGGGAGCCCTATAGACACTTTTTAAATTCCATTCATCAGTCAGTGAACATTTAGGTTGTTTCCACATATGGTATGAAGGGTTGTCAAAAAATTAAAAAGTAGAACTACCATATGATCCAGCAATCCTACTTCTGGTTATCTGTCCAAATGGATTGAAATTGGGATCTTGAAGAGAGATTAGCACTCCCATGTTCATTTGCATCACTATTCACTATAGCCAAAATGTGGGGGGTTTTTTTGTTTGTTTGTTTTTGCGGTACCCGGGCCTCTCACTGTTGTGGCCTCTCCCCTTGCGGAGCACAGGCTCCGGACGCGCAGGCTCAGCGGCCATGGCTCACGGGCCCAGCCGCTCCGTAGCATGTGGGATCTTCCCGAACCGGGTCACGAACCCGTGTTCCCTGCATCGGCAGGCGGACTCTCAACCACTGCGCCACCAGGGAAGCCCCCCTTCTAGGTTTTTGATTCTAGAAAGGAGAAGCAGAGGCAGGAGTAGAATCTGGGCCTCCTGACTCCAAGTTTCTAAGGGTGTATGACAAAACACCTCTACCATTTTCCTTTAACTGTATATAGGCTGTGTTTCTCTCAAATGGTGAAAGGCAGCTGATTCAAATAACAAATCAATCTCTTCAACTGGATTTCAGCTTTCTTTTCCGTAGGGCCAACATTTGCTTTTAAAATGAGGTTCTCCAAATCCCAGGCTACTTACTCCATTCAGTCATGTTTTCATTTTTCTGGTATAGAAATTCTTCTAAAAAAAAGAGAACCTTCAAAAGAAGATAGACTTACCTGTATATTTATATCTCTGGCCCTTCTATCTCATATTGAATATAGCATCTTTCCTTGCCCATATATGTTATAAACTGACTTAGAGGAATAAGTAGGGGGATAGGATGGCACCTATTAAATTTGCATGTTTTACTTTATAAATAAAAATGAGACTTCTTTACACATTTAGCTTATTTTTCCCATTTTGCTAAAAATGAAAGCCCGGTTCAGTTGTGCCTCATGCCATGTCTTCCCTCGCACTGATCACCCCTCTGATTTGTTTAAAAGGAAACTGCAACCTGTAGAGAATAGCTCGAAGCAGCAGGGGGAGAAAACTTGTAACAGCTGTCTGGGGCCTTGCCAAGGGGCAAAGTTCTCTCATTGGATAAAACCCATTTTTCTCCTCTTATCCATTGCTTCCCACTGCACGACTGAAGGCCCTCTGCAAATACGCAGATGTGCCGAGCATAACACGATCACACCTAGTCAGGGTGGCAGCCAGCCCTGGGAGATAGGCATGCAACCAGGGCTTATTGCCGCTGGGTTTACCCTTTCATCTCAGAGCTGCCTAGGCAGGTCCTTTTTTCTTCTGCTCTTGTGCTGGTATTGTTTCCAGCAACATACGGACATTTTAGAGTTTTGGTAATAGCTCGCTCTTTTTTTTTTTTTTTTTCCCTTAATATTTTAAACTGTCTTAGAGTTTTTTGAAACAGTAGGTAGAGACACAGATAAGTTCCCTGATTTATTTCTTACAGTCACAGGAGCTAAAGTGATGCAAGTCAGACAAATGTTAGAAAGCTGGAAGCAGAAATAAATTGCCCTCTACAGTATATTCAGATGGACTGAGTCAGCAGGTAGAACTTAAAGTACATACATACAGAGGAAAAATTCGTTAGATTTTTAATACCTGTGATGTATAGCTGCAATAGGAAAGTTTTCTAGGATTTGTGGAAGGAAAATAATTGAATATGGTTATTTAGATGTAGCATTTCCCCCACGCGTTCTCTTTTTCCTTTATGGAATTTTTCTCTCCTACTTTCCATTTACCTGCATAAGATACTTGGCATCCCAAGTTATTTTTAGATCTGTGTGAGATGCAGCTATGATATCAAAGGAAAAATTCCACTGGTTTTTATTATTTGGTTCAAACTGTACTATCTTAAACCTCAGGGAGTATCTCTACCAAATCACTTTCATTTGTGAAAGCAGAGTGGAGACGCAGACCAGAGAGATCACACACAGCAACTTAGAGGATAAAGATCTTATCCAAACACTGGCAGCATGCCATGAGGAAAAGCTGCCATATAAAAAAAAAAAATTTTCAAAGATCATTTTATAATAGTCAGTAGAAGCCAGGTTTCCCTTCTCTTCTTTTTTTGTTAGATTTTATTACACTTAAACTTCTTTGTCAGAGGTGAACAATGAGGAAAATTATCACGTTTGTTTCTTTGATGAATGTTCCTAGCTTCATTCACCTGTCCTTTCTCACATTAAAATTTCTTATGGTTTGAAAATTTGATATAAAAAACTGACTTGAAGGGCACGATGTTATTTCCTTTGAAATATTGGCTACTGCATGATTATAGTTACAAAGTCAAAAGAGATGTTTTTCTTAAGTTGGAGGGCTGTTTCAAAAATGTAATGCAGGGAGAAATCTTGCATTTGCTTTGATTTTAATAATAGACCCACCAGATAGTACCACAGGCATTATAAGCTATAAGCCCACAATGAATGGCCTTTGACTGAGTCTCAAACATGCAGCCTGTAATTGGGCAAGAGCTTTGTATCATTTGAGCTCCGTATCCATTTTGAGTTACAGCTTAATCTACTTAATATAGGGTTCCTAGCATTACTGAGTTGACAGATTTCACTTGGCTGAAAGCAAAGTGCTAGAAACAATGACTGAAGATACAGTCTTAGATCTTTAGACCAACATCCAGCTAGGAATATGATCAGTAAGTACCAAATGGCTAACATTCCAGGACATTTCTAACCTTTTTGGTGCAGACCTGGGACAAGTCAATAAAACTGATCAAGAAAAGATCAGTTTCTTTTCACATGCAAGATTCTTATGAAAGATAAATATATTCTCAAGCTAGTTATAGAAAATTATTAACAGATTTTTTTTTAAAGTACAACTTCTTTGCTATTTCTTGTAATTTAGTGAGCTATTATGATTTTATTGCTGTAAATTTGAGGTCAGGGTCATTTATTGTGACTAACTCCAGTATCTTTAGTTCCTTGAGAATGACGCTTGTGAATGCTTTGAGAAGTACAATTTCGAGCCTTGACAAGATTCTAATTAGTGTTGGGTATAAGTGGCTCAGTTCAGTGGAGATTATGTTTCAACTTGTCTAAAAACTAAAACAGGGAGAAAGCAGCACTTTCTTATAAACTTTGCTTAATATTACTCGTTTTCTTTTCTATGCCTGCATCATCCAGCTAAACTTTTCCATTCCAAGAGAATGTATTAGCCAATTAAGAATTCAAATGTGGTAACAGCATTGTTCTCTCTGAGATAACTTACTAAATTAAATATAATAAAATCATAAAATAGATTCAGCATGTGGGAGGGGAGATATTTGAAGTAATATTTTGAAGGGATTTATGAAGTAATTCCCTTTTCATGTTTTTGGAGAGAGGCACATTGAATTCATACCAGTGTGAATTTTTTACTTTTACCACCAGGGGGCAGGGTATGCTAACTATTGAATTAGTGGATGGCAAAAGGCGCACAGGAAGTGGATTTTAGACAGAAGTGAAAAATTCCCTGAGGGTTTCCCCACAGATCCTTTAGGGGAAGACTTGTTGACTTGCTCACAGTAAATTTTCACACCAGTTATGAAAAACTAGATAATTATGATATCAAACTATTGAAGTTCTTTTACAAGTAATTCTATGACATGTTGATTTGTTCCATTTTATTAACAATCATGGTTTTAATTTAAAACTGAAATTTTACATTAATTAAAGGAAACTGAAAATAATAATGTTTATAGATCACTTTCTTAATTATTTCAACTCAAATTTCATGTACCTTTGCAAGAAAAGAGCTCACTTTGGGAACTTTAGAAAACACAGGTAAATGGATATAATTTAGAAATCTTTTTGGAGAAACATTGAGAAGCTTTAATAAGCATGATAATTTGTTTCATAAGGTTCTCTTTGATGATCATTAGCCATTCCATCTGCCAACAAGCAAAGACAGTTGTCTTTTGAGATCTGAGGCTAATTCAAGAAGAGAATAGTTCAAAAGACAAAAGAAATATCTAGCATGGGGGTTTTGTATTTGGTTTTCTGAAGTCATAGTTCTTGGAAGAAAAGATATGGATTGGAATTATCAATGTTTACTTGTGCTTATGCAACTGAAAAGTATTTCAAAAGCAAGAGCCCAACTGGACATTGATAAAAGATTTAAAATATGTGCACAATTAATGTTTTATTGAGGTATCAATGATATATAACATTAGCTTCAGGTGTACAACATAATTCGAAATTTGTATATATTGAAAAATAATCACCACAATAAGTCCAGTTAACATCAGTCACCATACATAGTTACAGTTTTCTTTTCTTGTGATGAGAACTTTTAAGATCTACTCTTAGCAACTTTCCAATACACAATACAATGTTAGTAACTGTAGCCACCATACTGTACATTACATCCTCAGGATTTATAACTGGAAGTTTGTACCCTTTGACCCATTTTGCCCATCCTGCACCCTCTACATCTGGCAACCACCAATCTGTTCTCTGTATCTTTGAGCTCTTTTGTTTGATTCCACACGTAAGTGAAATCATACAGTATTTGTCTTTCTCTGACTTACTTCACTTAGCATAATGCCCTCAAGGTCCATCCATGTTGCAAATAGTAAGATTTCATTTTTTGTGTGGCTGAATAATATTTCATTGTAATAATTAAGAATATTTTCGAAAGCAAAAACTGGATTTATATACACTGCAGGTAAGCCGCATTTAATTACATCTGTCAATACATGTGATTTCATATTGATCCTGGTGACCATTCCTTTAATATTATCAATGGTAAGGCTTAAAAACTTTATTAGAAGTGAAAATTTCTCAGATGTGTGAACAATGCCTTTACTCCCCTCTCCTCATTCCTTTTCAGTGTCCAAGCAAAACCTATGACCCACTGATTAAATCCACCCGAGATTTTCCAGACGATGTCATCAGTTTCATAAAGCGGCACCCTGTGATGTATAAATCAGTATATCCAGTTGTGGGAGGACCAACATTCAAGCGCATCAATGTGGATTACAGACTGACACAGATTGTGGTGGATCATGTTGTCGCAGAAGATGGCCAGTACGATGTGATGTTTCTTGGAACAGGTATGCTAGAGCCAAGTTATGCCTTCTTTCAAATGAATTTTTCATTATTAAACAAACAAAAACTTCAAAAAAGTTTACCGGCCAAAATCAAAATGAGTAACTATTAGCTAATACCCAGTCAGTGTTTTTTTTAAACTTGCATAACATGTGCTTTTAATCGACGATCATACGTATCTCCCAGCCTCCATTAGTGTTATGTGAGATTTCAAAATATACTACTATATTACTACTGCAATGTGCCTGCTACAGATGAGGTGCTCAATACATATTTGTTGAATGACTGTGGACTAAAACAAATAGGTAAAGCAAAGCTTCTCTATTTTCAAACTTCACATTTCCCTCTCTCTGCAGAGATATTTGATAATCGTACCCCAAAGGATCCCTTCACCCAGTTTTGAGAATCACTGACTTAGGTGGCTTATGGTGGTTTCAAAAAAGTTAATCATTAATTTGTAAAGAACTTAAGGTAGAAACTGCTTGGTGATTATTTTTCCTGTCCTTGAATTTTTTGGATTAAGTATCACTTTCATTATTAGAGCCCATTTTATTTATTTTTTTTGACTGCCAACTCAGTAATTATAAAATGATTACCTTTTTTTTTCAAGGGAAAGAAATATTGCTTATTTGGTGCATCTCAAAAAACAAAAAGTAATATCTAATAATGTCCTGTGAATTGTATTGGTAGTAAAGATAACATGTATCATTAAAACAAAAGCACTACATCCTAGATGATGTTATGTAATTTGATGGATCACGCATTGCATAAAGAAATAGAAATTTGATGAGTTTTTAAGAAATGGACATTTTTATTGAAATGTTTTTAGGACTATAAAACAATTTTAGAATAATTTTATTTTTTAAAGTATATTGGTTTTACAAAAGTTAGGTTTATTAGGAAGCGTCTGTGTGACAGACTCAGAGGACTTTAAGAACACCAGTTGTCAAACCTGATTATGTTGCAGATGGCAGTACCAAGGCCCAGGGAAAAAAGTAATACTTTCAAGACTACAGAGATTACTACTGAAGCGTCAAAACATGAAATAATTAGTCATTCATTCTATGAGCTTGCCCCTTAATTGCACTGCCCACCCAAAGCTCATTTCTAGTTCTTCAACATTTCAGGGTCAGAAAAGCCATTTAGCCACTAGGTGGTACTACCTAACTTTTACTTAGAAAATTATGAGGATACTAAGATAGATTGATTTTCAATTATGACATTCAGAAAATATATATTTAATATTTTTCGAAGATCCTAGAGTCATTTAAAAACAAATAATCCAGACTATTTTGTACAAATAGGATATTCCCATACATGTTAACCTACTTCAACCTCTGTGCTCAGAAGTTTAAAAGCAACTATTTTAAATTTATTTTTATGTGTAAGTCAGTCTGTACATTAATTTGCAAATGGGATTTTTTTCTAAAATGTTCTTTTGATCGTCTTTCTGTAATAACATGCCACCTTGTGGACTACAATATATGATTAATCTTGTGATAATAGTTTAGTTCTTTTAAATTGAACTAAAATAATTTGACAAAATTTTATTTTCTAGCCCATTAATTATATTTCTGTAAGTAAAATACATTTTATGAGTGAGCTACTACTTCCCCCATGTAGATAGCTTCAATGATTTCTCTTACATTTGTTAAGATTATTAAAAATATATATATTTATCTTTCATGGTGAAGTGGATAAGTACTGAATAAATATTTCTAACATTGAGAGAGAAAATTTAATATATTTTAACCTTTTAAATTAAGTTCCAAAAATGTTGTTCCTCTTTTGTTACCCTTTCAACTAATTTTTAAAGGAGACATCTCTATTCCTTGTGTTAGGAATACACTCTGAATGTGTGTCTTTTAATATTTTCTTTATAAATGTGTTTATGAGCTGAAAGCTATAGTATTTCAAAAGGGGAGAATCATATACATTAAGTTTCACTTCTCGCATGCTTTGTTTAACCTGATTGCTTGAAAGGCATTGAAAAAAAAATGAGGGGAGCCATGTGAAGGTTGCTAGGAAAATGCTTAACTAAACATTGAAGTAGAAACAACAGGATCATGTGTAATGTATTTTTTCAGACGTTGGAACAGTCCTAAAAGTTGTCAGCATTTCAAAGGAGAAGTGGAAAATGGAAGAGGTAGTACTGGAGGAGTTACACATATTCAAGGTAAGACTTAGGCCAGAGTTCCGGGAGAAGCGATGGCGAACTTGAGCAGTTCTTATATAGGACACGTTCTGTCAGTACGTCACCACTCTTTCTGAAGAAGTCTTTTCAATTAGCTTCTTTATTTTTCTTTTCCTTAAGCGAAGGAAAAAGTTTTAAAAGCAACTAAGAATGGGACTCATTTTCCCCTGCAGAAATATCACTGAACTTGGGGCTCCTGGGTTGCCCCTCATGACTGAGTTCTCTAAGCATATGTTCAGACAAATCACCACGGTAGATGAAAGCCTAGGGTCTCTTTTACTATCCAGATGCTTTTCTACTTTATAAATTTCACTTTTCAATTTTTCCTCAATTGAATTTAAGGAAACTGGAAGAGTGTATAAATCATGTGTCCCTGCATTTCTGTAAGGAATTTTTTTTTTTTAAGTTGCTTGATAGTAAGTCTTTATGTATGCTAAATTCCCCTCAACCACCAAAAGAGTTAGTAGATCTAAAATAATAGTTCTCCAGATTTGGGGAATGTCCTTAGACTTTTAACAGTAGTAAATTTGAACTGTGGCATTCTTTGTAGACCTTCAAAGAAATTCAATTTAGAGTTATTTTCTAAAATGAAATTAGAAATAAAATTGCATTTCTTAGAAGAGCTTTTAAAAAATATGCTGTCTTTTATACCATTTTTTGTTGAGATAGTTTATTAAAATAGACTGTTTCCATGTAAACTTCTATCGCCTTAAAAGAGAGTAGAGCTCTCTGCTGTGAGGGGCTCAAGTTAATTAACAGACTGGGTTCCGCAGGATCCTGTTTACATTGTGATGATAATAGTGGTCCAGGAGTTAACAAGAACAAGACCTGCTCTCTGGAATCTACCAGAAACAAAGTCGTGGGTAGTTCCTGAGGGAAAAGCCAATGTCAAGTATAAGTGCAAACCCAGAGGGCAAAAATAAAGCCTCCATAATACACAGAGGCACATTAGACTAAGTCTACTCAGCGGTTATTACTGAGCAAGAGGAATTGTTTGGATTCCACTGTTAAGATTAAATAATGACCCTGTTTGCTTAATCCATAAAAAAAGTTATTGGATAGAACTTTCTCATTTAACATTTCTTTTCATTTTTTTCATATATTTTCTTAAAGTTTTAATATCTGCTTGTGTTTATTGCTTAGTACATATTGGCCAGTGAGAAATGAATAGTCATATATATAGAGAGAGACACAGACGATAGATAAAAAAATGCTTAAACATTCCATCCTTTTTAGTTTGGCAGCTTTTGTGTTCATGTTTTAAATTTTGTATTGCACGCATAGAGGCTTGTTTTCTACACATAAAACTTTCATGTTGTGAAACCATGTGCATCGTATCTTGCAGTGTTTTATAAAGAATATGCTCATCCACAAGAAGCACTATAACTTTTTAGAATTTTACTACTTGAACAAGTTTTTGAACTACTGATCTAAGTAAGCAGAAAGAGGCAATAAATAATTATGGAGATGTTCTTGTCAACACTAGTTTGAATTATATGGAAGCAGTTAAGATAAGCAGAGTCAGAAGAGGGAGAAACCTTGTGGGTAACCGGGAACAATTTTCAGTGCAGAGTGTCTCCTCATACATTTAGGTAATTTTTCTTTAATAAGATTTAAAAATAACTATTTTGATAATTTTTATTAAGGTTGAATCACTACACATGGGAAGGAAATAGCAAACATTAAGATCTTTTTCTCCTCTATATAACAGAGCCTTGAAGTTTACTCCAATTATCCTTGGTACACGATAAAACAAAATATTGGCTACTCTAAAAGATTGTTCATGATTATCTTTATTAATAGTTAAATTTTATTTTCAGCATTCATCAATCATCTTGAACATGGAGTTGTCTCTGAAGCAGGTACTTTCTAATTTTTGTGTAAAAATTAGCCACAAAAGAAAGACTGTTTGCATCAAACTTTATTTTAAGGAAAATTCATTGAAACTAGAAGTTAAATTATAAATAGTGTAAAAAGCTTTAGATTATTTGTTTCTTTTATAACTGATTATAGGGCAGTCTTTCTGCCTTGCCTTAGGAGACAGGGGACCCAATTCCATTAATTGAATAATACATTCTCCCCTTCCTTTGGCTCTTGAAAATTGAGCTCACTTTCCTAGTCTCATGAGAATGTCATTCTGTCAAGGCTGTAAAGTAATTCATGTAGAATACTAGCCCTAACCATTAAAGATGGTTTTTAATCAGCGAGTCTACGAGTTAGACTATGGACTGCAATGGCAAACAGCCCAATAGTCACATGGAGCTGGAAGGCAAAGGAGCATGCTAACAAAGTAGACCAAGAATGGAACCACGTTCTGGGGAAACAGAGAGGAGACGAACTGGTGTAAAAGGGAGCCAGGGGAGCGGGAGAGACCGGCAACTCGAGCTATGAAGGATGCTGCAGGTAACCAGATAAATAAAAAGAAGGATGGGACGGGGAAGCATACGCCGAGTAGAAGAGAGGGCCCTTAGAAAAGGCATGAAGAGTGAAAGACTCGAACTTATTCTAATAAGCTTGTGTACAACTGGAGCAGAGAGCATAGCTGCACTCAAGGGGCAAGGAGGCTAGAAAGGAACCTGGGGAAGTAAGACAGAAGAAGAGTAGACACATCCTTCCATGGATGCCCTCCTGAGAAGTTTAACAAGTTTATCCAAGACAATGAAGACCTTTAAAGACGTTAAGCAGGCGGGTGTCATGCTAAGATTTTCCTCTTAGAGAGAGCAGCCTGGCGTGGCAGTGTGGAAGAGGGATTGAGTCCTGGGGTGGAGGTGAGGGTTGCCGGAAAACAAGGGTGAAGCCAGCTGAAACGGTAAGGACACTTACAGGTCATCGAGGAAGGAGATGATAAGGACTGAGAAAAGGCAAGGGGCAGTGCAGAGCGAGGCGGAAATGGATTTGAGAGCGCCGTGTAAGAGAACGGAGAGATAAGGTGGCAGACGGAGTGAGTGTGAAAGAAGATTCAAAGACAACTCCCAGATTCGTGCTGGGGGTGACTGGGATGGTGTCTCTTGGTCAGGGTAGGGTAGGAAGACTAGATTTAGGGGAATCAGTGTGTGCGTGTTTATGTTGTTTTCAAAATAACTCTGAGCCTTTGTACAGGAAGAAGAGTAAAGATGAGAATCGCAAAGAGGGAAACCCAATGTTCAAGGCTAAGGAAGGAATCATCAAAGGAAACAGAACTCTAGGCAGAAATAAGGAGGGAGAACAGGAGAAAGGGAAGAGACTTTCAAGGAGGCTTTAGTCTTACTGGTATCAAACGCTAGAGAATTATACAGTAAAATACTAAACAAAGTCCACATTTAGCCTCCAGGAGGTCTTAAGTGGGTGGTAGGGGTGTAAGACAGATTTCTATAGGTGGAGTTCGTGTATGTTATTTGTGCCAATATCTATTTCTCAGATTTTTTTCCCCCTCCATTTAAAGTTTGGCATGTCCACTAGACTTGACCGTAAGTTACTTGAAGGCACAGACGAGGGCTTATTCACTTGTTATCATCCCTCCCTCTGCCTCCACCACATACCCTCAAGTGAATACATGTAGGGAGCAGTGCATTATTTTCAGGACTTATTTTCAAAATGTGATTCTATTTGCTGAGTTTGTCAGTATCCTGCAGGCTTTCACGTGTGATACAGCATCCCACAAACCTCCTTAATACTTTCTCCACAGTGATAGCAAATACTTTCTCTCTCACTTATCACTCAACTTCCTTCAGGGATCCGTACTTCATTAACAAATGAAATGGTTAGTTAAGATCACAGGAAAGTTTTTCATAAACCTCTTTTCAGTCAACTCTTATATAAGAAGCCATGGCAGGAGAAGACCCATCAGTGTTGCCTATAGCATCTGTGCTTGATATAATCTACCAGAGTGTATTTTCAACTACTAAGAAAGAATCTGACATCTTAATTCCTCAGTCTAGCAGCTGGTTTTTGACCTTCTTAAATTACTGCCAAGGTTACTCTAGCTCTCTAGAATGCCGTCCAATTCTGTGTCATCATCTTCAAACCACCATCCAACCAGGGACAGAAGACCGACTTATCTTACTCTCCCTTATGTTTCTGTGCAAGTGTTTATAACGGGCAGGGCACCCGAGGAGACAGATTTAGGTCTGTGATGTGGTATTCAAGAAAGGGAAGTTCTTAAGACTCGTCTGAAAGATGCTTCTAATGCATTTGTTTTGCCTGATTTGCAGCAACAGTTGTACATTGGTTCCCGAGATGGACTGGCTCAGCTCTCCTTGCACAGATGTGACACTTATGGGAAAGCTTGTGCAGACTGTTGTCTTGCCAGAGACCCCTACTGTGCCTGGGATGGAAATGCATGCTCTCGCTATGCACCCACTTCAAAAAGGTGAGAGGCACATCAAATTAAGATGAAGCCTTGCTTTTCACACAATGAATATCTTACACGAATACCTTCTCTTGTAGTTTAAAGAGAAAACATATAGAGAACATGGTCTGTGGTAGGAATATTACAATCTAAATGTTTTAGAGTTTTTCATACAGCTAAATTTTGAAGGAGGATAAAACAGAATGTTCTGAAATCCGGAAATGTGGAAGTCTTACCAAACCAGTTTTGTTCGATGCACAGCAAGCCAAACGTGGAGATGCCAAGATGTGCAGCAGGGAACGGGTTTATTCACGAAGCAGTCAAGCGGGGAGATGGGAAAAACAAGTCTCATTCGCCTCCCCAAAGGCGAAGGACTGAGGATACTTATGGGAGAAAGCTGAGGTGTGGGGAGACTGGGGAAGGTTAATTGGAGATAAGAAAAAGGTGAGGTAATCATCGTTCTACGCAGATGAAACTAAGCTACAAGCTTCTTCCTGGGATGCCTGCTCTGAGCGTGGATTTTTTGGCCTCTGATGTCAAAAGGTCACTGGACACTCCCACATGCCCAGGGGGAGGGTGAGTGGTCCTAACCAGTCTTAACCGGCTAGAGCTCAAACTGAACACAGCTGACTCCAAGTTCCTAAACAACTTGGGCAAACATCCTGTTTAGGTTACCTGAGGCTTGGAGGACACGCACGTTTTTATAGCAACAATTAAAGCAAGCTTGACTAATGAAGGCAGATTACAGGTTTCATGGATTTAACTGACGATAACCCTCGGTTTCAGAGCTTTAAAAAATTCTGATAAATTGTTTATATCCTTTTTCTTCATCTTTGTCTAAAAGCATGAAAAGTTTGCTTTCTTTACTACTCTACCCTTTGTATATTCTTCCCTTATTTATAAATATGTATATACTCGTAGTTACTGTTTTACAAATAATGTATAAATGTTTTTGTAACAGTGTAGATTATATACAGCCCACAGCACATCCCAGTGATTCTGTATAATTTTGCTTTTACTCCAACTTGACCAATTTCTGCCACCCAGATATGCTTAAATATCCGACTACATCCTGCTGTTTGTAGTTTCTTGCTTTATGTGCTCTTAAAAATAATGCTATTCTGGGCCAACAGTACCCAGCTAGGAATTTATTTTACACACACGGGCAAAAAAGTACCACAAATTATATGTTTGATTGTCATTTCAGCACAGTTTTCAATAGCAAAATTATTGGAAACACCCTGAATCCTCATTAATATGACTGATGGTGGCTGAGTATATTAAAATATCATTATTTTAAAGTGTGGTTTATAGTAACACTATTTTCTAAAGTATTGCCCAAAGTATATTTTATTCTACGTAAAATGTCAGCAAACTGTATGTGGTATTTTTTTTTCATCTTTAGGTCTTAACAAAATAAGGTAACAGGTGAGCATATGTTAGTCCCGCTAGTACATATGCACTTTTATTTTTTGGAATGTTTACTGATTTGTCAAATTGCAAATTCTAGTGGTCACAGATTGAATGTATAGTACAAAAACAGATACTATTCCAAGACCTTTTTATATTCCCTGAAATCTCTGAATTAAATGTAAGTGGGGAGATACCATTATTTCAAGTTTAAAGTAAAAAGTCACAAGATTTTTGTTATAGTTTTTGACAAAGAATATACTCACCCTAGTTAGTCTTTGGGGAGTGCTTTTCTTTTCAAGAACCTAAAAAACAAGAATGCTCATTTAGTTGGTAATGAACCTTCAGTTTGATGAATTGATGCTGTTCCTTAAGAAGCCAAGATTTAAAAACATTCTTGACCTTAGGTACCTTATACCATCATAATTTTTTCTTCTTGTATTTCTCAAGACTGTATCTCTGATCTTGCAGACAAGCAACTATGATGTTCTCCCTTACCTAACAATGTCCATGTGAGCCAAAAAATGTGTATGATAAATGAATCTCCCACAGGGCTGTCATCTGGTCAGCATGCCCCTTAAGGAACACCCTACATATCACAGAATGTTTACTGTGACATCTAGGATCTCTGATGTGGCAACATAAAATAACCAAAGCAAATGAAACTGTACTCCGAGTGTAAGACTTATTTAACTTAGATGTGGCAGATCTTTACTTTCTTTATGCAGTAGTTACTATTTTCTCTTAAGGAAAATATGTGACAATAATGTACAAGGCCATTATTTTATTAGTATCATTATCACTACTCTCAGAGAAACAATGTGAACTATGTGTCAGTAGATAGAAATAACATCTAGCCATTAGGCCATATCAAACTTGTACTTTCTGTTTCAAATGATATTTATCTCGTTGTTTAATCACGTCAGTATAATAATGAATCTTCATATGATAAGGCATTTTGTATTTGTGTGTACTTTCTTACCCACTAACTAAAGCTCTTTTATATCTTATTACTTTTCCGTTGGCTGACTGAAAAAAAGAAGATACAAATAGTTACCCCCATAGGAAGTATATAATAACTGGATTGTATTTATATTCAGCCTGTTCTGTTGAATAATTTGTCAAAAGCCAGAGAAAAAGAAAACTGGGGTAGTTAAATGAAATTCAGATCATCTTACTACCAAAACAGGATTTATTCTGAAATAAAATTCAGATCACCTTATTACCGAAACAGGATTTATTCTGTTAGGACTCTACCACTAGTATTATTTGAATTAATGTTAGAGTGATTGGAATATTGACCTGCATTTAAGTTGAGCAGTAAAGCATAATTCTGCTTCTGCTACTGTTATGAGTGTTAGATGTAGACTTTGTATATCTCAGATATCATGCTTGAAGTTCTATTTAATCCCTTTTGCATAGGCGAGCTAGACGCCAAGATGTGAAGTATGGGGACCCAATCACCCAGTGCTGGGACATAGAAGACAGTAAGTATAGGTTTAATATGCTTTCCTCCCACTGAAAATTTTAAGCCTGGTCTTTGTGTGTCTTTTTTATTATACGAGTTAAAACACCTACTCATTTTGTGTAATGCTTGCATTCTGGAAAAGCAATAGGAGGTTTTATAAATCAACCCCCTGTTCACGTGCCTAAGTGGTAATTCTTTGTTATATTTGCTTCATAAGGCTTTTAAAATTCCTATACCTTTTTTTTTTTTAATGCCTTATCCATCCTTGTAAAGTTTGAAACTGCTATTAGAGATAAAGCAGAATATAGTCCAAAACATATGGACATTTAGAGTAAACTCAAAGAGACCCTCCTAGAAAAGTTTGATAAAAGTGTTGGACTTACTAGAAAGAAATTTTAGGTAGCCTGTGCATTATTTGTATTCACTTATTAATTTGTGTATCCATTCAATCAGTAAATATTTATTAAGTGACTTCCATGTGCATGTAATCGTCCCGGATCTACTTTGAGAGAAAAAGCTCCTTAGAGAACTTACAATTCTTTGGGGAAATGTCATAAGGCACAATTAGTGATGTGGGAGTTTAGCAAAATAAGAGGTCACCAGAGGCTGTACTGTTCAGAGAAAATGTCATAGAATGGAAGATCTTGAAAGTCTGAGTGTGAGAAGGGCAGAGTGGAGAATTGAGAGGAAGTCTGTTGAGTGACTCTGATAACAGAGAAAAAAATCTGTAGAAGTATATATTCCAGAGCTTTAGTTACTTTCCACTCCCAAGCTCTGCCTTCAGATAGAAAATATATGCACACGTGCGTGCGCGCGCACACACACACACACACACACACACAACTGGAAGAAGAAATGAACTGCCTTTCCATCATCATATTGTTAGTAACCACCTACCACTGAATAAACAACCCAGATTTCATAGTCTATAACTGCTGGTCTGGCAGAGTTTTCTTTTTTAAAAACAAAACAATTATTTCTAATTTATAATATCATTCTCCTGAAAACTAAGCTCTAGTCCAGAATAGTACGTTTGTCTTCCTGTTCTAATGTGTAGGTGGCTCACTGTAATGTACGGTGTTTTCTTTAGCAGTCACTACTGTGTGCTATGCAGTTTTTCACACGTGCACATGAGATTAGGAGGGACTATTTTAGGTACTGAGGATATGCGAATGAACATAAAAGAAAACAATCTGTGCATTCATGGATCTTACATTTAAATGTGTGTTAGGGGAGGGAGCAGGCAACAAACATAAAAACAAGTAAAATATATGCCATGTCATATAATGATAAATGTTATAAGGACTTACAAAACACCATTGCTTACTAAGGCACTCACAATTATTGTGTCCACCTCATCACAGCCCATTCTTGTTATAGCCCATTGCACATCTCCTTTTCATCATCACCACTCTAACCCAATATATTTTTTGTCAAGATCACCAGCAGTTTCCTCCTTGCCAAATCCAATGGCCACTTTTCCGTTCCCATTTTTACTTACTCTCTAGCTCCCTCCTCCGTGGAACACTTTCTTCACTAGGCTCCATGCAGTGATGTGCTGGAGCCAGCTCTTATGGCCCCATGAGAGCTGACTGTGTATTACGGAGGAATTTTGTGAGCTGAGTTTTAAACCACTGGGAGCTTGAACCAGCCGTGGTAGGAGTGTTTACACCAGGAAAATCGGCAAGCAATACAAATAAGGGCCTTTTGTTTTCAGAGATGGTCTCCCCAGCACCCCTCTGCTTCATGGCACCACAGGGAAAACTTCTGGTTTTTCTCTTACCTTACAGGTTTCTCATTCTGAGTGTTCTTAACTTTCCTTTTCATCCTGCCATCTAAACATCCAGTCTCTGTATATTCACTCCTTAACGCCATCCATTTCAATACTATCAGAGGCAATTTTTTTTTAGTTTTTTTTTTTTTTAATTGAAGTACAATGTTGATTTACAATGTTGTGTTACTTTCTGGTGTACAGCAAAGTGATTCAGTTATACATACATATTTATTCTTTTTCATATTCTTTTCCATTATGGTTTATTACAGGATATTGAATATAGTTCCCTGTGCTATACAATAGGACCTTGCTGTTTATCCATTCTATATATCATCATTTGCATCTGCTAATCCCAAACTCTCAATCCATCCCTTTGCTGTCCCCCTCCCCCTCCCCCTTAGCAACCCCAAGTCTGTTCTCTGTTTCATAGATAAGTTCATTTCTGTCGTATTTTAAATTCTACATATAAGTGATATCATACGGTATTTGTCTTTCTCTTTCTGAGTTACTTTGCTTAGTATGATAATCTCTAGGTCCATCCATGTTGCTGCAAATGGCATTATTTCATACCTTTTTATGGCTGAGTACTATTCCATTATATATATACACCACATCTTCTTTATCCATTCATCTGTCGATGGACATTTAGGTTGCTTCCATGTCTTGGCTATTGTAAATAGTGCTGCTGTGAACATTGGGGTGCGTGTACCTTTTCAAATTATAGTTTTGTCCAGATATATGCCCAGGAGTGGGACCATAGGATCATGTGCCAACTCTATTTTTAGTTTTTTGAGGAACCTCCATTCTGTTCTCCATAGAGGCTGTACCAATTTACATTCCCACCAACAGTGCAGGAGGGTGCCCTTTTTCTACAGCCTCTCCCGCATTTGTTATTTGTAGACTTTTTTTTTTTTTTTTTTTTTTGCGGTACTCGGGCCTTTCACTGTTGTGGCCTCTCCCGTTGCGGAACAACAGGCTCCGGACGCACAGGCTCAGCGGCCATGGCTCACGGGCCCAGCCGCTCCGCAGCATGTGGGATCTTCCCGGATGGGGACACGAACCCGTGTCCCCTGCATCGGCAGGCGGACTCTCAACCACTGCCACCAGGGAAGCCCTGTAGACTTTTTAATAATAGCCATCATGACGGCTGTTAGGTGGTACCTCATTGTAGTTTCAATTTGAATTTCTCTACAATTAGCAATGTTGAGCATCTTTTCATGTGCCTATTGGCCATCTGTACGTCTTCTTTGGAGAAATGTCTATTTAGATCTTCTGCACATTTTTTGATTGGGTTTTTTTTTGGTTTGTTTGTTTTTGTTATTGAGTTGTATGGGCTGTTTGTATATTTTGGAAATTAAGCCCTTGTTGGTCGCATCATTTACAAATATCTTCTCCCAGTCCGTAGGTTGTCTTTTTGTTTTGTTTATAAGTTTGTAAGTTTGATTAGGTCCCATTTGTTTATTTTTGCTTTTATTTCTATTGGCTTGGTAGACTGACCTAAGAAAATATTGGTACAATTTATATCAGAGAAATATTTTGCCTACATTCTCTTCTAGGAGTGTTATGGTTTCATGTCTTATACTTAAGTCTTTAAGCCATTTTGAGCTTATTTTTGTGTATAGTGTGAGGGTGTGTTCTAACTTCACTTGCTTTACAAGTGGCTGTCCAACATTCCCAACAACACTTGCTGAAGAGACTGTCTTTTCTCCAGTGTATATTCTTGCCTCCTTTGTGAAAGATTAATTGACCATACATGTGTGGGTTTATTTCTAGGCTCTCTATTCTGTTCCATTGATCCATATGTCTGCTTTTATGACAATACTATGCTGTTTTGATTACTGTAGCTTTGCAGTATTGTCTGAAGGTGGGGAGGGTTATGCCTCCTGCTTTGTTCTTTTTCCTCAGGATTGCTTTGGCAATTCTGGGTCTTTTAAGGTTCCATATAAATATTAGGATTATTGGTTCTAGTTCTGTGAAAAATGTCAGGGGTAATTTAAAAGGGATCTCATTAAATCTGTAGATTGCTTTGTGTAATATGGCCATTTTAACAATATTGATTCTTCCAATCCAAGAGCATGGAATGTTTTTCCATTTCTTTAAATCGTCTTCAGTTTCCTTTATAAGTGTTTTACAGTTCTCAGTGTATATGTCTTTCACCTCCTCGGTCAGGTTTATTCCTAAGTATTTTATTTTTTTTTGATGAGATTTTAAAAGGGATTTTTTTTTTCTTCACTTTCTCTTTCTGATGCAACCAATTTCTGTATGTTGATCTCGTATACTGCTACCTGGCTGAATTTGTTTATCAATTCTCGTAGTTTTTGTGTGAAGTCTTTAGGGTTTTCTATATGTAGTATCATGTCATCTGCATACAATGACAATTTTACCTCTTCTCTTCCAACTTGGATAACTTTTCTTTCTTTTTCTTGTCTGCTTGCTGTGGCTAGGACTTCCAGTGCTATGTTGAACAGGAGTGGTGAGAGTGGACATCTTTGTCTGGTCTGGATTTCAGCAGGAAGGCTTTCAGCTTTTCACTGTTGAGTATTATGTTGGCTGTTGGTTTGTCATAAATAGCTTTTGTTATGTTGAGGTATGTTCCCTCTAAACTCACCTTGATAAGAGTTTTTATCATGAATAGATGTTGACTTTTATCAAATGCTTTTTCTGCATCTTTTGAGATGTGGCTTTGTTGATCATGTGGTTTTTGTCTTTCTTTTGTTGATTTGGTGTATCACATTGATTTGCATATGTTGAACCATCCTTGTGACCCTGGGATGAATCCAATTTGGTAATGGTGTATGATCTTTTTTACGTGTTGTTGGATTTGCTTTGCTAATATTTTGTTGGGAATTTTTGCATCTATATTCATCAAAGATACTGACCTGTAATTTTCTTTTTTGGTAGTGTCTTTGTCTCGTTTTGGTGTCAGGGTAATGGTGGCTTCATAGAATGACTTGTGGGAGTGTTCCCTCCTCCTCAATCTTTTGGAAGAGTTTGAGAAGGATTGGTATAGTTTCTTCTCTTATTGTTTGGTAGAATTCCCCAGTGAAGCCTTCTGGTTCTGGACTTCTGTTTGCAGGGAGTTATATTATTTCAGATTCTATTTCACTTGTAGTGATCAGTCTGTTCAAATTGCCTGTTTCCTTTTGATTCAGTTTTGGTAGGCTGTATGTTTCTAGAAACATGCCCATTTCTTCTGGGTTGTCCAGTTTGTTGGCATATAATTGTTCATAGTATTCTCTATCAGAGGCAATTTGACTCCCAGATTGATTGTCCAGTTCTGAACTCTCGCCTGTGTGCAAGACTTGTATGCTCTGTGCCTGCTCAAGAACCCCTCTCATATGCCTAATAAGAATCTCAAATTATACCTGGGAAAGAATTCTTGTCATTTTCTCTAAAACTTACTTGTTCTGCAGACTTCCCCATATTAATAAATAGCACCACCACTCACCCAACTGCTTTGTCAAAAAGCAGCTAGGAGTCATCTTTTCATGCTTCTCTTTCTTTTACATCTTATCACCAGCATCTCAGTACAGACCTTTGGCTCAGTGGTCACAACTGCCACTTCTCATCACCTCCACATGCCATCCTAACCAGACCCACCAGAACTCTTCAGTAGCTGCTAAACTGGTCTCCCTGCTTCCATGCTTGCCTCCCTTCAGTCTAGATCCCACTCAGTAGCCAGAGTAACCTCTTTCTAAACTTCAGTCACGGGGCTTCCCTGGTGGCGCAGTGCTTAAGAACCTGCCTGCCAATGCAGGGGAACACAGGTTTGATCCCTGGTCCAGGAAGATTCCACATGCCACGGAGCAACTGAGCCCGTGCACCACAACTACTGAGCCTGTGCTCTTGAGCCTGCGTGCCACAACTACTGAAGCCCGCGTGCCTAGAGCCAGTGCTCTGCAACAAGAGAAGCCACCGCAATGAGAAGTCCTCGCACCGCAGCTAAGAGTAGCCCCTGCTCCCCACAACTAGAGAAAGCCTGCGCGCAGCAATGAAGACCCAACGCAGCCAAAAAAAACCACACTTTAATCAATCAGATCCTGTCACTCCCTTACTCAGAATCTTTCACTAGCATCTTAGAGCAATTAGGAAACACTCCACGGCCTTTACCATGGCCTGCGAGATTCTACCTGATCTGCTTCCTAACACCTTGTCTGACCCTCGCATCACTGTGGCACAGCTTGCTCACAGGCTTTCTCTTTTTCAAAAGCGCCAGTCTGGTTCCTGCCTCAGCCCTGTTTGCATTTGTTTCCTCTGTACCTGAAGAACTCTTCACTTCAGGTGTGCACGTGGCTCCATCTTCACATCATTTAATCCTGGGATTGAAATGTTAATTTCTCAGAGACACCCTTCCTGACTAACCTACCTGAAATACCCTTCTCTCCTTCTAACCCTAATTATTCCCTAATCTGCTTTATTTTTACTTGTAATGCGTAACACAGCCAGATACTATATTCTTTATTTATTCATTCACTTGATTATTTTGTCTCTGTCACTGGAATATAAAGGTGGTGAATCTGCCTGTCATAGTCATCAGTATATTTCCTGCACTGAAAGCAATGCCAGTATGGTAGGCATGAAAGAATCTTTGCATAATGCATAGGTAAAAGGAAGGATACCCAGATGGAGAGCACTTGAGCTGTGCCTTAAGGAAACAATCAAATTTTACTAAGTAGATGAAGTAACAATTATTAAAATCAGAAAGAATTCATATAGGTTTTGTTAAGTTTGTGATGATCCCTCTGTTATTGTCTGGAGTTCACTCTACAGGTGCTAAGGAGCTATTTCATATTACTAAGAAAAGTTGTTTTTAAAAATAAAAGTAATTTATACCTGTTTGGTGACTGATAGGAATAGAAGCCAGAGACAGAGAATCAATTGTGAGAATTAAAGTAGAGATTATGAGGGCATTTACAAACTAAGCGTTTTCGATCTTAGGGGAGAGAAAGGGTCACATTTGAACACTTGTTTCTGGTAAAGAAGAAAGGAGATGACTTGCTTATAACCCACCATAAATATGTGTTGCATTGAGTCGGTCAAGTCTTGAATAACTGGCAAATAGCTGTTTTGTTTCTTCCTTCCTTCCTTTGTTCATTAATTGTTATATACTGTGATACTGCATGATTATTAATGATATAAAATCAGTAATTCATGTAGATGAACTGTGTTTAACCATGTTAAACACATATAATCTTGCTGCAGTGACTTCAGTGAAATGTCATATGTGTATTCTAAAGAAATATTCCAGATATTTCTCCATGAAAAAAAATTTTTGCCTGCAATCTGGAAGATTATTATCTTTAAAATTATTTTATACTTAACGAGAAGATATTCTGCTATTTAAAAACATTATTGTATACAACTTTTGCACTTTTAAAAATGGATAGTAACAGACATTATATATAGTATGTATGTATATATGTGTATGTGTATATGTATACATACATACATATAGGTTTAAAAATAGAAAATTTTAAACTCAGAGATAAAACAAACATTATCGGAAGAAACAATAAATTAATTTCCAGTCAAACTGATGCAGGGATGAACTTTGTTTCAAAGGGTCACTGTTTCTACTGATTTGAAAATGGATTTCTTATAATCAGCTCACTATTTCACTTTTCCAGTTGATTTCACTAATTTATCTTTCACTGAATTGACCAATTCTTTGGTTGAATCCGTCTAATTGAGTTTCTCCTTGCCCCATCACCTAAACAATCAGCCTGCATCCTCCCTGCTTTGTTCATGAACTCCCTTTGCTCAGGAAAATGGTATCTGTTACTATGAAGTGATGCGTGTCTTTCTCTTCCGTGATCGGCACTGGTGATCTTCCTGTGCATTAGGAAGTTATTAGCTGTGAAAATCGTGGCTATAATCTGTTAAATTGCCAGAAGAGAGTGGATAGATTACAGATTTCAAGTGGAATCCGCACATTTTGAAGGTTAGGTAAGGTTAATTCATAATGGGGTCAGCATGTTTGACTTAATCACTGCTGGTAAGACACAAATAAGTTCAAAAGAAGTTTCTTGAAAAGAAGCCTAACTGTTGGATGCACGTGCATTCATGCCATTTGCTGATAATTCTGCATGCTTAGGTTTAGGATTCACTTAGGCCCCTTAAGCCTTCCTCTGGTTTATGCCTAAAATGCTAAGTAGGCCCATCTGCAGAATTGAGACATGTGAATATACGATGAAACAGTGCATGTTTGGGCCAGGCTGAGAAGCTGTCATTTTTTATTTGATCAGATCTGAGCTGCAGATCTTAGATCACACATGGGACACAGCCTTTGGCTACTCTGGAAGGAATGTATTTCAGATGGTGCAGTTGATTTACGAGAATAAGGTGTCTGAGACACTGATCCTTTAGCCTCCCATTAACTATCTTATAGCAAATGCATGTTGGGCTATAATATCCCTCTTTGAATAAAAGAGAACATTTTTTGGTAGATAATACAGAGAAGGTCCTGATTCTGAGTATTAGAGCATCTAACTTATTAGCATCATCACAGAGTTTCATTAAGTATAGAGCACTGCACTGACTTTTCTGAGATCAAAATGTCATATGGTCATAACATATGGTTATATGTTATACGGTCAGCTCTGTGGACCAAATCATAATAGAATTTCTCTTTAGAGGTGAGATAAATTGCTCTACAGAAATATCTGCAGAATTAGTTATATTTTATATAAATTAAAAGGCATTAAAGCGTTAAAAGATGTTGAAGTTTATTCAGTTCAGCTCAGAGAGGCTCAGTGTTTAAAGTTAGATGTTGTGAATTCTTATTTAAAAAAAGAAATTGCAAAAAGTTAATATATTGATGAAAGAGTAAAAATTGCAGTGCGGGGATAGAGTTTTAAAAATCAATCTATTAGATAGTATTCTACTCTCAGGTTACAACATTATAACATGAATTTCCTTTCTCTTTAATAATGTGTATGAATCTTTCCTCCATGGCATCTGTTCTAAATCAGTCTATTTTCCCATTGCTTTTAAAATCGTGTCAAGGTTAATCTCCTATTCCATGTTTGCTTTCCAGGCATTAGTCATGAAGCTGCTGATGAAAAGGTGATTTTTGGCATTGAATTTAATTCAACCTTTCTGGAATGTATACCTAAATCCCAACAAGCATCTATTAAGTGGTATATCCAGCGGTCAGGAGATGAATATCGAGAGGAGGTAAGTTATAGTCATCAAAGAATGCTCACCTTGAGGGAAACAGTGTAAAACTTAAATCAAGTTTAGGTTGTGAGAGGAGATGTTCAACTTTTAGTGCCAAGTGGAGCTCTTATCACTACATGATAACAAGGAAAATAAAATTTTATACTCTCTAGCACCCAAGGTAACAATGCCTTTGAGATATGAATAGGCCAATTTAATGCAAATGTGTTAATAAATACATTTAAAAGCAAATTGAATTAAAAAAATACAGGATTCTTCTTCTACTTTTTATTTTTCATTGATGGTGTATATTTTAGAATAATTCCCTGATCAAGAACAAGACTTTCCCCCCACAAAAGCACAATGACTAAATTCTCTCTCTCATTGTGTTCAGTTTAGATCATAAAACATGTCAAGTTTGTACAGAAATGGAAGTATCTATCTTATCATATCATAGGAGCAAGTTGGATAAGTATCTGGACATCTGTACCTCTCCACTCTAGTGTATTAAAATTAAATCAACAGAGGGAAAAGTAATATGGATGCTCTACTCATCTTTTGACTTTTTTCTGTTTGTTTTTTTCTGACACATACATGTGATTAAAACATATTACAAAGATTTTGTGAGATATGTAGGTTATATATGTTACTGAATTTAATGAGATGAGTTTGGGTAGTCTGAGAAATCCTGTATTATTCAAATGTCATGTAACAAAGGTTAAATGACAGAATTTTTATATTTCTATTCTAATGCCTATGAGAAACCAGTGATACTCAATCTAGATTTCTAAAAACCCCAATATTAAACTAAGGACACTGTAATAGTAATGGAGTGAACACAGGCTCAGAATTAGATGCGTTGAGTAATGATTCTTTGGTAATATTACTGAGGACTGTGGGCTGGAATTTTCTAAGGTAAATAAAATCAATGCAAAAGTTACTGTCAAAATTAAATGAGAAAACATATACAAGAATGTGTATTTCAAAGCAGAGGATTACTCACAAGTGTAAAGTATGCATATAAAATTGCAGGCACTCTCTACTGGGAGGACGTGTGAAATACGAAAGAGCACTGATGATGTGTTCACCCTGACTGCTGAGGGTTCGTAAGCAGGTGGTGACTTCTCTAGCACTCAGTTTCTCTGCCATATAAGCAGGTGGACCAGATGTCCTCTAAAATATCAGCCTCCTTGTGAAGTCTACAAACACTTAAATAGTATATGTAATCGGTCAGACATTACTGTGTAATAGTGGTTCTCAACCTCAGGTAGTTTTGCTCCCAAGGTATTCACATTTAGCAATACCTGGAGACATTTTTGGTTGTCACGACTGGGTGGATGGAGGATGCTACTGGCATCTAGTGGGTCGAGGTCAAGGATGATGCTACCATCCTGCAATGCACAATACCTCACAATAGATAACCATCCATCTCACCCAAATGTCAGTTGTGCTAAGGTTGAGAAACCTTGGAGTCAAAGAACCAAATTTTATCATAAGTGATTAATGTAAAGATATGTTCCACTGTTACATTAAGAAATTATCATTCTCTTCGTCTGAGAATAATTTCTCTATCAAAATATTGACCCTTCACATACTTAATACTAAGGGAATAACTTCCTTCTTTATTTCAGATTTCTCTGGTAAAACTTGATTCTTCATTGTTCCTAACATCCATAAGTTCTAAGAATATGGCATATCCATATTTATACTAAATATTTATTTTAAGAGTCTCACTGTTTACCAATACATATTGAAGTTTTACCTGACATAGAGGTGATTTAATTTCAAGATATAAAGCATTTATTATTTATCCATGAAATATTGCAAGGACATTATCTGAATTTTTGTAACATGCATATTTTCTTTTCGATATATTGCAGTATTTTACTTTTGAATATCCCAAGTGACTATTTTTAATTTTATAGTTAATAAAGTTTGATAATTTCATTTAAATATAATTTTTTAATGTTTTTTTTTTTCTCCATGACAAATTTAATCTGACTTTTAAAAAATGTGGAACTCTGCTTGGGGTACTCTCCCAGCTATAGAGATGTACGTTTGCCTATGCATGTTTGCACTCACATCTTTCATGTTTCCTGAAAATGCTATACATTACTTTAATGTATGTTTTAAGTATATCAGACAGTCATGGTGGTAGCATGCTCCATAAATTTCAATGGAGCAGAAATAGTGTATTTATTGATTTATACTTTAAAATATTTTAGCTATAATGTTTCAACTGGTATTTTCATCTACCTTTGTAAATAGTTATACATTGTCCAGGAATATGCAGTACTGCTTCCTGAACTGAGGAAAGGGGCAAAATCCAGACTAGATTTGAAGCATTTTTCCCAGCAGGATACCCTCTGCTCTTTACCAAGAAGGTCACAGTTAGAAATCTTTCCGCCACTCAAAAAAAGAAAAAAAAAAAAAAAAAAAAAAAAAAAAGCCTGAGGGAAGGCCCAGGATCTCCTGTGGCACAGAGGCTGTCACCAGGTTATTCTCTGCCAGGAGGAGAACATTTCCTTACTGAGTTGTTTCACAGTTGGGTGCTGTTGGGGAGGTCATGAGTCAGTTATTCACTGACTTTCTTATAAAGCTGTTCTTGAAATTGATGATGTTTGTGCTGTAACTAGCAAGTTAATCGCTCCCCAAGCTTCTGTTGAACTTCTGAGATCTGAATAAATAAAAGAGGCAGTACCTTATACCATTTGTGATAGTAATTTTTCTGTGGATTTTTGAAACATTTTAAAAACATCTTCAAATATTTGTATTTTTCTATCTGTAGGTCTTCATTTTGTTTTTGTTGCTTTTATTATAAAAGCAATATAAATGGTTTTGAAAATAAACAACTATGAGACCACTAAGTGTAGATAAGCACAAATACTATTCTGACGTCTATTCCACCTTCTTTTTTTCCTACTTACCACTACACTATAAGCATTTTCCCCTGCCATTCAATTTTAATACCATGTTTCCTGTCCCACATCCCTGCCATCCTGATGACACAGTCATCCACAGATGTTCCATGTTTTATTAAGTTCACGTAACCTCTTAAAAAAGCAATCAACTTTCCTTTAGCTAAATCTTTCTCTACTTGTCTATTTTCTTAGGACAAATTCTTAAATGTAAAATAAGTGAGTTAAAGACTTTAATTATCTTACAGCTTTGGATAAACAAGTGCATATTGCTAATTTCTCATCAAAATCACCATATTGGTAAATTTACGTATCATTTGCTTGGTTTATGTTGATATATTCATTTAAAAATTATTTTAACAAACCCCTTTATATTATAGATATTATCATTTTAATGTTATGCATATTATATGTAACTTTTTATTGTTTTCTATCTGTAAAAATTTTTGTGTGTCCCTAACACACACAAGTTTTATGTTTTATATAGACAAATCTATTGATTTATATCTATATTTCTCACTTGTGCTTAGAATTTCCTTCCCCAATGAAACAGCAAATATATATTTTCTAGTCATTTTATGATTTTATTTTTACAATTACAGTTTACATTTTATATTTACATTTAATTAAAGATATTAGTTAATCTAGGAGTGAGTTATGTATTCATTCGATTTTTTTTTCTTTAAATAATGAGCCAGTTGCCTCGGCACTATTTTTAAATAAGTCATCTCCTATGTTTGTTGAAGAAGGGAGATATTCTTGAATCCCTAGTCACTTCCAAGACACGTGCAGTGCTTTCGCTATGAAAGACCTGACAGGTGAATTATATGCAAAGGAATTACCATTAGGCTGCTATTATCAGAGAAGGAAGTCACTGACCTTTACCTGCTGTTTAGTACCTAACTGTCCTTTGTCCCTTACCATGTTTCTCTTTTCACTTCAAATGAATTGCCCTTCACTGAAGATCTACATTGAATAATGCCAAATTTATTATCCTTGCTCACATTAAGCAAATGGATAGTTGACCCCGGTTCAAGCATGGTTTTGATATGTAAGGCTGAGCAGTTTTTACTTATCACTTCTAGAGTGAAGAAAATTCCATGAGTTTAAATCACTGGTCAGAGATTACATTATCTCTTTGTAGAGGAGCTGAATTTTCTAAATTGACTGTGCTGACATTTCACTGTCGAGATGCAGTCTGCATAATGCATCCTATTCCAGCATGGAATGAAAGCACTACAGAGAATGGGAATGTAAAGCAGGCAAATGTTAATCAACCACTTAATTTCTGGGTCACAGATTTCTATCTCTAGACTGCAAAAATCCTATGAAAATACATCAATTCAAAATGTGTTTTATTAGAGATGCCATTTCATGAAAGGCATAGTTTTGAAATTTTAGGAAGAGAAAAAAATCACTTAAATAATCTAATAGACTTTTTGATCTAATAAATCCAAAAAGAAATTCATTAAAGCAAACTTTTTATCTGTAGGTCAAAAATCAAAAGAAGAAGTAAGCATTCCATCAAAGAAAGGAAAGGTGAAGGACCACGATGGAGTAATGAAATGTCAGGTGTTTATGAAACCCTGAGTCCTGTTAGGGACAGAAGTAGACTGGAAAGGAGGGAAGGGGGCCAGACTTCAGAGTAAAATAACATAAATGGGACACAAAAAGAGAATAGCAAAAATAATGATGAAGTGTTGCATAGTATGTGTGAAGTCACAAAGTCATCATTCCTTCCTGTCAGAAGCTTAAAAAGGACAATAAAAACTAGTGACTCAGAGCTGTGACAGTCTCTAAAAGCCACATTAAACGCAGTTTAAACATTAGCAAGAATACCAGCTAGGAAAGAACACCCAGAGATGAAACGGAACGGAAGTCACGCACTTTGGTCATCATGCTGGTAACCACAGGCCATTTTCCGTTAAAGAATTACTGAAGTAAAGGCTTCAGAACATCACCTCTCCAGCAATATGGCAGCAGTCTACGATGCTGCTAATAATACTTCACACTCAACCTTCAGAGAGCTTTACTTTTAACACCCCAAATACACCGTACGCTGTGTCACCAACTTGATAAATGGGACACCAATTGGGGAAGATAAATGAGTAGTCATAGGAAGCAGAGCAGATAGGGACCAGAACGTGGGCTGTGGAGTCAGAGTTTCAATTTCATGTTCTAAGATATATTTAAATGAAAAAACAATAATTCCTACAATAAAATTATTTAAAGGAAGATATGTAGTATGTGTTACATTTGAGATTGATATTATTGTTTAAGACTGATCCTTTAGAGCTCTACCAATTCAAATTCCCTTTTATTTTTGGCAGCAGATCCCTATAGTTTCTGAGAATGTAAGTTACTTCAACATTAATTTGTATTACAGTAGCATTTAAAAATATGTGGGCCTTTAGATAAATCCATTAGGGAAAAAAAAAAAAATCGACTACACACCAATTCACCAAATGGGCAAAGTAAGGGAAACAAACAAACAAACCCCTGACGGTGTGGATTCGTTGTAGCGCAAGGGCAGGGCTGGAGACCATTCAGCCTCATTAACCAGGGATCTGAGCTGTGACCTGCCTTTGGCCTTGTGTGGTACCCCGCCAGCTGCACTTCTCTGGCATAGAAGGTGGTTGGCCATATACTTGTTAGTTAACTGGGCTGGTAGCCAGAGATGTTTCTTTGCCTTTTCTCATATTTCCAGAACTGGAGGGATTTTTCCTACATATTTTTCACATAAAGATGCAAAGTATAGTCCACCCACTGTGAATAAATTTAATTTAGCCGTCTTTATGCCTCCTTGATTTCCATCAACTCTAAGTCTACAATACAGGGGCAGATGTGTAAACTGGGAAATCTTCCAGACTTCTTTGTTGTTATTCTACTTAATGCTGAGCTGCTCAACAATACTCCACATTAAACAGGGCTCTTGTGTCGGTAAACATGCCTGTAGTTTATTGAAGATAGGTTCTCTATTCACACCAGATTGGAGGCCAGGCAAGCTTAAATGTTTGAATTGTCTTTCAGTACTACTGCTTCAAAGGGCAGAGAGCGTCACATTTCAGTGGAGGTTCTTTTTGTTCATTGAGCTTTCTCACACTTGAAATCACATTACCATGTTATAGTATACTGAGGTATGGCAAATATTTCCACAAATGACATAGTCTAAAGTATCATACAGACATAAAGTATCAAAATTCAATCCATAGTAAAAAGAGAAATTCAGCTTTAAATGTTGCTAAACTTCTGACTATATGGTCCTATTCAGTACAGCCCTGACATCCAAAAGGCTGTATCCTCCATGCCTTTCCACTTGACTTTTAACAAGTCACCACTTACAGTTTCCATAAGTGGCTCAGATCATTTATTTGGCAATATCTAGCCAACATTAAATTCCTTTTGGAATGACTGCTCTCTTCTACGTTACAGGTAGTAGTGTGCACTAAAGCTCTTTTTCTACACAATGACTGTCAAGAGTCACATTCTAGCTCTGAAATTCAGAAACAAATTGGTGTTCTTAGTACTCCAATTAGTATCTGAAATCTTTGTAAAGATGGTCAGTTGATAGTTTCCAGGTTTACTTCATTAACTTTCACAGCTTTTTATTCCTATCTGGAGACTGGAAGAAAAACTAACTATATTCCAAAGGCTCAGTTAGATGTAATAAGACGCACCCATACATCTTTGGGGGCTGTTACTTTAGTTGAAAGAGAGTTTAGTCACTCCCTTCGACTATGGCTGACAATACTATGCTTAATGACAGAGAGACAGGGATTGTATCTTTTAGGTTCATCTAAGTAAAACTATGTAGCCTCTTTGCTTTTGTTCATAGCCCTCTCTGTTTCTCATTTATTGCCTATATTTTTCCAATTCTGCAGTTGAAACCCGATGAAAGGATCATCAAAACAGAATACGGGCTACTGATTCGAAGTCTGCAGAAGAAGGACTCTGGGATGTATTACTGCAAAGCACAGGAGCACACTTTTATCCACACCATAGTGAAGCTGACTTTGAATGTCATTGAGAATGAACAGATGGAAAATACCCAGAGGGCAGAGCACGAGGAGGGGCGGGTCAAGGATCTGTTGGCTGAGTCACGGTTGAGATACAAAGACTATATCCAAATCCTTAGCAGCCCAAACTTCAGCCTCGACCAGTACTGCGAACAGATGTGGCACAGGGAGAAGCGGAGACAGCGAAACAAGGGCGGCCCAAAGTGGAAGCACATGCAGGAAATGAAGAAGAAACGAAATCGAAGACATCACAGAGACCTAGAAGAGCTTCCTAGAGCTGTGGCTACATAGTTTTCTATTTAATTTAAAGAAAAAGAATCCTTCACCTGCAAAAATACTGTCTTCTGTTTTATTCATCCTTATATTAACTCATAAGAGCTTTCCATGGAGTTTTGCTAAAGCACAAGAACAGTAATCTGAATAAGACTGTATCTGGTGGATATGGCATTAGCAAGGGCAAACCATTCATCTGAACCAATTTTCCAAGAACTAAACTTATACCTGCAAAGTATCAGAATTATCTCAAAAGAGGGGCTTTACATTTGTAAATGTTTTACACTCTGAGTTTTTGAATTTATTATGTTACATAAATAACTGAGCTAAGAAAGTGTCAAATTTGACATTGTAATAAGGTGCTTTATTTCCCTTGCATGGCCTTTAAGCACGGAGTTGACCTTGCAATTGTGCTATATGTTCTTATGAACAGATACATCATTCCACTCTAGAACTGGCTACCTGGTGGTAGGTTTGGAGGGAAGACATAAGATACAGCTCACATTATCAACAGGAACTTTCCCAGTGAGCCATTCACTCTTGGTGCATGGTTTGGGAATTTGGAGAGGTGCATTACTCCTTTCAGACTCCAGGGGTTACATTTAGTGTCCTGGAGCATTGATTTACTGAAGGGCATAAATGTTCCTCCCAGGATTCCTTATGACTTGTCAGGATAACAGGTTCACAGAGAGAAGTTGGTGCTCAGTTATGTGTCTTTAGAATATATGCTGAGCTTTACAGGGACAGAATGCTTAATATTTTAATAGGATATGGGAAAGCATTTTAATAAAATAAGGGAAACATCATGATGTATACTGCATCCTAA
>NW_021703776.1:26626719-26667289 GCF_005190385.1 Monodon monoceros | reverse complement strand
TGTGTGTGTGTGTGTGTGTGTGTGTGTGTGTGTGTGTGTGTGTGTGTACTTTTTTTAGCCAGTTGACAATTTCAGGCTATTTATTGATGCAAGATGCCAGAAGAAAGAAGAAAATGTTTCCAAGAGGAGAGAGAAAAGAAAGAAGGACAGGAGGAAGGAAGGGAGGGAGGGAGAGAGGAAGGAAGGAAGGAATTGTAAGAGCAAGAAAAGCCTTCTACTAGCTGTACAGTAAGGTTTATTTTGTTAGCAAGAGGAGGCACCGTGAGGTTTTGCTCATTGATCAGCCATATGTGTGAGCAGCAAATTAGAACCATTCATTTTTCTTGAGCTGGAGTTGCAATTCTCAAGAGTGGTGTGGATATACTGATGGGTCATAATTAGCTGGAGGTGAATTTCAAGTAATCTGATATTTGTTAAAGGAGCAAACTTTGCAAATGATTTTCTTTAAAGTAAATCAGAACACATTTAGGTTAAGCCTATGATAATAACCCCTTTGCTTCCATTCTGACATTCTATCTAGAGAGGAGCAAAAGGGTAGAGTAATAGAGGGCTGTCAGTTGTTCATAACTCTGATAGTGAGGGCCTCTCTAGCTCAGAAAGTCAAGGAAACTTTTTGGATGAAAGTTACAGAAACTGAATTCAACTTAACCTAAAGAAAGAGGTAAAATACTGGAAAGGACAGGGATAGAGGTTTGCCTCAGATTTAATGAAGCAGGCAGTCAAATACTGAGCCTTTCTCTTTCATTTTCATCTGGGCTCATCTTGGCTTCACTTCTCTACTGAAGATCATGTATTCCACTAAGTGGGAGGTGTGAGGGCAAACGTTGCAATCAGCCTCATCCTAGCTTGGGACTCAAAGGGAAAAGCAGAGTTCTCTGTCTCAGCGTACATATATGTACTGAGCATATATATAGAGATAGATAGATTAGATAGATAGATAGATGATATATGTATACATATATCATCTATCTTTAGATAGATAGATGATAGGTAGAGATAGATAGATAGATAAACATATCTCTCAAGGAAAAGCTCTGTTTCACTCAGTTGGGTAGGCTGGTATCACTTAAACCCTATAGACAAATCACCATGTCTATAAAGAAAAGGTATTATATCCAGAGGGCCACATTACAATAATATACAGCCTCCCCAAATAAACAGGATACTAATAAGGAAGGAGTGTCCAAAAGCCCTGGTTCTCTGCTGAGTTGAATGCATAGACGTTTTTATGTCTAATTAATTCAATTATTCCCTTCGATAATGGTTAGAAAATAGAAACCAAGAAATAGAGTTACATAATCACCATTTTCAATTTTATAGCTGCCCCAATGCAGTTCAGATACAGTTTGCATTTTGCATATGTATTGCTATAAAAGAGTCGGACAGTTTACAGACAAAAATAGAAATTAACACACCAGTCAGGCTGATAACCATGAGAAATATTAACAAGCACATGATATGTTTTAGAAAAGAAAAAAGTGTTTTCTGCCTTAAAATTACAACTTGCATTTCATGGCTACGACTTAAAAAAAATGTTGATTTAATTTGGATAACTAGTCCACCTGTGTGTTTGTATGTGTGTATGTTAAAGAATATTTGGTGACTTTGTTAAATATTTCAGACATTTAAGTGACCACTGAATCACTTTTATCTTAGCTTTAACTTGCAAACTGTTGTGTGCAGTCACAGTCACAAAGCTAAAGATCATTTTGTTTAAGCAACAAGGATATACTGTATAGCACAGGGAATTGCAACCTGTAATGGGGTATAATCTGCAAAGATATGACATCACTCTGCTGTACACCTGAAGCTAATATACTATTGTAAATCAACTATACTTAAATAAAAATAAATAAATAAAGGTCATCTTGTTAATTGTAACATTATAATATCTTCATTTTTTATTAAGGACTTGCAAGTAAAAGTGTATGTATTTTTAAGTATAGGTCTTCCTATCAGGAGATGCTTAGAGGAAAAAGTTCAATTTTTAAAAACCCATGAACTGTTGCTTACAAACAATATTTATACTTTTTTGGGATTAGGTAAGGGATGTAGTTTATTACTATATTCTAACAAATTTACCCAGTGTTACGCAAAAGAACTAGGTTCTTAGAATTACAAAATAAAATTAATGATTCCTCCCATTGACATTGATAATGGTACATTTTGTGTGCACATGCACATTTGTAGGGAAGTTGGATAGAGATAAGAGAGTCTTGAAAACATATTTTTTAAATGATATATTTAAATGTGTAAGTATTTAAAAAGATGTCATATCTTCTCTAAAATTGGTGAAATTCACTTGACAGGTATTTTTACACAATATATTGAAAATTAAATTACGTAATATGAAGTGACTTTCATAAATTTGTCTATATTTCACTTATAATCTCTATTATTTCAATGTGTAGGATAAACAACCTCTAACTGTGATTTGATAGACAAGTCAATGATTAGGTAATGCTTATATATAAGGTTGTAAATATTCTTAATAAGCTCTTATATATAACATTCACAACATTCTCGAAATGTTCTAGCAAGTCCTGCGGTGACCAAACCTCGGCTAATTCATCATTCCTATTTTCTCGCTCACCAGCTCGAGCAATTTCCTCCCATTTGTGTGCCAGTTGGCACTTCACGTTTCTTTTCAATTATGTTTTTACATTTTTTGAGTTGTATTTAGCCTCCACTTTCACTGCAATTTTAGATAGTACCTTTTTCTCACTAGATGACTCATAAGTCTTTCTTTTTTAAAATTTTAACTCAAAACTGTAAATTCCCCAAATTTGCCAAAGGATAATGAATTCATATTCTATAGTTACAGATTCACACCAAAGCCGTTTAATTTTCAAAGTCACTTTCTCATATCCACTCCCACCTATACTCTCTAATGTTGAAGTGGCTTCTTGTTTTTTTCTGCTACTGTGATACTAGTAGGAAAAGTTTTCTAAAACACCACTTTGACCTATCCATAAATGGTCAGTGGACCCTTATTTCTTGCTAAAGTATGTCCAAATTCTTAGTCCAGCACTGAAGAGAAATCATTCATGCTGTGATCCTAATAATTTTGTAGCAATGCTTTTACTGTTTATTATATATAGTCCATATATCAATTATGTCACTTATGCACTAAAACATATTGTGGGCTTCATCTAAGCAAGAATGCTTGTTTAGAGGAGGCAAAGTGGTCAGGGTTTGGGGAGGCAAGGTGACTGGGGAGGTGGCAAGGATGGGACCTGTTAGTTTTGTCTACTAGGCTGAACTGAGTAGTGCAGACAGAGGTATGTAAAGGGAGATTTTCAACTTGTCAGGCCGGCCTGGTAGACATAGTAGAATGTAAGTATTTAGTTCTTGTTCATTCACATTATTTCCTAACAGAGTAGTCCAACCCTTGGAATACCCAAAGGAAAGAGCAGAACACAGTTGCAATGAATTTATGTTAAGCACTGCTTCTTCAATGAGGCATTAGACAGTGTCTAAGGGGCCACTCCATGGTTGCAAGTTTCCATTCTGGGATCAGGTTCAGAAGACTGTCTTTTCGTGTTCACAGAAAAAGAGACACAAGCTAAAGCAAAAGCAATAGCTTAGAGAATATGTGCATGAGCTTTGGAATCAATATGATTAGATGTGACTGTAAACTCAGCTTTGCTGTTTATTAGCCCTCATTCCTGGTGTAGTTCATTAACTTTCTGAACCTTACTTGAAGTTTTGAAAACTTCAAAACAAAACTCAAATAGAAGTCTTCAACTATGACGTAGGCTAGTCTGGGATTGGAAATAGGTGCTATTGGGTTCAGACATCAGCAGAACCTTAGGTTGCTAGGGAAAGGGGCAGGTAGTCTGATGACTGGGTCAGGAACTCAAAATAGAGACCATGCCAGAAACCTGGTTCAGAAAAGTGGGCGAGAAGTTTGGACAACTTCAACTCTTATACGAATCTGAGAACAAACTAGTCAACACTGAGATACTGTGACCCAGGTCAACTTACCAGAGACAGTGACTTGCCATCTTAAGTTCTACTGCAGAGCCAAGCAAAAATCTAGAAGAAGGAGCGTATCTTGGCTTAAGCAGACTGGAAAAGAGCTCCCAAACCCTCTCCCCTCCAAATTAAAAACTAAATTTTGTTTTTTAGACGTGGATGTGGCTCATTCTCAGGATGAATAATGCTTCATTGCAGTAGAGATCAGTTTGGATTCGATGAGCATCTCAGATCTGTGTACATGAATGCAGTTTATCTGAACCACATGGATCCACAGTTGGGTTAGAAATCTAATAAAAATACGTTATCTTAATATATCAGGTAACCCTGAATTTATTGCTGTTACAGGAGCCAGAAAAAAAAGCCACAGGAGTAATTTTTCTTATAGAATTTTGGCTCTTCTACTGCCATGCTTAGCCAGAAGCAAAATACATAAATATTCAGGAAAATTAAAAAGAACCGAGGGAAAGAGTTACCCATATTGTTGTAGGCCCCCCAAGTAGTCTGCTTCAGGTTACTACTTATTTTCCTCAAATATTTACATTCTCTCCTAACACATTCTGGAATGATCACGTTGAATTTTCCAAAGTATTCCATCTATGTGAGGAGATGAGAAGATATTTGTAAACTTGTATTGGCAGGAAGACAGACTGATGAACATGTAAAATATTCATTATCTGATTAAACAAAAATAACGACTGAATTAATACAAGAAAAAGAAAAAATAATGTCATAAACAGTATTGGAGGATCAATCATCCACGTCTTTCTTTGATGGAAGCAGTGACGATGCTGACTCATTCATAATTTGTTTACAAATTTCACTAAAATAGAAATTAGTTTACGCTGTGTTTTACATTTAACAGTTTCAGGTATGCCAGAATACATTTTTTTCCCATTATTCAACTGTCGGTTCTGACACTTTAAAGAAAAAGTTCACTAATTATTAGTACAATTCATATTGAGATGTGTTATTTCTTTTTGGGATCAAGAGTCATGATGACGATTGTCATGTATATCTAATATGCACTTTCTTTTCAATAAACACTGGAGAGATGTAGGATAGATCTCCTGCTTTTAAATACTGTACAAACTGATGGAGGAAATATTGAGTATGGAACATCATTTCTAGAGATAGCTATTAAAGGCAATGTGTGCATGTGAGCAAGAAAGTGAGAGAAAGATAGAGAATGATAACAGCAAACACTTATACAGCATTGACTGTGTACCAGACATGCTACAAATGCTTCATATATAAATATATATAATTTAATAGTAATTTAATCCTATAACAAACTATGTGTTAGATACTTCTATTAAACCCATTTCATAGACACAGAGGGACTTACACTATAAAATATGCCAATGAGGGAAACGAAAAGTAACGCAAAGACAAGCTGAGAAAAAGATAGCACGTGTCCTGCTGCCAACGTTAAAATTATATAAGTTCTGGAAGATGGGGATTTTCTAGTTCTGAGGCAAGCACTCCTGACCTTGTGCTCTGCACTACCTACAGTATTTTCCAAGTGAGACTGACGAGGACTTCCAGGCCTTGAGTGCCTCTGCCTGCATATGCCTGGTTGTGGTCCACAAGATTAGACAGGAGCCCAAATTCCATCACAGAACTGTATAAAGAAATATATTTTAGAATTTGCGAATTTCTTTAAAAACTGAGTCAAGGGATTCCCTGGTGGCGCAGTGGTTGAGAGTCCGCCTGCCGATGCAGGGGACACGGGTTCGTGCCCTGGTCCGGGAGGATCCCACATGCCGCGGAGCGGCTGGCCCCGTGAGCCATGGCCGCTGAGCCTGCGCGTCGGGAGCCTGTGCTCCGCAATGGGAGAGGCCACAACAGTGAGAGGCCCGCGTACCGCAAAAAAAAAAAACAAAAAAAACAAAACTGAGTCAATGGGAAAATATATTGCACAAAGGCTTATAAAAAGGAAAGATACCATGAGTAAATGAAAACTTTCCATATGCTAAAGCATATAATTGCCATAATTTATTTTTAATTAAGCCAAATTTTAAAAGACCTATAAATTTCTAATTTATACCTAACATTACAGCTTCTTAAAGACAGCCCCTTCCACTTCCTCCACAAATAAAACACATGTTTCCTCTTCCCATGGATCATCCATGAGACATCTACTCTCTCTGTAAGCTTGACCTTGACACTCTGAATAAACTCTGGAAGAGTTTCCACAAGCTCTTAGTCTACACTTCGTGAAATACTTATCTGACCCGTAAGGCTGATGGAACATAAACAGGAAAAAAAAAAAAAAAAAGCATTTAGATGCTTGCCATACATTCAGGCTAGTAATGGTGAATTAAAAATTGGTTTAAATGTAAATGTTTCTTTTGGTTATATTTGTAAAAAAATTGTTTCATCACCCATATACTTATAGATAAATTTATAAGTATAACTATAGTTATGGATATGGATATAGATTTCCTTAACTCTTCCTCTTATGGGAAGTAATCTAATGTAGAAGAGTTACCATCTTTTCAAAATGTTGAATATGTTTTATTGATGCATACATTCATATGATTATGTATTGAAAATATAGCAATCCTGAGAGGTATGATGGCCATTACGTTAAAGGTATACTTGCTCTGATTTCATAATTGATGTAAAACAGTAATGTGATCAAAGTAGGATTAAACTTAGAGATGTAAGTGTACAAAGTCCTCACAGACAAGGCCAAAAACATATAAACTTGCTTTTATAGACGTTGTTAGTTCAAAGGACACGGTATATCTGTGAAAAGAAGATCTTCCCTGTTAAAAGAAGATAACAGTGTTCAGTTTAATGAATGGCTGTGAGAGTTATAAGGAGTATTAGTAGTATCTTGCTGTACCCATTATAGTGTCTAGTACAGTTTATTTATTAAACATATGTGAGTATTATTGTTATTATGGAGAAAGTGATATTTATATTGTTCCCCCATAAGGCTCTTAACCGTATGCTAGGTTTAAAAGTTTCAGTCATTCTCATATCATTTTATTCATTCATTCATTTTTTCATTCACGTGTTCACTTAACACGTATTTACTGACTAAGAGCAAAATCTTAGGCACCATTCTCTTTGCTGTAGATGCAATGAAATATAGAAAATGTCTTTGAAAAAAATTTAGGCCGATAATGACATAGAGCAGCAAGAACTCTTGCTGGTATCGTCAGTGGCCCTTGCTCTAAACCACTGCCTTTCCACCAGAAACAGCAGGAGGCCTTGCCCTAGATTTATGGCATAGTATACTTCCAAGTGTTCCACTTCCTATTTTACTGGGCCAATCTCCCAGTTCTTTGCTTGCATCTTCCTTTAATGTCTTCTCGTAACTAATGTCTTCTACTAACTAATTTATGGCATCTGTATCTCCTCTTGGGTAACATTTGATCTTAGCAAGGAAAGATTCTACTTCTTTCTCAGCACCATAAATATTTCTGGTTTCTTTTCTAAAATAAGTACCTAGGATTTACTGTAGGAAAATTAAATAATAGTTGTTCATTTTCATGTTCTATTTTTTTTCTCAGTAGCATATTCAGGTCACGCTCTCCCTAAACCCTTCACCAGATCCTTCCCCACCCCTCCCAACAACACACATAGACACATATATATAACTTCAATATCTTTCACCTGAGAAGTCAATCCTGCAAGGCTTTAGAGAACCAGTTTCCATTCTCGGAGTGAGTGAGGTAGAGTAGAAAATTTACTCATCTCCTTGGTGGTAATTTATCCTGATGCTGGTATCCGGATAAAGGACATAAGAAATAAACTGTCTCAAAAAATTATACAAGCTACCTAGAATTAATAGGAAAACAGTATTCTGCATAACCTATCTTCTGTGGTATTAACTGAGTGCAAAAAGTTGTTGATAATCATCATTGATTAGTTGAAAATACAATGTGGTTTTTAAATGTTCCAATGCTTTATTTTAATCTTCTTGGAAAAACTAATTTATATGAAAATATATAAAATACAGGTATCTCAAAATTGAAGTTGTTTAAACATACTGGTCTCTAAAATGTCAAATCATCATAAGATATCCTATTTCTTTGCCAGAACTTTAGTTTCTTGGTCATAGAAACCAATTCTGGGCAACAAGGGAAATATAACAGATGGCAAAGCCACAGCTCAGAAAAGAAAAAAATAATCATCCCTTCTGGTTTAGATAATCCCTAGAGTTTTGCCTTTGGAATAAGACTAGTTTCCTGTAGCAATACCTTAAAAGAGAAGAATGAGGTTTTGTGGTTGGAATGTATGACTAGAAGTGAGGACTCCTAGGTTGTAATTTTGCGTGCACCATTTATTCATTGTCTCTTGGAGCAGTAAAGTAGCACTGATTAATAAATAAATATTGGCAGACTGTTTCTAGGGCTCTGTGAAAAGCACACTAGGCAAATATTCATTGTCACCAGAAGTATTTAAAATATTATTATTCAAATATCAGATGGTAAGAAAAATGAAACAGGAGAGATTATTTCTACCAGTCTAAAAATATGTAAAATCCTACAGAAACCAAGCGTGGATTGTCTCTGTTTTTGTTTGTTTTTTCTTTCCACAAGGTTGAAAGAATTATATTGAAAGGGGTAGAATTATCTTCTCAAAATACAGCATATAACTCTTTCTGGGGATTTCCATATCACATTTTCTCTTTCCTCTGAACTTTTACATAGTTGAAAAGAGTTCCTCAAGAGTTCGGTAGAAACCGCACATTACTAAACATTCATCCATCTATGAAAACCCATTGTACACAGGAATTGAGGTGAATTTAATAAAGTAATCACAACTAAGCAAGGGCAGCATGTGACCTTTGGAAATAGGAGCTTATAACTAGAAGACTAGTTCTTAAGGAAACCTGAAGTTCTCATCCATCGACTGACCCCTTAGGAAAGAACAAACTAAGTAAATGAAGTGCTGGATGTGAGTCTACATGATGAAGGAGGTGGAACCTGTCATACTCTGATGTTATGTAAGAAAGTGGTGTCCGAAGAAAGGCAGAGAACAAAGCATTGAACGTAAAGACTTGGTCTCAGAGCTTTAAAGTGAGAAGTGGTTCTCTCTCATATCAGATAAAGTATGAGTATTTGCAACTGCCTTTAAATTATCACAGGAAAGTTATGAACACAAGAAGTGAAATACCATTCTATTTAACATGTCTAAAATAGGACAAGAAATTTTCATCATATATTATCTGCTTTTGGTCCACATGTTTTTCTTTCACTCGTTTATTAAGTTATTTGAGTAGTGACATTTATTCTATCCAAACCATGCTCTTTATGTTTATGAATATAAACACACCAATTTTTGCCATGATTAAGCACTAGCAAAAATAGGTCTTTATAAAATTTTGTTTGGGGTCTTTATTACTTTTCAGTTTCATTTATGGAGAGCCAATGCACACACTGCTAATGAATCAGATTAGGGAAAATCACAGCAGGCCCTGTCTAATTTCTACTGGGAGGCCCTGGCCATCCCCTGTGAGGATTACTGTTTCAGAGCAGGTACACATTCTTGTCCTAAAACAAATGACTTGAGTGTTATGCCAGTGCCCACCTGTTTATGCATCTTAATACTTTAAATGTTACCTGATTACATTGTATGAAATTCTAAATACATACTGAGGAAAATTAAAGAGAACTGAGGTCTATATTTCAGAATGTATTATGGCTGGCCCCAGTTTCCTAATGTCCTGGGGGGAAAGGTGTAAGTTTTAAAACAGGTAGCATGGCAAACCAGCTTAACAGTAGATTTGAACTGCAGATGGGCTACTTGTTACAAGTTCAAAGAACTCCAGTTGAGACTAAAATAAAATTTAAAAAAATTAAAGTGCCCAGCCTGTTTTTGATGAGTGTTGGACATTCCCTTGCCTTTTTTTTTCCCTTAAAAACAGTCTTGTGTGATTTAGGAAAACCAAACCTCTAGCTGTTACAGAGTCAGAAATTAAGTTAGTCAGAAAATGATATTCCCTTGTTATCATTTGATTCATGGAAAACTGTGGAGACACTCTCCTTCCCCAAATGATTTTGACAGTTTTCTAAATCCCCCTTTCAACTATGTTAGCTCTCTATGTCTGGAACACCTATGCCGTGGGAAAACTCAGAGGGGAAACGAGAAGAGTGAGAATATAACATATTACCCTTTTTGATTTTGGTTTCTCCAACATCCATTCCTGCTTCTCCAGTGAAGAGAAAAATTGTCAGACAGGCAAATTGGGAGAGGTGCTCCCTGGCCCATCACAACCAGAGGAGTTTCCTTTCAGGGAGAAAAGTCATCACAGGGTTCAGAATATTTGTATTTATGTCTCATAAACACGTTTAAAAATAACACCAAAAAAAGGATGTTAACTATATGCCGTCTCACAGTTTGTGACTAAAGGGGATAAAGTTAGCAAAGTTCCCTCCAGCCCTTTGAACTTGAGAGCCAGTGTGTATTTTCCACTCCATTGTACAATATGCTAAACAGTAACCCCTTCGGTGCTGCTCTGAGTGTGTGGTAGGCTCCCTTTGTTCCACAAACCCAGTACCTCTCATCATGTTTATTACTGTCATTAACTAGGGTACTTTCAAACAGGTGCTTACATTCACTAGGCTTTTGTTTTCCTTATTTGCCTTTAAAAAATACTTTTTAGATAAAATCATGATGGAAATCATAGGTTAAAAAATGTCCAAAGGATGCGTAGGTCTCAGAGCAGTTATCAATTATAATGAATTTTAACAGGGCTTTAAGAGTATATTTCATCATTCAAAAATAAAAGAGTTAAAGATAAATCATTACTTTCAGATAATGATATAACTTTTAGTATTATAAGGCATATAGGGTAGCCACATGAAATAACTTCATTTCACAAATTCACGGTACCATTTATTGAGTCCTAAATATGACAAAGCAATATTCTTCAAGTTAACCTTAGCATGTCATTTCTTGTCAAAGAAAGTCACTTTTGTAGTTTTATCTTTACATTTTGTATATATATTTATACAAATAACGGGACTGCACATGTGCAAAACCAACCATACAGAGGCTTAAGTCTGGATGTGATGTTGCTATCATCACATCATCGTCACCCCCATCACCCACATCGTGTTCTAAAAACCCCAAATGCTAACTGCATGTTGCATTTTATTCTTGTGCTTTGGGAAAGGATGATAAAATTCTAGATACTCAATAAAGTTGATTAAAAAGTGATAGAAGCAGAATGGATTCATCTGTCATCACAATAAAAAAAGAGACATTGCAATTTGAAGTCTTGCCTACTTTACCAGTTGGCAATTGTTCAAAGGATCAGAAAACATCAGTGCAGTGTTGCAGAATTTTCTCTTCTTACTTTTGAAAGGGTATAGCTACTAATCTGTATGCCACCTTTCCTTTTCTCATTAGCAGTGTCAGTTCTCCTAATGAGGGTGATGATGAACGTGAACTCGGAATAAAATCATAGGAGTTTTGCAATCAATGGAAATACAACAAGGACACAGGGGAGATCAACCTCTGAAGTTTTCTAGGTTAGACCAAAGAAAAAGGAGAATGTAGACTCCAGAGATATTCACCAAAGACTATAAATTTGATTAATCAGGTTTCAGGTTTCAACAGAGTTGCTGTGGTGTAGCAGATGTGTTCCCATACATTTCTGGTTGGTTGGAGTTCTACAGTCTTTGTGAGAGGGTCAAGGCTCAGTGTGGAAGGACTGGCCTTGAGAGAGAGTTGCCTTTGAGTGCAGATATCCTAACTGGAAAACCTACGTGGAAACAGGCACAAACTTACCACAATTTCACTTCCTTATGCCTCGGTATAGTCATCTATAACATGGGGTAAACGAATACCAATCATACAGAATGTTTGTGACGAGGTAGTGTATACACAGGTATTAAAAGACTGTTTTTAGGGCTTCCCTGGTGGCGCAGTGGTTGAGAGTCCGCCTGCCGATGCAGGCGACACAGGTTCATGCCCCGGTCTGGGAGGATCCCACATGACGCGGAGCGGCTGGGCCCGGGAGCCACAACTACTGAACCTGTGCGTCCGGAGCCTGTGTCCCGCAACGGGAAAGGCCACAACGAGAGGCCCGTGTACCGCAAAAAAAAAAAAAAAATAGAAGACTGTTTTTATTATGATCAAAAATATTCACTGTTATTTCTATTTGTTATATTATTTTTCACTTTTGAGCCATGGCCTGCTCAAGCCAGATTCGTAATGTTCCCGGGTACTTCATTCCATGATGGTTATCTACTTTCAAGTTAAAGTTTTGGAACCTCATCTTAATTCTATCTTTCACTTGGACTTTGTCTCCAGCCGTCAAAAATAGAACTCAACAAAACACACAAGCTTCATAGATGAAGTACTTGCCAAATTGTACTTCATTAAAATTTGAAGAAGGCTATTAGAAATAGTGCTGTCACGAACCTCCTATAAGTGTCTTTGGTACACATATGTAGGCCAACAGACATGGCCAAGCTGTTGATGGTGGCATGCAAAATAGATGAAGCTAATCCATGATGATAAAAGCCTAATTAGTAATTACCTGTTCAGATGGGTGTGTAATGACTAGGAGCGAGCAGAAGACAAGCTTCTGGGGTGTTGATGATCTTTTCTATCTTGACTGGGTGGTGGTTACATGGTGTGTAAAGATTTGTCACCTGGCACTTAAACTGTGTGCACTTTGCAATTATCAAAGTAAATAAAAATGTTTAAAAATGTTTGAAGAAGAGATATCTAGGAGTAAGGATTTTCATGAATGTCATGTTATTGTTATGGTTCATTGTGCTCTGATTTCAATTCTCAAAGAAGTCCCTTAAGCCATTGCACCTCAATTCTTAGGTAAAAGCCCATCTAATTTTAGGCTATGCACTCAGCTCTCTCTCCCTTCATTTTTCATCCTACATAGCTTCACAGATCTTCAAATCATTTCTTGTTATTTGCTGAAATCTTCAGGACCCAACTCAAGTGTTTTTTTCCCTCTCCAGATATTCTTGCTTTCTTATGCAAATTCAGTGTCTTTATTTTTACTCAGCTGACAACCTGCCCTCTCATTTCCTTGGTCTCATCTCCACTTGACTCAACCTCAGTGACTAAATCTAATAGTCACATCTGTGCCTTGTCGTCACCATGAGGGGTTTGGAATAAAAGACTGAGGCAACTCAATCTATCACAGCATCCTTCCTTTGGCACTTGCATTCAGCTATTTCCAGTAAAGCAGTTCAGTTATTCGTCTCATCCACACATCCAATAGCCTGACGTTTCTCAGTTATCACTTTTTTCATTTCTTTACCATCTTCCTTGTTTAGTTTAGAATTTGGTATCGTAATGCATCACTTCTGCAGGCCAACTGAACTTCTTTGCCTCTTTCCTGGATCATTTGTATCACCTGTCATCTTCATGCTTCCACCAGAAGTACTAGAGAAAAATGACAAAAGAGGGAAATTTATTTCACGGTACACATTCATGATGACGAGCGCCAACCGGGCCCTGATGCAGCCCACTGATTCTTAGTCTTTCTCATCACCTCTCTCTGAAGTTTTTTCCACAGCAATCATGTCAAGATATATTTATCTTTCTCACTTTCAGCCTTCCCTTCCTCCATCCCGCCCTCTGAGAGATAACTTAGCCACCAATTGCAATGGGGAAAATAACCACCAGATGAAAACTATCCCAACTTTTGCCACCTGCTGAATAAATGTAGCTGTCTCATCACTTATAATTTTTGTATTCTCTCTCAATACAGCAGAAGATGTGTTCTTCCTCCTATTCCACTTGTGTTCTGGACCTCATTCTCTATTTCCTTCTTGGAGCTCTCACTCTGCCTTATTTCTTCACGCCTGTAGCTTCAGCTCTTACTTCTATACTAGATAATTCTTATCATGATTTTTCAATAAGATGTCTTCCACCTAAAACTTCTCTCTTCCCACCCTCCTCTCTAGCTCTTCTCCCCTTTTTCTCTTCCTCCTTTCACAGATAAATATCCACATATATGTGTAGATGTATACATACATGTATTAATATGTAAAGCATATATAATCCATACATGTGTAATAACACATTACACATCTATATCTATAATGTATAATATACTTACATACATATATAACACATAAATTGTATATCTATATCTATTCTGCACACTTTTTATCTCTATGTAACTGATCTCATCAAAGTTGAAAATAAGTGATAACTATTTCACTTAATCTAACAGACACTTCACAACTATTGTCATAGACTTTGTCTTTTGAACTTTCTTTCCACTAGACTAGAAACTCTATGAGGGCTGGGACTAAATCTGTCTTGCTACACTTGTATCTCCAACCCCCTCACAGTAGGTGCTCAGTAAATATTTACTGTGTGATTTAATTAATACTATAAGAAGTCATGTAATACTCTTTATCAGAACTTGCATTCAGAAGAACATTGACCTCTGTAGAAAGCATAATTTTGTTACTTAAGCACAAAGGAAATATTTACTAAAGCTTTCAGAGTAAGGCTCTTTTATTCAACTTTACCTAAGTTCACACTTTTAACATTTTAAATTGATGAGTTTATATAATGCACTTTCTGTAAATGAATAGGAGAGTAAAATAATGTATTTTATATTACATCATCCAATATATCTTGATTCTTCACTGCATAACAGAGGCTCTTAATGTTTGTATGTCATCCTGAATTACTCTACAGGTGAAAACTTGTTTTTCTATATATATATGTACAGGGAAATTTGGTTTTCATAAATGATAAATATGTTTTGAGAATTATGGAAATGTCTTAGTAAACAGTAATATTTCTGACAGGTTCATAACTTATGAAGGAGATTTCACTTTCAACAACAGATCTTACATGTATAGCCCATTTTATTGTATATGCTGCAGCAGTCTCAATATCACATCTGGAAAGGAAATCTTATTCCTCCTGTGTTATCCTGTGGTTTGGCTTTCTATGGAGGTTAGCATTCTTGTATTTGAGTATGAATGGCTTTTCCATCTTTCGTCTTTCATAAATGATTATCAAGCCTATCTTGCATGGCTGACTTTTAACTTATGTGATACTACATTTTAGCAGCACCACAGAATCACTGCCCACCTGGTAACAACAGTCAAGTGGTCTGAGACTGATCTTATTCTTGCTCAATACTTACCAACATTTCTCCAGAGAAAAATGACACTCAGGGAAGATAGTGTGGAGCATTTGCTTTCCATCCACTCTAACACATACTTAAGAAGAGTCCTTTATTTTATTTTTTTTGTTTGTTTGTTTTTTGTTTTTGGTGGTACGCGGGCCTCTCACTGTTGTGGCCTCTCCCGTTGCGGAGCACAGGCTCCGGACGCGCAGGCTCAGCGGCCATGGCTCACGGGCCCAGCCGCTCCGCAGCATGTGGGATCTTCCTGGACTCGGGCACGAACCTGTGTCCCCTGCATCGGCAGGCGGACTCTCAACCACTGCGCCACCAGGGAAGCCCAAGAGTCCATTTTTTAAAAAACATTTTTTTATCTGCATATTCAAACAGTTGCACATCATTTTGACCTCCTATTAACTTTTCTTGAATCATAGAACATTATTTTTAAAAAACATATTATTCTTGTGGTTTTATTTATTGTAAGAATGTGTGACATCAAATTTCTCAGGACCCTAAAAATAAATTTCTCTAGTCTCAGTACTAGGTATATGATATGTTCTCTGTAATTGGTTTATTTGGTTTTGTGGACATGGAATCACATTCTTGGTGTTATTAACCCTCTTATATAAGTAGAGCAGCTACTTCAAGTGGGGAAAAAAAGGCCTGTGTTCTCTTGTTTTAGGTTCTTTTGCTATTCTAAGTTAGACAACTCCTAATTCTTACAGGAAGCCTGTAGATTCAGAGACTCAGGAAATCCTAACAGTTGATCTGAGGATAAAACTGCTTTTGTTGCTCAGGGGAAGCCCAGTATGTGGTGAGGCTGGATGAGTCATGTAATAAGTTCTGTGTGAGGAGTACTGGGTCACAGTCACTAGCCGTGTAGCATGGTTTCTGTGGGAACTCTGCTCCATGGATAGCCTTTCAAGCTGTAAAGAAATATAGTTTACTTGAGTTTACTTGAGTCAGCCTTCTAGCTCGAAAATGGTCTCTCTGTCTTCAATTAAGCATAGATGTCCTCACTTAAGGATAAATGAGAATACACAGCTTATCCTGGAGGCAGTTCTTCTGACCATGTGCACTGGCTTCAAGTCCTCCTGTCCACTTGGAAGCAGACTTTTGGCTCCCAGTCATGTAAATCAGTCCTCCTGGCTTCTAACCTGCTGTTTCTCAGTCAGAAATCCCAACCCAGCTGCTTTCATGATCATTTACCAAAGCACAGCACCTTGGATCAGCAAATGATACTTTTCGTTTTAACCAATGTTCCTGAAAACCCATAACACCATAACACTGATAGGATTAAAGGTAGCCAGTTGCACAGAATAAAGAAATCAATAGTGTTATCAAAGCTATACTATGTTGAGTTTTGACAAAATTTCTCTTGTTGCATAAATGCTTTAAAAGGCATGGGTTATATTTAAACCTATTTATACTGTGAAGTTCTTATGGTAAGAAAAACCCTATAGGAAGAGTAAGCTTTATGAATTTTATCACTGCTATCTCATCTCCATTTAATAAGAAATAGTTAACTCTTCAGGGGATTACCTACCTGCTAGACATGGGCATTGTTGCCAAATTGAACAGAAAACAAAAGTAAAAATTAAATATTCCATGACTGATGAGAGTTGATTCCTAATGGGTTTTGTAGCAAGTGATGAAATCAGAATAAAATACTGTAACTCTGGAATTTTTCCTTCATTATATATATATTTTTAGATAATCTATTGGTAAAGGTAGCCACTTGAAGAAAGTTTCCTTTATTTAAGGAATAGTGGACTGTCAACTTACATTGAACTGTGAAAACAGATTAAAATGAAAATGTAAAGTGCCAAGCTTGTTTTAGAGTTAGGAAAAAAAAACAAAACATTGGCGTAGGGCCAAAATATTTGCCTCCCAAATGTCATCTTTAGAACGATTTTTTAAACCCACTGTGATTGCTTCTCCGTCCACTCAACTCCCAGCACGCTAAAGCAGACCTCACATAGTCTTACACAGATGTAGACAGAGAAACTGTTCATTATCAATCAATGAACACAAACAAGTTGAAGACTGCTCAGTTCCCCCTGTTAAAGGTAAAGAGGCTTAAAGCCTCCAAAGAGTTTATTATTCTGGGGCTGAGATCGTCTAAGTCATTTGATTTTGACTTGCACAGTAGCCACAAAGGTTAAACTGAGGTTAAGTTTCCCAAACAAAATGGAAGCAATTAAACAGTTAAATAATGTTGCTTTATTTTGTTTGTTTGTTTTTAATCCAGAGACCCAAAAAAGTACAAAAATGTAAATTTTTGTATATTTTTAAGTAACTAAAATGATACTTAAGAAATTGCCTTTTATGCTTAATTATATGCTTCCACACACTATTTTTTTTCACTAAAAATCACACCAGAATAGTATGTATATATCCAGCCAGTAACTGATCATAAGAATTCTCTTTTTGCAAGAGGATGTGTAAGGACTTTTGAAGTCTATAATTTTCGATTAGGCAGGAAAAACAATCAAGTTTCTTGAAATGGGATAATAATCTTTATGTTTGTTTGAGTATGGTCAGTTAGAAAAAGAAACAGTCACAGAGTCAAAAGACATGGATGTAGCTGTCTTTCCTCCCTGAGAGCATTACGCAAGCATAACTTACTTTATTTTATGCAAATCTTTTCAATATTTATTATCGCACTTGACTTCTAAAATAGCTTTATAAGGTAGAAGGACATTTGACTAATGAAAAAAAAGGAAACCAAAACAAAACTCAGATTATGTGACTTGCCTAAGACCACATTTAGTAAGAGCTGGAACTAGACTCTAATTCACCACTAATTCCATACATTACAGTACATCAGAACTGGAATCATGTCTCTTTAAGTATCATGGAGTATTTTATCTCTAATAAAAAATATTTTGGTGGTATTCTTAAAGAATAACTTTTCAGCACTATAATCAATAGTTATACTATATACTGAATCTGTGTGTCTGAAAAAATATCTTAACCTGCTACCATGGGGAAGAGGAGACCTGGATGAGTTGATTGTATCTGCATATGTTGGCAAAAAGAAGTTAAAAACAATTTGGACTGTGACCAACCGCAAGTCCTTTTCTTAGTAAATTCCTTTTCCAGCTTGTTCTTAATTGCTATTCTAAGAACAAATACTCCCCTGCTGTAGGTTAATTGAAAAGAGTTTCAGTAGAGGATCAATAAAAGAGGAAGTATGGATTTGAAGAATGGCCCTTTCAGATATTCTCTAGATTCTGGGCAGTCTTCAAGTACAGGGACTGAAGGATTGGGGGAGGTGGGCTTTGGGAACATGACTCCCTTAAGGAACCAGAGGCCTGGCATCCAGCAAGGTATAGAGAAGCACTTTATTCCTCTGAAACAGGGAGGGGAAGAAACTGAGCTGCATGAACCATTGCACTGGTTTGCCAAGTATGGACACACCCAGGTTTTCTGTTCCACATGAGGTTAGAGCTTGGATCACAGATGTTCCGCCAAATGTGGCCTTGCTCTGACCCGGATCATGCCACCAGAGGAGGACCAGTCGTTCTGAGGAGCAGCTCTTTTTTTGTTCCTTGAAGCCCTACGCTCCCTTAGAGTGGGGACAGTGAGCTATTAAAGGACTTAAAGAGCTTTTTTGTTGTGTCTCCTAGATGGAGAACCTCCCAACACACACTGTGTAATTTAAAAAAAAAAGAAGACATCAAAGAGTGGAGTTTTTTAGGTGGTATGCCTAAAGAAAACCTTTTAGCACTATAAACAGTCATTGACATGCTGTTTATTGAAACATGTCTGAAAAAATATGTTAACTCTTACAGATAACTGGGCCAAAGAATGCAGTTTTTATCTTTGGGCCGAATAAGTAGAGACAAATTCTTAGAGGAACCTCAGTGCATATCTGCTGACTCTCAAGAAAGACAAGTATTCAGTTTACGGTAAAATATTTTCTTGACCACATGCCACAGTCTCCCAGCCAAAGGGTGTACTCCTCATGGTTCCCTTTTGTTGCTGTGAAGTGTTTGCTTGCTGGAGCATGCCACACATACGCATGAGTGCTACAGAAAGCATTCGTGATTCTTCATTTGTCAGAATGGTGTGGTCAAGAACTTGAAGTACTTTTTAATTTTCTTTCAGTAATTTTCCCTCACATAAAATATCAACAGCCTTTTTAAAGGACACGCTAGACAATATTTGAAGTGAAAGCAGAGGATTGGTGGGAAAAAGTATACATGAGAAAACTAAGATTAATTATATGTCTTAAGAGTTAGTCACGTCTGTCATTACTAGAAAAGAGACCACAAATTCCAGTTTCTATCTTGAAGTGATAAAGGCAGGCAGTATGTATGGTATCTATCTATCTATCTATCTATTGGATGGTGGGTGACAAGGGCATGACTGCTTTATTCTGCCCAACACAAAGCAGAAAGTAGTTCAATGCATCATTATTTTTCAACTGTAAAAAGAGCCTAGTCAATTTGTGCTGATGTAATCCAGAACATAAACCATGCCTTGAGGAAATAATTTAAACTCAACACATATTTTACCTTCTAAACACTGAGTCAATCAACATCTGTAGTTTTAAGTTCTCCTAAGACTCATGCTGCCTGAACAGCAGCACTCTCTTCTGGACAGCTACCTGGTGGGAGTAGTTTTGGTGGTGGTGGATGTAATGGGCATGAGTGTGGTGGTTCACTGAGTTTTTTCAAAGACTTTTGGAGGCAGAACAGCTGATATCTTGCAGATATCTCCCTTCTCTTCTTCCTCTTTTTACTGGCCAGTCAAAATGTTTTGTTGTATATTGGAAATTTTTATCACTCTTTATTGACTGAGCTCTTCTTAACTGAAGGATTTTGTTACTGAAATTTATTTTGGTTAAAAATTGGATAACTTTTTTTCCAAATACAAGTGTTATTTACACCAACTTTGGGATATCAGGTAACTCTGAAAACAGAAGGAGAGAGAGATTTGTTAGTTTTTTATATTGTTGCTTTTTGCATTTTTCTAAAATGTAAAATATAATGGAGAGACCAGGAACAAATATATCAATATGCTAATGTTGGTTTAACATTGATGGTGGATATCTGAGCAAATGCTATATAACTTTTTTCTGAAAAGTTAAAATACTTATATTTAAATTTTCTGAAGCCCAAAAAACCTCAATGTAGAGCCACTAGAAATTAAAAATAAGAAAATTAATTCATTTATATAGCTATACACAGAATTTATTACCTTAAAATTTTAGAATAAGGCTTTCTAGGTTTACTTTTTAAATAAACATTCTCATACTATTTTGTTCGTTTGTTTTACTTGCCGCAATTTTTTTCATACGCTGTGTGCAGTTTGATATTTTAGTTTTTTTCAACATTCATATTTCACCAAATTCTACCGCTAAAAGCATTTCTGACGTCATTAAGTATACTTAAAAATCATGGTATGTAATCATATCATCATATTGTACTGTATCATTTTGTAGTAATCTGTTCTCCGATTATTAAATATTTGCATCGTTTTCAACCATTTTCTGCTGAAAATAGCACTTCCATAAATAACTCATTCTGATGACTTCCCAAAGACTAAATTTTAGTAGTTAAATTACAGGGTCAAATACAATACATACTTTTAGTTCTTATACCTATGTTTATATCAAGCTGTTTTCTAGGATGGTATAGTTTCTCCTGCAGGAAGAGTCTGCTACTGCTTAATTTATTACACCCTCCTTTAAACTGAAAAAAAATAAACAGGGTTTTGGCTTTTTGTCACTTTAGGGGAAAAATGTATCAGCTCACTTTTATTTGATTGGTTTTCAGTTTAAACATTAAATATACGTGTGTATTATATGATCCCTTGAATTTCTCATTTTAGAGATAGCCTTGCTATAATCTAGGGTATTAGTAATTTGTTAGTTATTTTTTATTATATATATATTATTAATCCTATGTTATATCTGTAACAAAACAAGAGTAACAGTTTGAATTTTATTTTTGGCATAAGTAAGTTTAAAATTTTATGTAGTCAAGTCACTGGGCTGAAATCAAGGTCGGCAGGGCCATGCTCCTTCTAGAGGCTCTAGGAGAGAATACTTTCCTCGCCTTTTCCAGTTTCTGGAGTTGTCTTCCTTGGCTCATGGCCCTTTGCTCCATCTCCCTCTACCTCTCTGTTAAAAGGTCACTTGCGATGGCATTTAGGGCCCACCTGGGGTAACACAGGAAATCTCATCTCAAGGGCCTTAGCTTAATCACATCTGCAAAAAAGTTTACACTTAAGGTAACATATACAGGTTCCAGAGATTGGGACCTGATATCTTTTGGTGGCCATTACTTAGCCTACTACAATCATCTTTTAAAAACCATTTATAAGTTAAATGGTCACTTCTATATTTTTTCAGTCCTCTGATAATTCTCTGACCCTCACTCTGCATTTGAATATGATATATCTAGACTAGCCTTGGTGTTTTTCTGATAATATTTACAAAAAATATTACTCTTCATTTTAGGATCCTGAATATCTAGTTCATTTAGGTGGAAAATGGTGATTTAAAGCACTTAAGAATATATACGATATTTTAAAATTATAGTTTATACATTCTGATTTTGATTAAATCACTCATTATACAGACTAATAAAGCTGGAAGAAAATGTGGGTTCTGCCTGTAAAATTATAGAAAAAAATAACTATTCTATACTATATCAAACCTTAATATTTACTTGGATGCAGTAAATTTTTTTATAACTGCTATCATTTTTTTAAAATCACAATAGTCTTTACCTAGACTCATGATAGAAGTAGTGATTGTGTATGAAACTCTGTCCTTTGTGGAAGCAACTTCATCCAAAGATGGCGTCCAAAGATAATTAAACTCAGTAATGTGGTTTTGTCTTTAATTCGAACTCGCATTTAGTGCCTTAGATCTCATTATATTCCTCAAAATACGTAAAAAAATTCTAACCACAGTTGTTTTCCTTTTATGATCCAATTTTTAGACTATAAAAGGGAATTGCTAACTATAAAATATAATTGGTATTGCATTTTTACTCAGAAAGATAACCAGATGCTTTAAAAAATGAATTCATTATAGAAGTTATCAAAACTTGTTCTTTGAGTAATTATTTCATCAAATAACAGTTCAAATCTTTTAAAAAATATTACTCGTGTGTTCCATTTTTCTTTGATGTTTGAGTGTAAAATGGTTATGCCACATGGCTACATAAAAAGGATTACTTATAAAGTGTTTAGTGGGTGCAACTGGCTGTGGACAAAGGAATTAGTTTATTTGCAAAAAAGTTTTGCTCAATTTTTTTTAGATAAAATGTCTAATGTTTTATAGATTGAAAAATAATTTCTAATGATAATTAAACTTTTCATTAAGTAGATACTTAATAAACTATTAATATATTTTTTTGTTTTGCCTAAGGCAAATATGTGTAGTTTCACAATCATGGAATCTTGCACACTACTCTGAAATCTTTCATTAAAATTGAAAAAAAAATCTTATTTTACTATTACTGTGATAGTACACTTTTCTTGGTCTACATTCCTAAAGTTCTTGGATTTGAAACATGGCTTTAAATCGTTGTAATTTTCACAGATAGAGTCAAAGTAGAGAAATGACAATATATACACTTTTGCAAGCAGGTTTATGTATGACAATATATACACTTTTGCAAGCAGGTTTATTTAGGAAAACAAAATTAGCATAGAAAAACTTTGCATTTCTATTTTGCTTGTAAAAAATTAAGGTTTTAAATTACACATGAGTGATTACAAGTAACCTACTCATAAGCAACCACCCCTCCTTTCCCCAAATCAAGGCACTTGAGGCAGCTGACTGAGATACATAAATACAAATTAAATGGAGGAGAGGGTTAAAAGTGTTTAAGTTTGAAGTGTTCACTTATATGTATTTGATTCTGAAGTTTTTTGCTTTGAATTGTATGCTGATCATAACAGTTTATCAGAGGTGTGATACAGAGGCATTGTTACAAAGCCAACCAGTCTAAAAATCACAAGATATTAAGGTTGATTGCTATATTAATAACTACTAATATACTTATATAGATTGGCAAATAGATAAGTGATACATAGAAATATATAGATCTATATATCTAGAAATAGGTATATTGATATATATCAGAAAGTACTAATGTATAGTCCAAAATGAGAAGTATGATTACTGCTGTTGTCCAATCGGATAGTATGTTTTTAACCAAACACAGTTTATACTGATTTGTTAATTTTACTCAGCGTAATACGACTAGTTGATTTAAAAAAATTTTTTATACAAAAGCAGCTATTATATTTCAGATGCTCTTTTACAATATGCTTTAAAGCATTTATAGTATTCAGATTTCATATAATAATTTCAAATATATTAGAATGTGATTCATTGGAAGTATTTTGCTTCATCAGGATACTACAAAGTGAAGATATAAGGTTTGTTTTCTCTTTTTATTTAAATTATTTATTTTTTATTGAGGTATAGTTGATTTAAAATATTATATTAGTATCAGGTGTATAGCATAGTAATTCAAAATTTTTATAGATTATACTCCACATACATTTATTGTAAAATATTGGCTCTATTCCCTGTGCTGTGCAATATATCCTTGTAGCATGTTTATTTTATATACAATAGTTTGTACCTCTTAAGCATCTACCCCTATCTTGCCCCTCCCTCCTTCCCTTTCCCCACTGATTTGTTCTCTATATCTGTGAGTCTATTTCTTTTTTGTTATATTCAATAGTTTGTTTTATTTTTTAGATTCCACCTGTGATAACATACAGTATTTGTCTTTGCCTGACTTATTTCACTAAGCATAATACTCTTCAGGTCTGTCATGTTGCAAATGGCAATATTTCATTCTTTTTAACGGCTGAGTAATATTCCATTGTGTACATATACCACATCTTCTTGAACCAATCGTCTATTGATGGGTACTTGGGTTGTATCCACATCTTGGCTATTATATAATGCTGCTATGAATATTGGGGTGCATATATCTTTCAAATTAGAGTTTTCATCTTTTCTGGATATATGCCAGGAGTGGAATTGCTGGATCATATGGTAGCTCTATTTTTAGTTTTTTAAGGAATCTCTATACTGCTTTCCATAGTGGCTGTACCAATTTACATTTCCTCCAACAGTTTAGGATTCCCTTTTCTCCAGCATTTATTATTTGTAGACTTTTTGGTAATAGCCATTCTGACCAGTGTGAGATGATACCTCATTGTGGTTTTCATTTGCATTTCTTTAATAATTAGCAATGTTGAGCATCTTTTCTTGTGCCTATTGGCCATCTGTATGTCTTATTTGGAAAGATGTCTATTTGGGTCTTCTGCCCATTTTTTGACTGGGTTGTTTGTCTTCTTGGTATTGAGCTGTATGAACTGTTTATGTATTTTGGATATTAACCCCTTATTAGTCACATCATTTGCAAATATTTTCTCCCACTCCAAAGGTTGTCTTTTCATTTTATTGTTTCCTTTGCTGTGCAAAAGGCTTTTCAGTTTAATTCGGTCCAGTTTGTTTCTTTTTGCTTTTATTTCTTTTGTCTTAGGAGACAGATCAAAAAAAAAATTACTATGATTTATGTGAAAGAGTCTTCTGCCTATGTTCTCCTCTAGGACATTTACAGTTTCAGGTCTTACATTTAGGTTAGGGTTAAGGTCTTATGCCCATTTTATGATTGAGTTTTTTTTTTATAATTTCCAGTATTGAGTTGTATGAGCTGTTTGTATATTTTGGATACTAACCCCTTGTCAGATGCATTGTTTGCAAATATTTTCTCCCATTCTGTATGTTGTCTTTTAATTTTGTTTTGTTTTGTTTATGGTTTCCTTTGCTATGCAAAAGCTTTTCAGTTTGATTTGCTTTCATTTCTTTTGCCTTGGGAGACTGACCAAAAGAAAATATTGCTGCAATTTATGTCCATGAATGTTCTGCCTATGTTCTCTTCTAGGAGTTTTATTGTGTCATTTTGAGGTTATTATTGCATATGGTGTGAGGGAGTGTTCTAATTTCATTGATTTACATGTAGCTGTCCAGCTTTCACAACACCAATTGAAGAGACAGTCTTTTCTCCATTGTATATTCTTCCCCCCTGTTGTCAATGGATTAATTGACTGTAAGTGTGTGGGTTTATTTCTGGGCTCTCTATTGATCCATATGTCTGTTTTTGTGCCAAAATCATGCTGTTTTGATTACCGTAGTTTTGTCTGAAGTCTGGAAGGGTTATGCCTCCAGCTCTGTTCTTTTTCCTCAGGACTGCTTTGACAATTCTAGGTCTTTCATGGTTCCATATAAATTTGAGTGTTATTTGTTTTAGTTCTGTGAAAAATGTCATGGGTATTTTGATAGGGAATGCATTAAGTCTGTACATCACTTTGGGTAGTATGGACATTTTAACAATATTAATTCTTCCAATCCAAGAGCATGGGATAGCTTTCCATTTCTTTAACCCATCTTCAATTTCCTTTATCAATGTTTTATATGTTTCAGCATATAGGCCTTTCATCTCCTTAGTTAGGTTTATTCTTAGATATTGTTTTGAAATGATTTTATATAGTATTTTTTAAACTTTCTCTTCTGATATTTCATTGTTAGAAATGTAATAGATTTCTATATATTAATATTGTATCCTGCTGTCTTGCTGTATGCATCTATTAGTTCTAATAGTTTTTGTATGGAGTCTTTAGGGTTCTCTATATAGAGTATCATGTCATATGCAAATAGTGACATTTTACCTTTTTCCTTCCAATTTGGATACTTTTGTTTCTTTTTTCTCTTCTGATTACTGTGGCTTGGACTTTAAATACTGTGTTGAATAGAAGTGGTGAAGGTGGGCATCCTTGTCTTGTTCCTGAATTTAGTGAGAAGTCTTTCAGCTTTTCACCCTTGAGTATTATGTTGCCCCTGAGTTTGTCATAAATGGCTTTTATTTTTCTTTTCTCTTTTTTTTTTTAACTTTTATTGGAGTATAGTTGATTTACAGTATTGTGTTAGTTTCAGGTGTACAGCAAAGTGATTCAGTTATATATGTGTATATATTCATTCTTTTTTAGATTCTTTTCTCATATAGGTTATCACAGAACATTAAGTAGAGTTCCCTGTGCTATACATTAGGTCCTTGTTGGTTATCTACCTTATATATACTAGTGTGTGTGTGTGTTCATCCCAGGCTTCTGATTTATCCCTCCTCCCCATAAATGGCTTTTATTATGTTGGGATATGTTCCCCTTTGGTGAGAGTTTTTATCATGAATCGATGTTTAATTTTATCCAATGCTTTTTCTGTGTCTATTGAGATGATCATGTGATTTTTGTCCTTTCTGTTGTTAATGTGATGTATCACATTGATTGATTTGCATATGTTGAACTGTCCTTGCTACACTGGAATGAATCTAACTTGGTTACGGTGTACGAACCTTTTTATGTCTTGTAGGATTCAGTTTGCTAATATATGTTGAGAATTTTTGCATCTATTGAATATGGATGCAAAGATATTGGGCTGTAATTTTCTTTTTTGGTAGGGCCTTTGTTTGGTTTTGGTATCAGGGTGATGGTGGCTTCATTGAATGAATTTGGTATTGTTCCCTCCTCTTCAATCTTTTGGAATAGTTTGAGAAGGATAGGTATAATTTCTTCTTTGTAGTTTATTAGAATTCCCCAATGAAGCTGTCTGGTCCTGGACTTTTGTTTGCAGGGATTTTTTTTTTTTTTTTTACAGATTCTCTTTTACTTCTGATTATCAGCCTGTTCAAGTTGTTTCTTCTTAAGTCAATTTTGGTAGGCTGTATGTTTCTAAAAACTTGTCCATTTCTTCTAGGTTGTCCAATTTGTTGGCATATAACTGTTAACAGTATTATCTTATGGGTTTTTTTTGTATTTGTTTGTTATTTGTTGTTATTTCTCCTCTTTCATTTCTTATTTTGTTTATATGGGTCCTCTCTTTTCTTCTTGGTGAGCCTGGCTAGAGTTTTGTCTATTTTGTTTATCTTTTCAAATAAACCAGCTCTGGTGTTTATTGATCTTTTCTATTTTTTAATCTCTATTTTATTTATTTCCTCCCTGATCTTTATTATTTCCTTCCTTCTGCTGACTTTAGGTTTGTCTTCTTTTTGTAATTTTTTAGGTGGTAGGTTAGGTTGATTAATTGACATTTTTTCTTGTTTCTTAAGGAAGGCCTGTATTGCTATGAACTTCTCTCTTAGAACTGCTTTTGCTGTATACTATAGATTTTTGTAAGATTTTGTTTTCATTTTCATTTATCTTGAGGTATCTTCTGATTTCTTCTTTGATTTCATTATTGACCCATTGCTTTTTGAGTAGGATATTGTTTAGGTGGTAGGTTAGTTTGTTTATTTGAGATTTTTCTTTTTCCTGGGGAAGGACTGTATTACTATTTCATTTATTTCTGCTCTCATCTTTATATCTTTTCTTCTACTAACTTTGGGTTTTGTTTTTTCTTCTTTTTCTAGTTCCTTTAGTTGTGAGTTTAGGTTGTTTATTTGAGATTTTTTCCTGTTTCCTGATGTAAGCTTGTATCACTATAAACTTCCCTCTTAGAACTGCTTTTGCTGAGTCCCATAGATTTTGGATCATTGTGTCTTTGTTTTCATTTTTCTCCAGGAATTTTAAAATTTCCTCTTGATTTCTTCATGATCCCTTGGTTGTTTAGTAGCATATTATGTAGCCTCCACATGTTTGTGTTTTTTGCAGTTTTGTTCTTGTAGTTGATTTCTAGTCTCATAGTGTGGTGATCAGAAAGACGCTTGATGTGATTTCAGTTTTCTTAAATTTACCAAGGCTTGTTTTGTGACTTATCATGTGATCCGTCCTGGAGAATTTTCCATGTGCACTTGAAAAGAATGTGTATTCTGATGCTTTTGGATAAAATGTTCTCTATATATCAAGTCTATCTGGTCTAATGTATCATTTAAGGCCATTGTTTCCTTAATGACTTTCTGTCTGGATGATCTGTCCCTTGACAAAAGTGAGGTTTTAAAGTCCCCTACTATTATTGTGTTACTGTCAATTTCTCCCTTTATGTCTGTTAATATATTCTTTGTGTATTTAGATGGTCCTACTTTGAGTGCATATATATTTATAATTGTTATATCTCTTCTTGGTTTAATCCCTTGATCATTACGTAATGTCCTTCTTTGATTTGCGTAACAGTCAGTCTTTGTTTTAAATTACATTTTGTCTGATATAAGTATTACTACTCTGGCTTTCTTTTGATTTCCATTTGCATGGAATAACTTTTTCTATCCCCTCACATTCAGTCTGTGTGTGTCATTAGATCTGAAGTGAGTTTCTTTTAGGTAGCGTATATACAGGCTTTGTTTTTATATCTAGAGATATATTCTCTACAAGTGCCCCCTATGTGGTCTTCTTAGGTCCTTCCGTTATGGCAGGCTACCTCCTGTGGGAAGTCTGGTTGGCTTATGTGGTCCCTGGTCTAGTTGGTTTCCAGGTCCTGCCTTGTGCAGAGGCTGCTGGCCACTGCTTGGTGTGGCTGGGTCATGAGGCAGCTAGCTGCAGAACCTGTGGGGCCCTGGGCTAGTGCTGGCTCACTAGTGGGTCGTGTCAGGGTCCAGGAGATCCCAAAGCTGATTTCCACCCACCAGTGGGTGAAGCCAGGACCTGGGCCTAGTGCTGGTCCACTGGCAGTCAGAGCTGGATCCTGGGGTCTGGCTGCAGGGCATAGGTGTCCCAGAGCTTGTATAGGACCATTGGTGGGTGGTGCTCGTTCCCATCACAGCTGGCTATGGGGTCCAGGATGTCCTGAAGCTTGTGTTGGCCTGCTGGTGGGCATGGCCAGGGTCCAGCCAGACCCAGGACTGGTTCCGGCCTGCTGGTGGGTGAGCTACATCCACAGGCTGGGAGGCTGTAGTTTTCCTGGGGCTGATGTTCACTCACTGGTGTGTGAGGCTGGTCCTAAGGCTAGAGTAGACTTGCTGGTAACTAGGGCCAGGAATTTGGGCCTTAATTCCTGCAACTGCTCAGTGGAGCTGGGTTCCAGGGTATCTGGCTGCCGGGCCCTGGGGGGTTCTGGCTCTAGTGCCCATGCGCTGATGTATGGGGCCTGGTCCTGGGTCCTCTTGTAGGCAGGGCTCTCTCTGAACACAGCTGTGGGCACAGGGGGTCTTAAGGCAGTCTGCTGCTGGTAGGTGGGGATGTGTCTCCACCCATTTAGTTGCTTGGCCTGAGAATTCTCAGTTTGGTTGCCTATGGAATAGTGAATATGGGCAGGACTAAGTCCTGAGGCTAATAAGCTAGAAGGAGGATTCCAAACTGGCCCTTGCCTGTACCAGTGTCCACGTGATAGAGCAAGCTGCCAGAAATGGCTGTCTCCAGTGTCTGTGTCCCCATGGGTGAGCTCTAATTGCCTCCTGCTTCTCCAGGAGACTCTCCAAGATCAACAGGTAGGTCTAACCCAGGCTCCTTTCAAATTCCTGCTTCTGCCCTGAGTCTTAGAGCATGTGAAATTTTGTGTGTGCCATTTAGGAGTGGAGTCTATTTCCTACAGCATGCTGGGTCTCCTGAAAGTAAGACCTGCTGGGCTTCAAAGCCAAATGTTCTAGCAGCTTGTCTTCCCAGAGCAAGATCCCTGTGCTGGGGAGCCTGATGTAGGGCTTACACCCCTCGCTCCTTGTGGAGAAAACACTGCAATTGTAATTATTCTCCCATTTGTGGATCACCCACCTGGGGGTATGGGTCCTTTTTATCTTTAGTCATGCAAGGTCTTTTCTGAGGTTTCAGTCTTTTTCATCCAGAGGTCTTCTATAAATAGTTGTAATTTGGGTCAGCCCGTGAGAGGAAGTGAACTCAGGCTCTTTCTAATCTTCCATCTTGGTTGATCTCTCTGGTAGGTTTATTTTCAACTCAGTTATTGCTCCACTAAAAAACTCACTTCACTACACGTTCCTTCTGACTTTTAACAAGATTTTACTATTGAACAAGTACATGGTCCAGTATTTCATGTTTTCCAATACGAATCACGTTTTTTTAGATGTCTTATTTTTCCACCAAAGAGGAAAATGATGCTTGCTTATCCTTCCCCAGAGTTGAGGTAAGCAGGCTACACCTGTTAAACTGATGAGAAAACCAAAATAAAAAGATGATTATTGACTCATCTTTTATCATATAGCCAATTAGGAGTGATGGAAAGCTGGAACCCTGATTTCTTGCCTTTTAGGTCACACATATAGTAAGTTGTGGGCCAGTGTTAAACCCTTGTCACTTGATTTGAAAACCACACCACTTAGTCTCTGACATAGTCTTGTTACTAGAACTTGCTGAAACTCTGATTGCCAGAAAGCACAGAGCTTCAAGGTCTTCTGACTGTAGAGGAATTGTTTTAACATTAGTTGAACCATATTTGAATATGCAATTTAAAGACATAAGACCCCAATTTGGCCTGTGTTTATGTTTAGCTAGTATTTCATTTCCCTTCATTACAGCATAGACATATAAGTAGCATATACATTGATATTTTAATAATTATGAGCATGTATACTTTTAATTTATAGGTAGTTGTCTGTAAAATGGTTGCTCATTTTCTCAGTAATCAGCTTTCAGAGAAACATTGGTCACTGATATCTGGCAATCATTTCCTGTTTATTTCTTCTAGAATTCTAGTACCTGCTCTTATCTGTCTTCTGTGGTGTAGACCTTTACTATGGCTACTATAGATTACCCACTGTCCTGTAGTCAAGTTCAACTGAAAATGCAATCAACATCCCTCTGAGGTACTCTTCATCTACTATTCCCCCAAAATCACCAGTGCTCCACCAAATCTGGCTTCCTCAGTATTTTCCATATAGCCTTGCTATTAGTCCATCTAGTGACCTGTGATACTATCTTTTATTTTATCGATGAGTTTTCTGATAGCACTTCAATCGGCAATAATTCCCACTCTCATCTGCATTGCCATAGAACTTTTTTAAAAAACATCTCTGAAGCATGTTTCTATGAATTGATCATATATGGGTCTCAGTGCTGTGTTTTAATTTTAGCACACCGTAGTACACCATAGTGACTAAAGACAATAGACTTTAGTCTATTGTCTCATAACAATCAAGAGAATAGTGAGAAACTAATAATTACCTGTATTCCAAGTGAATGCCAAACTCCTTTTCTCGGTCAAATTAATGTCATCAATGGAGAAATTCAGGTACTTTAGGAGAATGTGGCTATTGATTTGTGGGTCGTACAGTGTAACTTGTGATTGCAAAAGGAGGTCATCATGATCAGAACTGCAGCAACTTAATGCTAATGACTATGTGACTGAAGGAAAGAAAGTTAAATGACACCTCAACCAAAACCTTATTTCACTTGCCCACTGACAAATATGTGGGAGGCACATAATCAATACAGATACGTGACTAGCTATGAGGCATGAGGAACAGTAAGTTCAAGAAGTCTGGAGTTTTAAGTCCAAGCAAAGGAGAGGATAGAGATGCATTTAAAAGTGAAGGCATAGGAGCATTAAAATTTGGAAGGGAAACTAATGAATTTTCATCTACTCAGATGAAGTTGAATGTAACTTCAGGCTTGTTTTGTGCAGTAAACAGAAGGCTGTTAGGTGTGTAACTTTGATGTTAAGAAAATAATTTTAGAATCACCCAATAAGGGTGATGTTTGAAGTTGTGGGAGGGAAGTCAATTAGTGAAGATACGTAGTGTGAAAAGGAATGCACTGTGAACATGGGACCTAGAAAATGTACTTTGGGACAAGTGGAATAAGCTGGTGAAAGATCCTAAGATGCAATAGTATAAAATGTGGTTTAAAGTAGCCGTGCTGTTAATAAAGATATCATACTCAACCATGTCAGATGCCTCAGATTGTTATTCAAGAATAAGGATCAGTGGATTTGATGATGAGTTCATTGGTGATTAATCTTTACAAGAACCGTTTTAGTGAAACGGTTGGGGTCAAGGAACTAGATTCCATTTGTTTAGAAACAAAAGGGAGACGAGGAATTGAAACAATTATATCTAACTACTATTTTCCTCAAAATTAATGTAGTTTAATTGTGTTATTTTTCCTACGACAGTAACATATATTCATGCAGGAATTTCACATAACACCGGAAAGTATGAAAATAAAATAAATAAAAAAGTATCAAAATCATGGAAAATTTCAAAAAATCAATGATTAATAATTTAGCAAACATTTTTTCCAAACTCGTATGTAGCTACATACAACACAAGACACATATATGTGATTGCATATAATATTAGATATATACTCACGTATGTGATTGCATGTATCAATAATATGCCAGTTTATAATATTTCATTCCATTCCATAATATAGTAAAGATATTGCCTTATTAATATAAAATGCACTCAATGGATGCATGCTAGTCCACTATACTTATGTAAAATAATTTATTTAACAAATTCATTATGTACAGAAAATAACATACATATTTTTGCACTTGTCTAATAATCACCTTTGAATAAGTGCTAATAATGGCATTCCTGTTTTGAAGATTATACATTTTTAAATCATTTTCATATACCTTACCAAATGCTTCTCCAGAATGTTTTCATCACGTTCCACTCTAGGCAAGGTGAAGTAAAGTTTTCCCATAAGCCAAATGTAGACTAAAAGGACAGCATAACATCAGCATATTAACTGTTAATTAGCATTTGTTTGTAATGGATACCATTACTTTTGTTACTTGACCCTTTTCAGCAATACTCAGCACTCAGGAACAAAAAAGCAATAGATTGTCCTAGATTTGAAAAATGAAATGGCACACAGGGCAAGCAGAAGGTCAGAATGAGTAAGGAGCAAATCTACAGATATGTGAAATTAATGATGAAACTGCCGGCTAATTCATCTAAAAGGGGTAAGGATGCAGTGAAGGATGGGTGTGAACTGGAAGGGATAAAGTTCATAAGAACAAGACATGTTTGGATAAAGAAATGCATGTGTCTAATAAAAATGAAGATCGTTTGGAACTAAAGAGATCTAGGCCCTATGAGAGTATAGTTTAAAGTCTCATTAACTTGAATGTTGAGAACCAGACCAGAGAAGAGTAATCAAAGAACATAATGATCAAAGTAGGTTTAAGTCAATGGCGAAAAGAGAAGACCCCCCATGAAGGCTGAGATATATATATCACAACTGAGTGGCACAGGCATCAAAAACGGAGCAGTTACTGATAAATGATGACAGGACAATGGTCTCAATACAGCAGTGAGGAGTAAGGAGAACACTGGCCCCTCCTTGTGCATTCATAGGTATGAGTGTTGGAGAGGTTTTCAGGGTAGGTAGAATTATCAGGGTTAGGCTGAATTTCAGTTCAGGTGAGGACTTCGAGACACTGTTCTAGAAAAAGTTAAGATCATAGGATTTTTTTTTTTTCTAAAATATCTAGAAAGCAAATTCAGTTGATCAGTGTCCAGAGAATGGAAATGATATGGTTTGATTATCACCACAGCCTTCCCAAAACCAATGTATTTACCTTTTGTTCAGCTTTTTATTGATTTCTTATGCTGCATTATGGCAATAAGGTCGCCACTAAAACAAATAGATGACAAGCAAGACCAATAACTACGGTTCTATAATACATTATGAAATGAGACATTTTTTAGTACAGAGCACTTGATACCTACAATATTTTATATTTATTATTTAAATATCTTATGCATACGAACAAAATGCTGCGTTCCTACCGGGGCCAAACTTCACTAAACGTACTGCTGTGCCTCTGCAGGGCAGAATTTCCCCAGACGGACCATCAGGTGACTTAGAAAATACAGCAAAATATATTATTTTAAAAAACTTTTTACTTCTTGATTTAGTGTAATGTAAGTAAATCTAAGAGAAAATAGAAAAATCTACTCTGCTTACTACAAGTGTTCAGGGAATGAGACAGCATTATGGTATTATTGTATATATCTTTCTGTGACTGAAATATTTCTCAAGGCTTTTAGGTGTTCCTGGCTTACTTCTAAATTATCATTTATGTGAAAATTCCCCCATTAATTTATATCATATTTATTGACAAAAAGTCCTTTTTATGTCAATGTGCAAAAATTTCATACTTGTGAATTTGTCTGTGAAATTTTACCACACAGAATATAAAACCCTATGAAGTAAATACTGTTTTCCTTGTGTTTTTTAATGAGAACAATACATACAGAGAGGTTCAATAAGTAGCAAAAGTCAAACACCCAGAAGCAGGTGGGTTTGGGGTGTAAAACATGTTTAAGAGCATTTCTGTTTTGCAAGAGTATTCACCAGGAACATGGTTTTTACACAGATGAATAAATGTATGCAAGAAAAGTTTTGTTCTTGACCAATGAATGTGTCAACAATAAAGGAGAATAGATTAATTAAACTGAAGAAAATGTTGTATGATTAAGAAATTCCATGTTGCCCTGACTGTTATCTTTGGTCAGACCAAATCTTTAGGTCAGCAAATGAGGTATGGAAACCCTACAAAGTTACTGAGATAACCTGAAAAAAAAGTAGAACAACTCTAAAAGCAATTCCACCTTAAACACTTGTCATTTTGCTAAGTCTAAAATGATATTCTTCATTAAATTAATTCTTTGTTACTCAATGCCTACTGGGAAGGGATTTGATAATATCAAAAGCCACAGAGGCTGTCCTAAGGAAAAAGCTGACCCTTGGTTCAGACTCGTGGAAAGAATCTGAGGCGGTACTGGGAAGGCAAAGCACCTAGAACAGCAAAGATGACTAAATGTTTGTGAAATATAAATCTGTGTTTGTACAAAGCATTCTTTTGCACTTAAACAGAACTTGGAGGCATTTCAAGAAAATGGATGAAAATACAAACATCAACTGGGTTTTGAAAGAAAATTAGAAGGGAAAAATTGGAAGGAAAATTTGTCTCTCAGACAAGTTCTGTGCAATTGAATGTAGTTTCCCTAGGTGCTGGGGTTAAAATGAAGAAAAGAGCATGTCAACAGTAGGGCACTAGAGAATGGACTTGAGGATACGGGGAAGGGGAAGGGTAAGCTGGGACAAAGTGAGAGAGAGGCATGGACATATATACACTACCAAACGTAAAATAGATAGCTAGTGGGAAGCAGCCGCATAGCACAGGGACATCAGCTCGGTGCTTTGTGACCACCTAGAGGGGTGGGATAGGGAGGATGGGAGGGAGGGAGATGCAAGAGGGAAGAGATATGGGGACATATGTATATGTATAACTGATTCACTTTGTTATACAGCAGAAACTAACACACCATTGTAAAGCAATTATACTCCAATAAAGATGTTTAAAAAAAAAAGAGTAGGGCAATTACGAAAGAAGGGACATGGCTCTTACTTGCAAAGGGATAATTGGTCTCTACAAGCTTGTTACTTTTGTTGTTCAAATCTTCTATGTCTTACTGATTTGTGTGTGTGTGTATGTATGTGTCTGAATGAACAATATATCACTGAGAGATGTGTTCAAACCTGTTTTTCTGACTACAGATTTTTACATTTCTGTTTGCAAAACTGGATATTTTTGTTTTCTATATTTTGAAACTGTGCTTTTAGTTGCAGGCATCTTAAAAATACTATATTTATTGAACTATTTTCTCATATTCGTGGAACCTCTTAAGTGATGATTTTTACTATTTTGTCAAATATTAATAAACTATACCAGCTTTCTTTTAATTAGTATTTAATTTAATGATATCTTTAAATACATATGTGTGTATATATATATATATATATATATATATATACATATTTACATCCTTTTGTTTTCAGCGCTTTTCTTTCTCTTTGTCTTTCTTCTCTAGTAAGAACCAAGGCTAAGAGTTCCATTATATCCCCTGTGGGGAGGGTATTTTTCTATTTTCCAAGGTGAGAGGGTCACTTTTCAGGCTCTGAAGTGATTTTCTACCCAGCTTGGCCTTGGCTTTGTCTCCTCTCCCCTATGCTCCCCCATGAAAGTTCATGCTTCCGCTTAGCAAGGATAGACTGGTGTCCTCAGGGTGCTAATTTATCTCACAGGATTAAGACTTTCCAGTCCTTTCTGGACTCAGAAGTTTTCTCATTCTTCCCAGGACATTTTTTTGTAGCTATGCAACACTGGAAACTTTCCTATAGATAACTGGTATGACATGTCAGTTAACATTTAAATAGTGTAATAGGGCTCTTTTAAAAAACTAAATGGGGAAGATGCAATCTCAACCTATCTCAGAATTTTAGGATGCTGGTACCACTTTGTTTATTATTTCTACTCCCAGATAAATGATCCTATAAAAGCTTCTCTTCTGATTGTCTTCCTTTTGATGGTGACTCATGGTCTCTTTGTCTAAACTCATGGATTCTTATTCCTGGTCTACATTATATATTATTATGAGATTACGATCTATCTCCTTCTTTTTCCTATACTCATACCCTGTGGGTAGACACATAGTTATCTGCTGTTTACTATGATCTAGACCTTGTGCTTAGAACTGAGGTATGAAGGCAACTAAGACACATTTCCTGTGGTCACGAAGGCCAAAGGATAATTTGGAAAATAATATGTGTAAATGAATCATTTCAGTACAGTGAGATATGTACAAATAAATATATGTTGCATGCACCAGAGTTGCTGTGTTGATTCACTCTGTCTGTAAGATTCAGGAATGTCCTCAGAGAAGAAGTTCTGGGTGAAGAAATTCTTAAAGTATAATTAGGACTTCCCAGACAGAAAAAAAGCAGCATAGCAATCCAGTCAACGGATTAGATTGTGCATATATATTTCACTGTGATACTCTAAGATTTGGGGTAAATTGTAAATACATTGGGATAACCAGGAGAGACCACTAACAGAGAGATAATAGAAAATAAAATTAGAAACACTGACAAGTAGCTTGATTGTTAAAAGCCTTTTTTAGAACGCTAAGGAAAGAGAAGGCTTTGAAAGGCTTTGTGTAGGCAAATAATATTAAAGAGTTTTGTTTTTAATTAGATAACTGTATAATCAAGTCTATAAGTTTTGAGATTATTGTAAAAGTATAAGCAAAAGATGGTGAGGCACCAAACCAAGCCAGTGGTAGCAGGGATAGGAGCAGAACCAGACAAGGCAAGGTTAGACTGTGAAATCAGAAGAATATGGTGATTGACTAGGTAAAAAATACTGGAAGATGCAAGAGCTAAGATAACCAAAAAGACATGGTTGACTTTGAGATTTCAGGATTATTATATGCATTAGAGAAAAGTACAAATGAAAGAGAAGTGATTTTTAACTTTGTCTATGTTGAAGTTGAGTTTGATACAGGATATCTATGGGGCTATGTCTCTAAATCAAATAGAAATTTGAGTTTTGGGGTTTGAAGAGAGTCTTAGGTCAAAGATACATTGATTTGGAAACTATCAGAAAATACATAATTGTTGAAGCTATGATAATGATAGCTTATCAATAATGAGGTAATGAGGGGAAATGTCATTTAAAAAATGGTTAGGCTAAAAAGAGAGAGACACAGGGATAAAACTTTGATAAAGAATGAGTTTATGAGGAGGTGATTGCGTCAACAAAGATGATGGGGGTTGTGCGATGGGTTATAGACCTGTGACGTAGGAGAGTTCAGAGGCCTCTATGATGAAAAACAAAGAAGGAGAGGTTTCAAACGAATTTCAATTGATCAGGAGTATGAAATGCCAGACATTTGAAATAAGATGATAACTGGATAATTAGGACATTGTGAGTGACCTCCTTAGAGCATTTTGTTCGCTGCGGAGAGCTGAGTAACGAGTGAGGGTGAGATTGGAGATAGTCCCAGTTGACTCCTCTTCTGAGAAGGTTGGCTGTAAAGGGAAATGGAGATTGCTTCATAGCAAAAGGGTAGTGTCTGAGAATGGGGAATTTGTTCTTTATTTATTTATTGCCTTTATTTGTTTATTTTTTCCTTCCATAAAATGAGGAAATTGAGCATATTTGTTGACTGGAAAGAAAAGAACTAAAGAAAAGTAAGAGGCGCGAGTTACAGCAGAAATAACAGAAAGGAGTTAATGTGACTTCATTCTAATGGCATACTTTAGGGGCTAGAAGTCAGTGATGTTACATTGCAAAATTCAAGGTAAAATTTTATTATTTTGTCTCCATGCTACAAGAAACCTTCAATTAAGGACTAACAGTGATATAATCCTAGAAACATAGGACTTGAAGATATTAAAAAATTACAGTAGCCACAAAAATTTGTTATATGGTAGTCACCAGAATTAAGAAATATTTTCTAAGGATTTATCTGGGAAACCATATTCTACTGAATATGTACATGTACTTAACCAGCAATCCAAGATTAAATTGGGTTGATAACAAAACTGGAAAGAAAAAGAGTATGTTATATCTATGAGACTCTAGTAACTGCTGTTTCACTAGTTGTATGTATAAAAGAAAATTATTCATAGGGAGTGCTTTTTGAGAATTACATTTGTGATTTTTGTAATATTAAACTTTAAAAATGCTTTCCAGTTGTCTATGGCCAATAAATGTCTGAATTATTTGGGCTTATTATCAAGTGAAAATGCTACTGCTTTTCACTTTATAAAAATAGAATACCTTTTTTTTTGCCAAATTTAACCCGTAATTTTAAAGCAACTTTGTAACTTGGTAAACATGGGTTGGACCAGCCGTCTTTAGTGTGAGTCCCTATGGTGCTAGTTACAAGTGACAAGAAAACCCCCAAAATGTGATATGAAAGACAATTCTAAAAATGTCAAAAGTAAGTTATGTACAACACACGTACTATAGTGTTAAGAGTCAGGGTACTGGGCTTCCCTGGTGGCGCAGTGGTTGAGAGTCCGCCTGCCGATGTAGGGGACGCGGGTTCGTGCCCCGGTCCGGGAAGATCCCACATGCCGCGGGGCGGCTGGGCCCGTGAGCCATGGCTGCTGAGCCTGCGCGTCCAGAGCCTGTGCTCCGCAACGGGAGAGGCCACAACAGTGAGAGGCCCGCATACCGCAAAAAAAAAAAAAAAGAGTCAGGGTACTGGAAGAAGAAACAGCTGGCACACTCAAAGTGGGTAACTTGAAGAAAGTTTAATAAAGGGACAGTTTTCAAAGGTGTGGGCAGGGTGTAGGGAAACCATAAAGTATAGTGCTGTTATTTCAGGCCTTTGATAGAAGATTCCATTACCAACCAAAGGACTGAAAGGAGGGAGGAAGGTAGGAGAACTCGGAAAAAGAGACAGGAAGTATGAAGCCAGCCCTGCGAAATCCTTCACGGAGAAAGCCAGAGAAATAAACATGGGCCCTTCGTTTCCTTAATCCCTTTTCTCACCCATTCTGTTCTCATGCTGGTAATTCCTATTTGCAAACCAAAGTAAAAGCCAGAGGACACAGAGCTATTTGACTGAGTTTACACCTGTACTGCTTAAGCTCTCTGGGCACACAGAAGAGAGGATAAACGGAAAGAAGATTTGGAGGAGCAAGTAGATATCTAGCGCTTTCACAATTTATATTAATATAAACAGTGATGTAGCCTTTTTTTAAAAGGAAGTCACTTTCTTATTAATCCCAGTCAATAAATGCTAAATAAATAATTAAAGACTATCAGGTCTGTGGGGTATGATACTTATAGCCTATTTGTGGTCCCCAAATCTTGGTCCAGCATCAGTTAAAATTATTTCTATTTTCTCAGTAGTGAGACATTCACTTTACATTTCCCAATCCACCCGTCACTTGGGTCTCTTTATTCCCAGATCAACCAGCTCATTGTACTCAAATGCTAGCCCATTGTACTCTGGTGTCTTCATCACCCCATTATGGACCACATCTATGCTTACATATCTCTGCATCCCACCAACCCCAGCCATATCTTGCCCTCAGTACAGGTAGAGAAGGTCTTATCAAAGTATTAAAGTGGCATTTAACTGAGGCTTTTCTCTGTGTCTCATTATCTGTTCCCTTTTCATACCAATTCCATATGAGCTTTCAACCACCATCCCTCCTATACGTCACCTACTAGCCCCCAGCAGCTGAGAAAGAGGAAATTACTCAGAGATGAGAATTTCAAGCCGGAAGAAGGGCAAGTTTCTATTGCAGTATGGTGGTGGAATTACTTTGTAGAAGCATGGTCTTTCCATTCCATTCAAGTCATACCACACAGGTGGTTCTACTTGTTAAAGAAATAACCTACTCCCCTAGGCATCAGGCCTTTAAATACCTTTAAATAGAAAGTGAGTATGCTTACTCAGAGTTATTGGAGAAACAGTCATGACTATAGGAGTCCTGTTTTCAACAGTAAAATTAATTTAATAATGAAGTGGCTTTGATTTACCAGAGTTCAATCAAATAATTTGAGGGAATGAATACAATGACTTTTCCATTCAGCTGTTTTATTAAAATTAATTTTCTTTTTTAACTATCAAACAAGACACACTTATTGAAAGCAAAAATATATTTTTAGTTTTGCTGTTGTTTCAAAAAAGGAGGTAGCAAATAAATGATGGCGTGTCCAAGTTAGGATCACAAATCTTGCTTGCTTTGACATTGAAAATACCCTGGTGGGGGCTTCCCTGGTGGCGCGGTGGTTGAGAGTCCGGCTGCCGATGC
>NW_021703776.1:26599350-26626319 GCF_005190385.1 Monodon monoceros | reverse complement strand
AAAAAAAAAAAAAAAAAAAAAGAAAATACCCTGGTGGTGCAATGATATTGGATGAAGTCTTTAATCTCTCTTGAGAAAGACTTTGTGCAGCAATCACTTGTATTTTCTTCTGTGCTGTTGAACCTTCTCCTTAAAAAAACAACATCTGAATGGAGAGAGCTTTTTTTTTTTTTTAAATCAAGGACTGTCTAAATTGTAACCAATGTAGTTCATTTTAAAGCACTCATCTGTCATTCACAGATTAACCTTATACAAGATAGCTGCTCTCATTTCCATTGCCCTTCTGTCCTAGGAAGAATAAAACTCGAGCATTAAACAAATAATGAGTTGAATCTGTGAGGCATATTTAATGCAAAGAGGATTTTAATGACATTTCTATAATTATAGGCATTGATAGCTGACTATAAATCTTTATTTCCCAAATGCCACAGCATTAGGAATAGAATGATTTGTAATTTGTACTAGATGTTTTTAATAACCTTATGCCCAAATCACCTTGCTTTCTTTTAGCTTCAAATATGGGTTACTGTGGAGAGACTATCAGATATTTATTATAGTGCATAGCTATAAATATACTATGCAGAACGATTGTAAGTGTTTGAGTCTTTGCTTTTTAATTGGAAAATGATATCACCACCATGATATTGACTGTAAATCTTAGCTCAACCCTGGGGTGGTACTTTAAAAATCACACTTATTTTAAATAATAATAATATATCAAAAAATCTTGGTTACTCTAGTGGGCAACAAGCTACACTGAAAAAGTTAGAGATATGATTTTTACTGCATGAATACTTATTCTTGTAAGCTATGTCTTGGAACTTTGTTGTAGACAAATTTTTAAAGTGCTTCAAAAATTCTATGGAACATTTGCAAGTCTTGAGTTCTCCCAGCCCCTGTTTTCGGTAAAGCTTTATGGGCTCAGCTTGTACGTTTAAAGACATTTTCCTTAGAGACTTTCTTATAGGGAAGTCCTTGGCAAAATGTGTGATTTCTGACACCTTTCCTGTTCCCAACAGCACCATTCTGAATTTATGTTCCCTGTCCTGAATCCTGTCCTCTAGGGATAGAGACAACAGAATGTCTCATTCAATGGTTAATTTCTAATTTGCTACCCTTTGAATACTGAATATTCTTAAATATTTGGAGAGATATCGTTTCACCCTCAGACTTACTTCAAGGTGATTTATTATATTTCCAAATGCTCTTGTGCAACTAAAATCTACCTTATATGCAATATGTATATTGAAATTGAATAAGAAGATACACTTTTATACGGCTTTCGGTTGTGCTCTCAGGGGATATTTACCACATAGCCAACTAATAAATAATATTGCTTAAACTTGGCATCCATGGTTGTTTAAGTGCTTCTCAGAAATTAGCCCATTAATCTTCATACGGCTGCTTGTAAAGCAGACAGCAAGTTATCTTATTCTTCCCACTTTCCTCTGTTATCCCACTTCAGCTGCCTAGAATTCTATACTGTTGGGCCTACATCGTGAGAGGCAGGTTCCTTGCGTGCTTCTCTGCAGAGTAAAGCACACATGGCGTGAGTGTCTGTCCTCCCTTCCATGAGATGATACAGGAAGTTCACGCCTGGCCCTTCAAGTTCTGTTTGGAGGATGATACACATGATTGGTGCAGGCAAACACACTGAATAAGTTGCGTGATCTCTGAGTCCTTGAAACTGATCTCTCTAGTTTGTAAACAGAGCTTCACTTCTCTTAAAGGAAGCCCTGACACCTCTTCTGTGTTCAGTCTTTGCTGGTTGTGAAAGGGATAGTCCATTAAAAGTAGAACAACAAAACTTAAAGACCTGCTTCGTTACTTTCTTACGGGTCACTCAAAAATGAACTTGCTCTTTCCAAATAGATAAAGTTGTCTGGAGATTTTTTATTTCTTACTACCACTTTCAATGTATTCTTCTAGTTTCTCAGAAGAAAAGCCTGTGCCATATCGAGATCAAGCACAATGTGCGAAATATGATAAAGTGTTTAGTTAAATAATTATGTGTTTTACACATTGTACAGAGCTATCAGCTCAAACCCAGATCTCCTGATCATGGCTTATCTCTCCTCACAATATGTATGATGCTTTTCAAGAATTACATTACATCTGAAACTGAGAATGATAAGGTATAAAATTAGAAGTCACTGATTGTAAATCAGTGACTATAAATCAGAGAAAATAATTTGAACTTTTCCATGAAGCACAATAAATACTATTTTTAAATGTTTCCTTTTAGGCCTACAAGACACTCATTCTCAATCTATACTTCCGGATTCTTCTCTTCTCCAACTTTCTTCCTTCTAATGACTTATAGTTCCGGTACATATACCTGAGTAGAATATAAAGCAGGCTCATTTATTTTCATAATAGGAATTGGATTATTACCTTATTACATGCAGTATTGATGGCTCACAATCCCCAAACATTCACAGATTCAACGGGAAACCAATGACTCAATTAACTTCTACTTGAGTAGTTACCAGCTGATGGGAAAAGGTCTGTGTATTAAGAGACGCATTATTCAGTTGGGGAGTGACAAATGAGTAAGCATGAAGTCACATCTACTGCCCTATGAGTGATGTGACAACAGATACTGTTTATTTCATTAGTGGTACTTGAAAGGGGGCTCAAGGTGTCCTAAATCTCTTTTTCTCAATACTTGCAACTACCTAAGAAGGGACTAGTATGGAATGGACTTTGTCTTGTTTAATGGACTGTGTAGAGTTCATAATGTATATTTTCATGGGAACGTTTTAGCTCTGTGTCAATGCTTATTCATCATGATGTTGCTTGTTTTTTTAAAACCTAAATAGACCAAAAGATTAAGTAATCTTTTGCTCTTTGGTATATTTACCAGACAATTTTTTATAAATAATTAAGTCTGGAGAATTTGAGGGGTTGTAAAAATCACCTAAAATTCCTTTCTGTCATAAAGAGAATACAATTAGTACTGCAATACTGGAAATTTTAAAATTTTTGTCCAATTTACAAAGTAGAAAAATAGCAGTATGCAGAACCCATGTATTTTGAGTTAAACCTTCAGATAGAAAAAGCAAGAATAATTGGTTTAGGGGCATCACCTCTTACATAGGTCACATTTATGCTCTCCTCTATCTTTTGGTATTAATTAGTCACCTTTAAATTAATGTTGAATAGACATAAAGAACAAAAGGTAAATGTTGTCTTCAAATGAGCGATTGAGTTAAAAATGGGGAAAAGTATAGGAGAAATTAGCATCCATTTTGTTATGGTTAACATCTGAACAAATGTACAGTTGTGGTAAACTTTTCTGTTACCTGCTTTTACTTTTTATATATTTCTATTGAAGCCTGTTAAGATATTTCTTGGCTATGGACTTTTATCCACATATCGATCCTTGTTTTTGGCCAGATTTCATTCTTATAATTAGCTTTATGTATACCTGGACATTTATTTCATTAGAAGAATGTCATACAAGTCTCAAAATTTTCTACTGGTTAGCCTTAACTGGGTCTAGTTAAGATAAAATTTTTACTTTATTTCTAATCTAGGATATGATCTTATCTGCTCTAAAGTTCGTAATATCTGAAATTCTCTAGAGGTCATGTTAACTCTATTATCTTTTTTTCCCCTATTGGTTTCATATGGCAAAGGCTTAACTTTTCACATAGATGTAAAGTGTTCCCCTTCAGAGCCTGTGTTATCTGGTTTTTAAAACCTGTATTCTAATTGGCTATCTCTTACATATGGGAACACACTACATGTTGAGTTGAATTTTGAAACCTAGGTAACTTCAATTTTTGTTTTTGTGACGTAATTACATGTAGCCCCATCAAAGGAGTTTATTTTTCTTGAAAATATGAAGGTGCTATGATATTTGGAAACAGATCAGTAGTACGATTTGAACTCCCTCAGTGGGTTAACCTCTGTGTTAATCAACAAGGGGAAGAGTTTACAGATGTTAGCTGGACAAGTGTATACACACACAGACACACACACATCCCTATGTATATAAAAATGACAAACCAGTTTTCTTTAATACTCCAAGGGTTTTCTTCCTACCGCACTTCTGAAATCATTGTTTGCTGTGACTATGATAGTTTTCTTATTGTTAGCATTCTATTTTCCCTCCCCTGTCTTTACTTCTCAACGTTAATGAAGGTGCATATCTCTTACCACAATATGCCTGCTTCCTAGGCTGCCAAGCGGAAGGCGTCTGCTGTAAAACACTTGTTGCGTAATGTATGAAGATTCTGTTATGATAGTATTCATTTTCAGAAACATTTTCGGTTTATGTGATGTATATCTCTGGCATAAGAATCATCTGAAAAATTTATTGAAAACGCACATGATTATGCCCCACACCTTTGAATCCTGAATCAGAAAGTTTGGAGTGATTTCTACATATTTGGTTTTTGAACAAGTTTCTCCAGTGATACCAATGCACAGCCAATTTTGAAAATCATTGCCCTAGCACAGGTGTCACACAGCGTAGGTATTATGTGCTTAAAGAATGATTTAGTGGGGAAATGAATAAGGATGAAAATATTAATTTAGAATCAATAAACCTTTCTATACTAAAACTAAATATAATGCATTTTTTTAAAATGACTGTTACTTATATAAACTTTTTACATTATTCTTTGGAAAAATCTAACCTGTGCTCACAGTTCATATTAAATTTTGAAATAAAAGTAAAACTAATTACTTGTAGGTTGCTTTGTCAGCAATTGTCATTTCCAACCCTTTCAGTTATGCCAAATTGCCAAAGGCAATATGAGATTTTAATTTTTTTCTGACATCCTATCCTGTCTGCTCATTATATTACAACTGATGCATTGTCCTACTTGGATCTATTCTCATGTGTCTGGACACCCATATTTTATTTCGATGTGCATACGAAAAGTCTTGGTAACCTGATTTGCATCTAAGTATTTATTATTGGTGATATGCCCTTCTACTTTATCCATAAGTATAAGAAGATATGGAAGTATGATGTGATATTCATAGTTAGAGGTTATACTTAGTGTCACAGGTACAAAACTTGAAATCTAACTCCCTTTACATATCTAAGTTTAATTTTTTTGATCACTTTATCATTGAACTATAAAGAACCTAAGTATCAGAATCAATAACTTACAGTTCTTTTTTCTTGACATATATCTTGTTGTCTTGAGAAGTTTCTCAAAACAATAAAAATAAATTTTGACAGAAATGACTACACTGTATTAGTAAGTAACACTGTAGTGAATCCTATCATCATGGCAGAGCTTCGTAGCATGGACATGCATGACGAAGGAAGTTCCATGGCTAGTTCTGTGAGTGCTGTTTTGGGAACTATGGCTAACGTGCTTAGAACTTTCTTAATATCTCTATATACCTTCCACATCCATTCACAAACGTTCTTTATACCACATTGGTGACTAGTTTTAGGGCCATTCTACCAGAAATCAGAAAAGACTTCTTATTTCTTGCCAGGCCCTACATAATTAATTCATTTTATTAGGAAGTAGTTGAGAATATAGAATTCTTAGAGGCAAGAAATAGTTACTTAAATATCTTTAGTGAAGGTACTTTTACTTTCCATTGAAGATAATCTTAATTGAATATCACCCTCACTGGTTTTCAGTCTTCTGTTAGTAGTGTGGACCCACTAGTAGAACACAAAGGGAACAAATTATGTAGAGTCAGCCTCTTTGAGTGGAGCATTGAGTACTTTGTGGGTCCTCTGTACCAACATTTTTGTAAATAGTACTTTTGTAAGCAAATCCTATCTTATTTTGAATATGTCATTAATTGTTGGGATCGTAAGACAGGGAGGCATGACAAGCATCACTGAAGATAGGTGGGTGCAGAGTAATATGACAGAGGGGTTAAATACAAAATATAGTATGTCTTCACCACTTAAAATAGAGTTGGTTCTTCTGTCATGAAAACTTAAAGGAATAAGTCATAGGAAAGTGAGATCATACCTAAAGTGGCAATTGTATTACTCTATACTGTTTGAATCCCTAAACATCACCAATGCTTCATTTCTTTTTCATTTTGCCTTATTTCTTTTTAAGAAATTAAATAATTCATCTCCGTGATTTACTGAAGGCCAGATGATCAGTATAAATTCAAATTGAATGATTTCATTAAGGCCACAGAATAATTCGTAGATTTGGGGTTTTTAATATTCAATTGGATATTTCTAAAAATATCTAGAAATTAGATAGTCTCAAGTTTATAAAATGTTAAATGACTTCCTCTCCTTAAAGTTAAGTAGTTTTTCCTAGACTACTTTATCTCTAGTATACATCATTTTGAATTGGAAAGCAAGAGAACTATTGATTACTTAATAGTAATCCTTAACTCATTCGAATGCAGAAGGCATGATCATATAATCCCATACAAATTTTACCAGGTCTAAGTATACTAATTCTCTTTATTTAGGTTTTGAGATGGAAGTAATAGATACAACTTAGTTGTTGGAACACAACTCTTCTTTTATGGTAAAGCATCTTAAATTTTCTACTCAATATTAGAAAATCTCAGTGAGGAACAAAGATCTTCAATCTGCAGATCTAGGAGTCATACCATAAATATTTCAAATTATGAGGACTTTGAATGGAAATAATGTAAAAATAGGCCTTAAGAACTATAAGATGATCCTCAAGTAGGGCAAGATGGCAAGTAACAATATATCAGTTATCTTAGGCTTAAAAATGCTTCTGTAATACACAATCCCAAATCTCAAAAGATTTATTTCTTGCTCACTTTATACCTTTATGTGAGCTGCCTCTGTCTCTGATCCAAGACTTCAACTTGGGTTACAAGTTGAAGTAGCAACCTCCTCTGAGACATGGTAGAAAGAAAGAGACACGGTAGGACCATAGGATGGTCCTGAAAGCTGCTGTTCAGAGGTTGCAGCAGTATTGTTCATTTTTCATTGTCAAACAAATCGTATGACTAAGTCTAAGGTCAACTGTAATTCTCCCGAAGGAAGAAGCAGCTAATAGTTAAAAACCACGTTTCAGTTTACTTTCTGAAAATATTTTTTCCTGATGGTATTCTAAAATACACAGTTTATCTATATCTCTGTCATAAAAATACCACATTTCAGAAAGATTTTTCTCAAGTAAAAATGATATTATACATTAAATGACACCTGGACATTTTTATATAAAAATAAATGCAATAAATTAACATTGTGTGAGAAAAATGTTTTTTCCTAACCTGATGCAGGAAAAAAAATCTTTGTTATATTTTGCAGCTTCATAAATATATGTACAACTATCTGAGCTTATTTAATGAACTATGTTTATCTCAATTTATTAACACTCTGAGATAAAGCAGAAATCTGATATACTGCTCCTCTGAAATGTACAATTATTACTATAGCATGACACAAACATCAATAATAATAATATGCATACATGGAGACAGCAACTTTAATAAAAATATATAAATATTTTATATATTTAAATCTCAGATTTGGGATTAAGGTAAATTTGCCTGTAAATGTCATGTTTCTATTTTAGAGATAAAAGCATAATCTTAGTTTATAGAAAATATTTTTCATTATTAACATTTCTCTAAGATTAAATTTAAATTCCTTTTTGAGATCACTCTTTCATGAAAATTTACTGTATAAAAATCCCTTTCTTCATTTTCCATCATCATTAAATAAATATTCATCATCATTGAAATATTCCTTTATTATTAACCAGTATAGGGCTATAAAATCTTCAGCAAATTTCAAAAGTTCTGTATAAAAATAATTTTTAAAATATTTTAGTATTTTTAATTTTAGGCTATTTGCATAGCCCATATGAATGGGAAATATATTGAAGTTATTTATATTAAATAATAGTAACTGACTATTAGCAAGAATGGAAATTAGAAGCTCCATTCAAAATCATAAAATTAGGTGTGAATTTATTCATAAATCTATTCTTACTGGCAAGAAGAATGAATGCTTAAAAAAGATAAAAGGCAGATCTAAGCTCCCAGGGGAAGATATTTAAAAAGAGAGATTTTAAACCTTGCCTTGTTTAATTTCTTCCTTATTCCCTCTCTCCTTCCCTTCTCTGTTTCCCTCCTTGGCATGTCCCCTGCCTCATCTTTTTAAAAAGTATTGCATTTAAACACTGTAGCACATGGTAGAACTAGCAAGCAATATTATTATAACATAAAATTTAGAATGGAAGCTAAATTTCTTACATACTTGAAATTTTTACAAGTGTGTTCATTACCATAAAAATAGTCCTGCAATTTAGAAATGATAACTTTGTTCCCATTTAATGATAGGAGACAAAGCACATCTCAACACATCATCAATATATATTTGACGGTTCACTTTTTATTGCTAATTTCTCCTTATCCAGATATATTTTGGTATTTTAAAATTATTAGAGAGGAGAAAATTATAGTACAAATAAATTAATTTTTACTTGAAATATTTATGAATGAAATGTAAATTCTCCTGAGTCTATCAAAGAGAAGGCTTCGTTTCACTACATTGAATATTGGTTTCGGGAGGATACGGAATACACACTGAAAACACATTACAGCTGTGCCAATCTTTTTGCAATTATTTTGAATAGTTGGCTATTTGCCCCATTTGACAGTTTGTGAACATGGTGAATAATTTAGCATTCATGCTGCTGCTGTTTTGGCACAATTAACACGAATCGCATATCCACTGCTATTCAAACTGATTGCAATATGGGGGGAAAGAGAATCACTGCCTTAATGTTCAGTTCTTTGTACTCTGTTTTTCCAAGCATGACAATGCCAAATAAAACACAATGAAGACCACTTTGTGTGATGACCTAAAAGCCTCCGAGTACATCCCTTTTTATTAAATTCCTGATACCAATTTAGAGCTGGTATCTAACTTTAGAATTTTCTTGGAGTCTGTCAACTGGACGTCCATGTATTCCAAGCATGTGCAAAATATTTAGGGACCTCTGTGCAAAGCCAAAGACTGCCATGTCATTACATGTATTATCGTCCATTTGTCATTCTGCCTAACATGACTCAGAGGCAATGGCTATTACACAATTTCTTATTTATTCTCAGTGGCATAATTTGAGTTTAGTCTTCTGTTGTGCTGTTTTCATCTGACAAAAAAATGTCAGTTTAATTTAAACTTGAGAAGGGGTCAGAGTTTGAAAAAATATTTTAAAAATATATTTACCATAGATTCTTAAATCCTTAATACAACGAGCTACTTTTCCAACTGCTCTTATGTCTATAAGAAAACCTGAAGGTTAGATTATCTTTTACTACCAGAGTCACTTTTAAATAAAGGACAAAAAGGATCATCATCAGTAAGTATTTGCTCAATGAATATTAGTGTTTAATAGTTCATCTGTAGGTTTAAAGTAGTAGTAGTAATAATAATATACTTTTTAAAAACCTGACACCACAGTCTTATCAGCCCTATTATAAAATATTGTATGTTCTCTATATGGCATAGAAAAAATATATTTCTTTCAGAGTGAATGAAAAAACTGAGTCCATTAGCTTTTCATAGCTATACTTCCAGATGTGTTATGAATTCATTCATTCAATAACTAATTAGTAACACTTACCATGTACTAGGTATTATTCTAGGTGCTGTGGATATAGAATAAAACAGACTAGGCATGGGGAATATTTTCTACAAGGGAGAAGACAATCAAAATCCGTATAATTAAAATATATTATATGTCAGATGGTGACAGGCACACCTGGCTTACTGTGGACAATCAAGAAGCAATCCATGTTATTACTGTGTAATCAATCAGAATATTTATTATCAGGCACAATAAGAAACTTAAATGTCACAAAACCCACAATGCTCATATTTTCATGACAGTCACATTCTCTCCTTGTAAGCATACTGCTTGGAGCCAGAAAAAGGGAAAGAAGTTTGTTCTTGAAGAACATCATGTTGGGGGCATAGCTGGATGCATCTCTTTTCATGATGGTGTTGGGACAATCTCCCCTTTTCAAAAAATGAAAATCAAGGGGAAATGTAAGTGCTCTGCACTGCCACGAGTTGGCTTGGGGTCTTTTCTCTTGGTGCCTTCATGGTCGTTCTACCTCCTTGTGATGTGCACCTTCTTATGCTCACTCTGCTAATAGTGTCAGGCAGGTTCAATTCAAGCTTTTTTTGTTCTGGGAGTTAGGTGATATTTGAATGGTAATTCTGCATCACAAGTCCAGGGCACTGTGTTGATTTAATGTTGACTTCGTAAGAGACAGGTTTATTTTCCCAACTTCTCACATTCTTACTAGGGCTCTTATTCTTGCTACCTTATGCCATCAGTAGAAATGTTATCACCAATTCTATAATCATCTTGACTATCCAGAAAGTGAAATATTTAAATTCCAGAGCAGTGCCTCATTATTCTTCAGTTTTCAACCCACATGTCTGCCTCATTCCTTCCTTCCTTCATTCATGCATTTTAGCAAAACCAGCCTTTTTTGAGAGCCTAGTGCTTACTGCTTAGGTTATAAGGCAAATAAGGTATAATTCCTCTCTGTGAAGAGAGGAAGGAAGCTGAACTTTAAAGAAATCATTACAATGTATTTTGAGATTCCATTAAAATCGTTAAGAACACAGTGCGTCAGGAATCCAAAAAAGGCACTGATAACTGTCTAGAGTTTCATGGAAGTGTTCAAAGAAAAAGTGGCATTTGAGATGGGTCATGATGATGGGAAGGGATTTATCTTATAAAGTATATTTAGGGATTTCTTGTAAAAAATAAAAATAAAAAAGCAGGTTTTGCTAGTTCTCATATCAAATCCCCTTCTACAATTCTCATGCCTACACTCAAACTGTAAACATTCCATAAATGCTATTCCTTGTTGCATTATTTGTATTCCTTTATTTGTACCTGCCACTCTTCACACTGTTCTTAGGAAGTTCTGCTGAAGGAAGATGAGGCAGAAGGGCAGCACACCAAAAGTATTCTATTAGAAGAGAATGTCATAAAATTGGTTAGAATTAGGTTACAGTCTCAAGTGGTTCTAAGTGTAGTTAAATGTCCTGTAAGAAAAATCACCACGGATATTTGTACTAGGCTTAAGGGTTATATAATTAAAAATAAGAGAAGTGCAGTAAATTAATAATGTTCTTCAAGCCAGAATTAAATTCTGTTGTATTGCTTTTCTTGAAATTAAGTATATGAAAAAAAAGGAAATGATTGATTTTAAATACTCATCGAGAAGTTTATCTTTAATTAAAATAATACCAAAAATATGCTTTTCTTCTAACATGGGTTTGTGTGGGAGGGAAAAGAAACCTTCAAAAGGAATGAAGAGAAAATGAAATAAAATGCTGACCAAATACTTTATTACTATGATTTTTATTGTTGTTGTTCATTGAACTTCTTATTTTAATAACGTTTTAAGAGGACTTCAGTAAATAGACATATACATGGACATACACATACAATTAAAATAGTACAGAACAAGAAAACTCAAAAAGAATAGAAAAGGTGCTCCCCAGGAACTAACCAGGAAACTAGAAATAGCTGGTTTCTACACGTGAGCGTTAAATTTCATTTTAAACTTCCCATCAACCAAGGTTGAAAAGAAGTAAGTCCCCACATACTGAGAAAAGGAATATATCAGTTCTTCATCAGAGAAAGACTTCCTGGCATTAAATTCTGGGAGGAATTTATCATGTGTATCATTCTTTGAGATGTTGACTAATATAATGAATAGTGGTTTTGCAGATGTTGGAAGAGTTTTCCTCCTGAGATCATTTGTTATATCATCCTACAGTAAAAGCTAAGGGCATAATATTACATTGTGATCAGTGAATCAACTTCTATGAGGAGCCTGTAATAACACTTGGGGAAAAAATAAAGAAATAAATTAAACCAAATTATTTGAAAGAAAAGGGAAGCAAATTCCCCAATGTGGTGATGATAAATGAAGACTGTTATGTGTTCTAAATAGTTTCCATTTGCAGAGTAGATGTTTAAAATCTCATTGTGAATTCAGGATTCTAGGAAGGTAAAGAATTTTTATATGTCATTTCGTATTTGAGAAAGGGAGAAAGCTGATTAGCCAAAATCAACTAATTATTACCTATTTCTCTTGCAGTTGGTCTTCCCAAAACCCACTGCAATCTGGCTTCTGTTCCCACGTCTGAATCAATTCTTGTAAGGAGTAAGAATGATTTTCAAACTACCTATTCAAATAGAACTTGCATAGGCCAGCTTCCACATCCCTCTCCCACATTTGGCTGACTTCCTTAAAGAGTTTCTACCTGGGTATTCGTGATGTTGTTTTTCCTGTCCTTCTATGCTTAGTTGTCACACTCCCGTTTGGGGTTCTCCTCTTTTGCCTTTTCCTTACATGCCATCCATGGTTCTCTCCTCAGCCCAGTTTTTCTCTCTATATTGACCCTAATTTCTACATAAACCCTAATCTTTGTCTCTGATATTCAGGCTTTCAACTAATTTACCAAACTGCTTATGTGTACCTAAAATATATACTTAGTAATCTTCTCAAAACCAGTAAGTGCGTACAATTGAACACTGTTCTTTCTCCTCAAACATATCTGCTCATCTTCTTCTCTTGCTGGTTTCAGTTAATAGTGCTATTCGTCCATGCCATAAGCATGGGAATCATTGTAAATAATTGCGTTATTTACAATACAACATTTACAATATTGTAATAAAAGCACAGGAAATGGAAAATTCCACTTCGCCATCCTTCTGCTTGTCAAATCTTTCATCAGGAAAGCATCAAAGCATGCCTGTTTGTATCTCCCTTTTGCGATTTCTCTCGCCCTTTCATGATCTACTGCCGTGATTAGGTGCCTTGTCACCTCTGATCTAGGCTGTTACAAGAGAAACCTACTTGGCCGTCCTACCTTCAGGTTTGTTGCTAGTCATTACATCCTTCCCACTGCAACGAGGTTCATTTACCTAAAAAGCAAATCTTTTATCAATGGCTTTATCCTCTTGGATGTCCTCTGTGTCTTTTCATCACCTATATTAGAATTACAAGCGTGACGATATAGACACGTTTTTCTTTTGGCCCCTGCCGATTTCTCCTCCCTCTTCTCTTTGCTCTTTACACCCTTTTAATGGCAAAATTGCTCCCATTTCCTGCACTCACACATGCTTTCCTATTTTGTGGCTTTCTGTTTTGCTTGAAGCCCTGGCACGACCTCCTTATCTTTCTTCACCTGCTCTTACTTATCATTTAAGACCCGGCACAGGCACCATCTCCCACAGGAAGCCTCTATAATATCCCAGCTGGGCTAACTGCCTGTCATCTGCTCTATCTGAGCAGTTAGCATTTTGTGTTCATATCTTCTTTTGCTGTAACTTTCCCTGACTAGATTGGGACCTTCTCAAGGGCAGGAATCACATTTAATTCATTTCCTTTCTTCCCCATAGCAACTAGTTCAGTATCTGAAAATGATTGATAAATAGCCATTGAAATAAGCAAAGTTAAAATTATCATCATTAGTAGTGTTTTCCCTTCTAATAAATGCACATCTTAATGTAACCAAATGAGAAGAATATAAATTGAACATGTGCATTATAGTCCCTATTAACCCTCTCTGAAGAAGAAATTAAACTTTTCTTCCTCAAATGATAGGAACAGTAAACATTCTCCAAAAACCTTAACTTCAGCCAAATTATTCTGCATCATGCCAATTACATTTAACATCAGAATGATATAACTGATTTTATCCTAAATACCTACTTCAGAAACTAGTATAGGAGATATATTATAACTGAGTTCTATTTAAGAAAGTAATAATTTGACATTGGGACCATCATAGATATTTTCAAGTATTTTAATAACACAGTATTATATAACAATTTTTTTCTATTCCCCAACTGAAATTACAGTTTTATATGGAGCAATATGAATTATTAATTTTTTATTTCTAACTAAAGTAATTAAATATTGCTAAACATTTAAGTGATAAATTTCACACTATGGCTTGGAAATATACTTTAGGATATAGGATTTTCAGTGCTAGAAGGAGCCAGAGGTGGAGTGTATCTCTTCCAATTAACTCATTTTTAGAGGAGGATATTGAGGCCCCAAGAAATTCATTATCTAATAACACATAACTCGTTAATGCCCAAGCCGGAACTAGGACTCAGGTTGGATTTTTCTCATCACACTCTACTGCCTCCTTACTTGCTATTTAAAACTGTATTCTGGGCTTCCCTGGTGGCGCAGTGGTTGAGAGTCCGCCTGCCGATGCAGGGGACGCGGGTTCGTGCCCCGGTCTGGGAAGATCCCACATGCCGCGTAGCGGCTGGGCCCGTGAGCCATGGCCGCTGGGCCTGCGCATCCGGAGCCTGTGCTCCGCAACGGGAGAGGCCACAACAGTGAGAGGTCCGCGTACCGCCAAAAACAACCCCTGTAATCCATGTACTTGGGTCAGACGTGAGCCTACACACAGCTCCCCTGCAACACACACACGCATGCACACACACCCCACTATGTGGAATAGTTAAACAATGGAGTGTTCTTGTTGTTGTCATTCCTACTTGGACCACTGAGGAATGTACAAGGCTCATCTCTAAAATTAATAGAATCAATGAGAAGGTGTTACAGAATGTTCATCTCTGCTTTCCTGTTTCATTCTAGATTCTTTCCAGGTATAAGTAACAAAATAGAGGTCTGAAAAGTGCATTTCATCTCCAGTAAACACGAAATAAAATACTCAGAAGAAAAACAATTTTAAAATGCAAGTATTAGTCACAAAGAAAATTCTTTGATATTTAAAATTGAACCAGGGTGTGTAGGCCATAGCCAATTAGTTGTATAAAACATACTACTTAGAAGCTGAACACTACTTTTAGAGCATTTAATATACATCGTATCCATTGCTTGTAATGAGACTCAGGTGACGGTATTTACCTTTACACCCATTTAAAATGCACTAATCAGAAAGCTGCAGTTTTCTATATCTTGAGTCTGATTTCTGAGAATAGCCTTTATCACTTTTTCCAAGACTGAAATCTGAGAGTAGTAATTCTTCAAAATAAGGATATGGGTCAAAGCCAACTGTTCCACTTGTACTTAACATGCCAGAAATTACACATGAGTTTGTATCATTCGAGAAAGAAGAAAAATATTTTATTACACATTATTGAAAACTACCTCAGCCTAGCTAAGTACTTCTAAAAAATGAGAGTAATTATCTTTTGTCTGTGTTTTAAAGTTTATAATTGAATGGCATCTAGGAGATTGTAGGTGTATATTTCTAAAAGGCTAGTCTTATGTTGCCTCTCCAATGCAATTGCAAATCCTTCATGGTAAGGAATGTGTTCATTTGTCTTTGAATTTTTACTGTTTTAGCACAGAATGCCTGGCACAGAAATTCAATAAATTTCTGTTGAATTACATTCAGTGTGTGTGTATATGTGTGTGTAAATGTATATATACATAAACATGTATATACACAGGTTTACCTATATACATGCATGCATATATAAAATACATAAGACTACAATACTTTAAAATCTTGGTAGAATAGGTGTTCGCTTAACCTCAAAATGCTCGTGGTCTCACTGTTTCAAGGCCCTCCTTACATGCGTACCCAGCCTCATTCTCTCATAGCAGCACTTCTTTAGTGCAGAACAACTGAATGGAAACCTGCCTCACCCACCAGCACCCCACTGACCTCCCAGGAAAAGGGCGACACATTTTTCCCACACCTACTTACACAGGAAGAAGCCTTACCTCTTAAATGTTATAATACCTGATATTTAGCTTATGGGTCAGAGAACTGGGCAAGATGAAAGCCATTTGTGTCAAACTTATACCTAACGAAATTCTATTATTTAAGGATATTTCATCAACCTACTACAAAATACTTTTCTGCATATCCCACACTAGAACATAGTAATCTCTTCAGGTAAATATCATTTTTAAACTACCATATTTTTTACTCTTCTTTCTTTCTTAATAAAGCAAATTAGTCATTGAACAGTTTCTTGAATTCTGGGATTTGTTTTTCAAACCAATCTTCATGAGTTCAGGATACATACAATTCTTTGAAACAGTTTTTGACAAAATGGGCAGAGTGCTTCCGAAAACTTTCAGATCTCTTTCAACTTTTTGCTGTTCATCTGAATATAACAGTTTTGACAGCCAGCTTTGTCTCTTGCTGCCAACACCATCCTGCATTCTCTCGGGATCCTTGACAATAGTCAGGAAGTCATTCACTTACATTTATGGAGGACCCATTGTGGGAAAAGAACTGCACTAGGAACTTCACAGGAAATAGGCCATAGGACCATCACCATTGAAGTTGTCCTGTAATTAAAGTGCTATTGAAGACAAATATATTCATGATTTGTGCACTTCACTGACAGAATGAATACATAAAAACATGCTCCAAACACAATACATATGTATAGAGATTTAGCTCATAATGCATAATGACTGTTGGGATGACTAGAGTTAAAATAACTTATTTTGGAAGACTTTGTAGAGAATTGAATTTAAAGAGGGGAATAACCAAATTAGAGATAGAATGAACTAGGGAAGGGGACACTTACAATAATGTTATGTTTACATAATGTATATAGAAAAAGATATCTTACCCATATTTGTTACAGTACCCAGTCACTCATTTTTATACTTGACAGAAAGGACTGTGGAAAGTATCCCAAAGCCCATTTAATGAAAACACGCACAGAAAATTAGAAAAGTAAGAGCAATTAGGGAAAACCTTTAGAGTAAATAAAAGGTCGTCTTAATTTGTATAATAAAATTCACCCAAGTAAAATTGCTGGCTTATTTCTTTTCTAATAGTTTTAAAGTATCAATGCATTGCAGAGATATTAACATTTAAATACATCAGAATGGGAAGAAAGCTAGAGTGTCAATCATGTCATTTTTATGAAATTATTCTGAAATCGTTTGAGGCAAAGGAAACGTGATCTAGCTGCTGGGGTGGCGCACAGCCCGCCAGTGTTAGATCCCTCAAGTGCCACATCCTGCATCTTGTTAAATGTAACTCAGTCGTCTCTATTTCAGCAAAAGGGTCTTTATTTTCATCCGGCACTCCAGTCTTAAAGTAGACTAAAGCTTAAGTTTGTTTAAAGCTACAATATGATTATTCCTATAAAACAATTAGTGACATTTGAGCCACTTTCTGATAGACTCAATTTAGTGGGAGTCTAAGTGGCTTTCTACATTTGTTGAATGCACATTTGAAAATGCTGCTAAATACATTTGAAAAAGCATTTTTTGAGGGAATACACTGGACAGATTTTTTTAAATTCCATATAGGTTTATAAAACATGAGTCTTTCTTTAAAATCTGCTTAGCATATCCCAAAACTTATGTCCAGTGAATCTAGAAAGTTTTGCCATGGACTGATAATTGTGCAAAAATAGAAATTGTAATTCTATTCAGATTGTGACAATTGTATTTTCATACTTCGTAATGTTTTGACGTCTGGCAATTATAATGAAAATAAATATGAAAATGGACTTATTTTGTAGTTTAATATATCCATAACAATTTATTTTGTGACTCTAAATGATATTTTGGGGGTATCCATTTGTAGATTTAAGAAACTGTTCAAAGATAGTGGTATAATGTTACTCATTGTCCTGTTTCTGCCAGTGTATTTTAACAGTAATAATAAAGGTAAAGGGAAATTGTTTCTTTTGAAGCTATTATAGTAAAACATTCCACTAGAATGGAAAATTAACTTATTTACCAGCCAATCAAGATTCCCTAGTGTTCTGAAAACAGCATGAAAAACAATTCTAACAGTTAAAATACTAAATAGTACTGTTGACCTATGAGACATAATGGCTTAAAATATAAATAGTAGTAGGAAATATTCCCATAATAGTTGTACAGGTGTTTCACCTGTTGACCTAAACTTCTCTGCTTCCTAAAGTTAAGTATGACACTTATCTGGGAAAAATATTTGCTCTGAAACGTAAATACTGATTCATGAAGCTTGCAACTTAGGTTATTTTAAAAACCTCTTGCAGGTTGAGGATTTAGTGCTAATAATGGGTCCTCCACTAATTTAAGGCTTGAGTTACCGTAAAAGATACAACTCTCTGTATACTGTGTGAGCTGTGAAAGGTGGAGGATCTCAAAACCACATCTGGCCAAGCAAGTCACTGGCGGTTTGTTAAGATGGGAAACGCCGCTCCCCTTCCATTTGCAGCTGCCTGGGGTTGCAGGGCTGATTAGCGAAGGCAACTTCATGCTTGTTAGTCTAAGACAGGGCTTCTCCACTTGCTGCTGCCTTCTCTACTCTTCATATTTCCACTTAGCTATCTTACTCTTTGTGATCAAACCTCCTGCACTTGATATGTAAATTTGGTGCATTTAAAATCGAACATGCGATACTTAAAGGACAACATTTCAACACACAGAAGTAATAGCAGCCTATGTTCTCCTTTCCTCTTTTTCATCTAACATTTGCAATGATTCTCAAAGGGTTGTCTTTTCTTTTTGCAAAAGGGCATTTTAGAATCACTATTTTTTACCAATAATATTTACACGATACCCTGGCCCCCCATATTCAATTCTGATGTCCAGAGGTTTGGTCAAACCCTGAACTGCAGAGTCCGGCTCCATGCTCTGTGAAGGTGGAAACTCTGCCTAGGAACACTGGCTCTCTGAATGTCCTTGTACCGGGCAGTGTCAAATATGATAACTGGTTTGGTCCTAACAGCCACTGGGAAGCTGGGAGATGCCCAATCTCATTTGTAGCCAAAGAAACTAAAATTTCAATTATATTGCTACAAATTGTGATCTTGTGATTTAAACCCAGGTGTCCTGTCTCATATAATATATGCATTTTCACAATTGTGGTGGCTTTCTTTCTGGGAGTTTTATAAACACCACTCAATTTTTAAAATAAAAAAATAAGAACTTATTGCCATTTGAAAACACTATATATTTGGTAATACTGTAGAATGTTCATTTTGATTAATGTCTGATTTAGCAACATACTGTAATAATTTGTAGGCTATAGGAAATCTGAAGAGAGGTCTTTAATCTGAAAAGAAATCTATAATTGAATAAAAAATAATAATAACAAAAATAATTTTCCATGCTTTGAAGAAAAGACCAAAAGTATTTTATTTTATGGACTATAATATGGTTACTTTAGCAGCATTTTAAATGAACAAATTAGAACTCTATGAATGTTACTCTCTACACTCCAATCCATGTTTAGTGTAAGAGCGTGGAAAACTAGTATAATTGTACCTGCAAAGAAACTATTTCTACCGAACTATTTATTCAAATTGTGAGATTTCTGGGCCTAACATATATTTCCCCTGACCCTTTAATCAATTAATTAATCCATTAATTAATAGGTTAAATCTACTCTGTGCCAGAGGTTATGCTGAGCACTGAAAATAAAATAATGAGAAAAAGTTTCTGTTCTCTTTGAGATTAGAGTCTGTTGAGGAAATTTATTATAATATAAAGTAGTAAGAGCTAAACTAGATATATGCACCTAGCACCATAGAATCATAGGGGAGAGAGCTTCTGGAAGATTCACAAAACATTGTGAAAAAAGTATGCAAGCCTTTTTTTTAAAAAAAGCAATCTTATATCCTGAGTCCCTAATGCAAAATCCTGATATAGGCATATTAACTTTAGGGGACTATAGTAGCCTATAATCAGGAGTAATCCAGCAAAATACATAGACAATCTGTCATCAGGTAGGGTCTTCCACAGCAATAGAGAAAATATTACTAGACAGAATGAAAACAGGTACAGAATTTGATGAAAAGAAAAGAGCAGAAGAGATGTATTATAAGTAAGTAAATAAATGAATGAATGAATGAATGAATAAATAAATCTCTCTCTCTAGACCAAAATGGGTACAGAAAGCTTTGTAGATGTTTTTTATCTTTATGGTAGAAATTTTTTTTTTTATGGTAGAAAAAATTTTTTTTAAAAAGATAAATTGGCATTGGTTATCAGGACTATATATCACTAATTCTCAAAAAATTTGTAATTTGTTTTACAAGACACAATGACTGACACCTAGGCAATTGTCAAAATCTTGTTGAATAAATGGGTATTTATTTATACAATTCAAGAAATGTAAGTAAAATGGTTTCAAATGTGACTGGATTTAAGAGTAAAGGAAGAGTATACGTATCTAAAATTACATCTCTGGAACCAAATAAGATGTGCTGGGTTACACACAGTAGCAAACACCTACAAACTCACGTTGACAGCCCAAGAAATAGATTCCCATATTTAGTTTGATTCACTCAAATTTAGTTTTCTTATATCTCTAAGTGTTTTTATTTTAGCTTAACGGAATTGAAATAGGTTTCACAGTAATTATTGGCAGTAAATTATTTATTAATTAATTATTAAATTGGCAGTAATTATTTAATATGTCAAAACAAGACCACCAGACTATCTGATTGTATCAAAAAACATCAAATGTTATTTCTACAAAATTACAGAGCAAGGATTACACTCGTTTAAAATTTTAAGTTCAAAAATTAACTAGTGGGCTTTTTCCTTATGTATCATCAGCACATTATTACAGTTAATTGCTAAACTTTGAGATAATAGAGTTAAAAACTGTGTGAGAATACTATTTGTTGTAGTGGACATTATTTTATGCCACAAAGGGTGTTTTATAATATTCTGTCTATTAGATATTTGAGGGCCTTTCAAGTGCTTTAAGTTACTAAAGTTATTCATCAACTTTGAAAAAACAAGCAAGAGACTAATCAGATCGCCATTTAAGTCCTCAAGTCAAACCATTTTCAACTTGGATCTGTAATTTAAGAAGATTCAAGGCTGGACATACTGGATGTTATTTTCTCTTCTCATCAATACGGCATGAGAAAATGAATTTATGTTGATTGATTTGCAAAGAGACTTATTCTTTGAATATGCCCTGAGGGAAAATGGTGGAGACTTGAATTTTCTTCATAAATCACTTGTAAATAATAACTGTTAACTAATAAACAAGGCGTTTCCTAATCTCTCCCATAAGGTGACAGCTGCTCCTGTAGCCAAGGCAGTGAAATGAAACCTGGCATATAATTCTGACACCAACCCCACATCACAAAAGAAAAAAACGGAGGGCATAGACTAGACCACATGATATTTAACACTTGAAACAATACAGAATAGGGAAGAAAATAATTGACGTCCTTTCTTCCTGACTCTTGCAATTTGGAGAAATCTGTGCCCTTGAAAAGCAGAATGCACTGTAGTTTTGGAGTCACCATCCGCCAAACAGTTGGTTTTGCCATTATAATAAAGACTTTTAAGGAGCTTTAATTCTAGGCTTCAACATTTCTGTCCCCTATCGTAATCAGTTTCAAACTCTTAAAAAAAAACATTTTTAAGAAAAGAAAATAGGCTGCTTCCTAGAACATACAGATTTTTAGTAAACTTACATCTGAGGTGCAACATTCTTTTCAGTGGTAACATAGGGAAACTATATGCATCTGCTTTGCCTGAGTCAGATGGAAAGTAGTCCTTTAAACAATACTGCCTAGTTTCTTCACTTTGTTTTGTTTAGTACAGATCCGCTTATTTGTTTATTCAGTGAGAAACTGTGTGCTATACCTTTGCTGAAAGCAAATAACTAATAACTTCATGTCCTGAAACACTCAACAGCCAACCTGCTCATTTCATTTGTATTCCAGGGACGCCTCATTTTTTCCTCCTCACTGCCTAGCCTGTACTGATCAGTATTAACAATGGGATTTTTGTCTCACTTGAAAACTTTCTTGTTCCGTTTGAGTTGAGGTGGAGACACTCTCACTTAAAAACAAAACAAAGCAACACCACAATAACAAAAAACCCAAACAGGTATTTTCAGTGTTTAATTATTGCAATAGATTAATATTCTGGAAAACTGCATTCACTTATCAGATAATCTAATAAAGAAACTGTAGTGATTACACTGCTTAACTAGGTGAAAGGAAAAGTCCCATGTTTAAAACATTTTGAAATTTTGAAAAATATGATCGATTTAAAAAGTCGAAAGAAAAGAGAGACTGTGGAAATGGTAAATCCTGTTCCTATAACTGGATTTTAGCCACTTTTGGCTACATAGACACTAAACATAAAATTTTATGCATCCTTTTTTGTCACTCTCTTCTGTTCCCCCCACCCACAAACTTAATAAAACTCACCTGCTAGCCCTTCGAATCAAATTCTCAAGGAAAGGGAAGCTACCGCCTCACCTTACTGCTAAAGAACTTCCCCTGTAATTTCTGATACCCCTTAATGGTTTAAATTTTTCTTAAAATCTAGAGCCACAGCTAACGTGACTGGCCAGTTTCTGGACCCCTGCATGGATTTAACATCTATCATGTTAATTCATTTGAAAAACAAAAAGGCTTTTATCTGGAGTCTCTATTTACCTTAAATCTCATGATGAACACTGATGTCACAAGAGAAGACATAAAACTGTTTTTTCTTAAACTGTTGCAAGTTCAGTTCCGAGGAGGGGCTAGCTTATTTTACTGAGATCTCTGTTCATGGGTGGGTAATAGGGAAAGACAGGAGTTAATGCTTCCCTAGAGATTGAATTCCTTCTGCCTTGTACCAATCCTTCCTCTCAACTCATGCTTTCACACGTTGCTTGCCCCAAAAGCATTCACAGGGGTCAGATTTTAAAAAAAGTTTAACTTAATTTCTTAAATATAGCCTTTAACCTGCTGCCACTACAGCGACTACGGCAGTAGTTCTTAAATAACTACCATTTTTTGGCTAGAATGAATAATACATCAACTATTTAGTTTTCCCAATTAATAAGATGTCTTTTGATCTTCTAAAGAATGTTTTCACCCACACAATTCTTTTTTAGAAAAAAAAATAATAATTCAACTTCCCTGTACCAGAAAAACCCTCATTAAAAATGAATTTCCAGCATGAGATGTCAGAGCAAGGGCAAATGTTCTAATCTGATATTTGCTGTAATTCTGTTGATCATAGGCCTTTCTCATATACTAATGAAGCATTCTCTTGAAGGAAAAAAAGGGAGATGGCAGATGTTGAATGGAAACTAATATAGATTTTTTTACATGACTCAATTGAATAACACCTTGGGAAGAGTATGGAAATTTGTGTTTGTTTTTTAGTATTGGTTTCCTTCTTGGTGTTTTTTGTTAGGAGAGCTGGTTAACCAACTCCTTTTGAAATTCTTAACTTCATAATTTCTCTTCAAGAGGTCATCTACTTTTGTGGCTGGTACACCCTTTGGGGGTGTTTATCTAACCATAGTGAAATGGGGGGTGGAGTGGGATTGCAGGGAGAGGCAGGTATGTTTAATGAAGCGCACCATAGCATCAAGTACACTTAATCCACTCAATCTCTTAAATATATCTAAGCTGTTTCTCCTTATATTCTTTTATGCACAAATATAGCAAGTGTTTTTACCTACCACTCACAGAAAGTTTCAGGCTGTCTATAACCCGGGGAAGCACTTGGAATACCGTCTCACAAATTAGAACAATTTCTGCTATTAAACTGCAATGTTTATTGCCATCCCAGTTTGTTTCATTAATAAATAACAAATTATAGAAAGTGTACATTTAAAAAATGTACACATTAGTTTTAGCTAACATATGAAAAGATCAAAAATACATTTCCGATGGAGAATTGCTTTAACATCTATCTTCTTTGACTGTACTGGTCTTAACTGAAAAAGAAGAGTTAACCAAAGTGTTGTGAAGTTGGAAGAGTTGTTTCTCTAGAAAATCAAGCACGCCACCCAGAAAACTGCCTGTCAAGAGTTTTATACTTGGAAGTCTCCGTAATCCATCTCAATATGGAGTGGGGTGAGATTAAAAACTACTGATTTATTTGACAGAAATATATACAACAGCATGATCATCATATTAAACACCTGCTTAAATTTGACTCTGTAGCAGGACTTAATCACATCTGAAAACTTGAAATTTAAGAAGATATTATAAACTCAGTTGCAAGTAAATTATAGCATATGATGTAGATCGTGGGTTAGAAAATAATTGAAAATAGAGATACTGCTTTAAGAGAAACAAAATAAGATTTTTCACTTGTACCTTAGAAAAACTCAACGTTAAAAGGTCAATATACTATGTATGACTTTTAAAAACGTAAATGATGCAGTAAAATCAATGGTTAATGTGGCAAATACAGCAGGCTTGACCGTGTCAGGGCTGAGGTCACAGATTCAGAGTAGGGAGCAATGTTCCTTGGGAGGTGAATCAAAATTCACATTTCACACATGCAGATTTTGATAGATTCTGATGACATCCACCCAAGTCCACCTCAACTTTGCATCTACCTCAATTCAGAAATAGGTTTAACCTCGGTTATCCCTCACATGTTTGGGTGTTATAAGAAAAACATTGAAAGTAACTTTATTTAACCCTGACCAAAGTCAATTGAGAAAGCAGTAGAAATATAATATTACAAATACTTTGGTAAGTATTTTTCAGGAAGTAGTTCCTTCCTTCCTTCCCCCTTCCTTCCTTCCTCTCTTCCCCCCCTCCCTCCCTCCCTCCCTCCCTCTCTCTCTTTCTTTCCTTCCACAATTAAAAAAATTCTATCTGTGGTCACACTTTTCTACTATTTTATAATTTAATCAGTCTAGAACAGTTATGCTTACATAAAAAATTTCCTATTCTCACATTTTTTAATTAAAAAAATTACAGATAAGTAAATATAAATGTGAATTCATTAAACTTTCAATTGTTTGAAAAGACCCAAAGATCATAAAAATTTTAGAGGGTAAGAAAAATGTTAAATGTAAATAAGTACATTAAAGTTTTAAAAAAATTTGTGTGTATATAAACATGGGGTGTCAGTGCTACCAAATTCCAGGCTTCAACATTAAGTTATTTATTTTACAAAATAAAGTAATTCTGTCATGATTTTGTGGTTCAGACTCCAGATTGAATGTCTTTCTTTTCCATGGAGTCAATTCTGACCCTCTTTTATCTGAATTTTACCTACAACCTTTTATTTTTCCTGGACAACATCAAAATGTTTCAGGATTAGACATTACGCAAGTGAAATGGATACATTTCTAAATTTGCTTATCCTGTTTAGTTTTGACAAATATAAACTTGCTCTGCTAGTCTAGGTAACAAGAGCTGGAGAAAAATAAATATTTACAATATATATTAATGAAAATGGTACAAGTATTTAAAGGATTTAATCATATGTGGTATTTCAATAGGATAATTCGTTAGTCCAGTCTTCTAAATAATCCCAAAGTGACATGAATTCCTCTGCAGAATGAATGTCTATAGAGAGTAATCCATGGAAGACAGACAAGTCTCTTGTCATTTGCAGCCTTAATCCATTGCCTAGAGCGTGAAAAGTGCTCAGGATAACAAGTGTGAGAATCAGTAAAATCAACATTATTTTTGGATTTTATTTTCTTAACAATACTGACTGATCAATAGGCTGGCGGAAACTGACAAATACAATAGGGTCTGTTTGATGAATCAATCTAGTGAAGTAGAAAGAGAATCCCTGCTCCCCCTCCCCCATTCTCCCCCCTTTAAATCCTCTTCATTCTCTTCCTCCTCGTCCACCTACACTCACACAAACACACGCACACACACGAACACACACACACACATACACAGAGGGAGAGAGGGAGGGACAGAGGGACAGAGGGAGTTTCTCTTTCTCTATTGGTCTATAGACATTAAGTAATGAAAGCTGTAGTGACAATGCTTAGGTCATTTTTTATAAGAATACTAAACCACTTTCAATAAGTGTTTATGTTTTTAATTGTAAGACTCACCCTCTCCTTTCAGCCAAGAAATTTCCGTATTACTGAAATAGAGCTCTCTCCTCCAAATTTCTAACGTGTGCTGTATGTGGGGTTGGGGGGAGGGTGCAGGGTAGAGAGAGTTGGGGAATAAAGAAGGGAAAGTTCTGTCCTGTTGATCTTCATACGCCCTTCCTCAAAACAAAACAAAACAAAACAAAACCATAAGGATATCAGCTTTGAGAAAAATTGAAAGAAAATACGAAAGGAAATTTAAACACCTCAGGCAACATGCCTGTTTAGAAAAGAATTAATGGTGTTTGTATGACTGCCTGAATACATGCATATATGTCCACAGAAAATTTAGTAACCCTTCACCAGCTCATGAAGACACAGAGATATTCTCTTTATGTTGGTCCTTGACACCCAGCAGGGACTTTTGTGAACTTTGTCATCTTCCTCTGCCCTTTAAACCAAAACTAGGGAAGTGGCTTTAATTAATGAGATGTGATGCACTAAAAATGTTAGCCAGAGCATTCCAGGAGCTGGAAAACCATACATGTTTTAAAATTCTGAGTGTCCTTTTGAGAATCCCCTGTTGTAATTTATAATTCTCAGTGGACCTATATTTGTCTTGAGCTGATTGTTGAAACGGGCTTTACTAGGAATTTCTTCACTGAAATTGCAGTGGGGCGGGGGAAGGGGGTGGTTGATCCAAGGGGGTTTCTTGGGAGGAGGGAATGATTGCTAACAAGGTTTTAAAACCTCCAGTGGTTAAAGTTATATTGATGAAAAGGACAGACATATATATGCATATCCATAGACGTATATAGGCATAAACATACGTATAACATACAACGCACAAGTCCAAGCAGAATTATATAATGAGCATGAGTTGGAAATTATGTAGGTAACAGAATTCAGATTTTTTTTCATCAAAATTGCACCTAAAAATGGCTATAAAACAACGCTTGCCTTGGGAAGTAAATTTATAGCTACATGCCTTTCACAGGCACGTTGGAGTGTTCTGCTCCCGGCTCTAATCTCTACGAGATGTTTTTTGCATGTGTTGTGTGACAGGAGGGAAGGGGAGTGGGCTGAGCTCGCCTGTTCTCCCATTGTCAGCCAGTCTAGTGAGTGTTGGGAAAACCTGTCTGTGGGATCTTGTGTCATCTCTCCCTACATGTGTACAGGAAAAGTCCGCGCTGCTTACGGTTTCTCTCTCTCTCTCTCTCTCTCTCTCTCTCTCTCTCTCTCTCTCTCT
>NW_021703776.1:26397543-26599340 GCF_005190385.1 Monodon monoceros | reverse complement strand
TCTCTCTCTCTCTCTCTCTCTCTCTCTCTCTCTCTCTCTCTCTCTCTCTCTCTCTCTCTCTCTGTTCCCCTTTCATTCTGCTTCCCCGGAGCCGAATGAAGCAGGCAGCAGGATTAGAGTCCGACAGCTATCAGAAGAGTCTAGATAAAAGGAACTGCTTCTTAAGCACCACTGCTGCAGCCCTTGTTGATTTTTTTTTCTTTCCACACAACAGTTGTGCCTCATTATCCGGTGCCTGGCTCGATATTTTTTTTTTTTTTTGGAGGGTTTGAAGTTTCTGGGCTTCAGTGACTGTTACAGAAGAAGAGGTGTTAGTGTTGCCTGGAGGTCTTGATTGTCTGCATTTATGAATGAAACTGACCTAAATCACCTGTTACCTCCAGTTTCCAGATTGTTTGAACTTCTGTGGCCACACAACACAGGACCCGAGACTGAAGCAGCATAGGACCCACAGTGTCTGCAGCATGGGCTGGTTCGCTAGGATTGTCTGTCTTTTCTGGGGAGTATTACTTACAGCAAGAGCAAACTATCCAAATGGGAAGAACAATGTGCCAAGGCTGAAATTATCCTACAAAGGTAAGTTTTTCTTTTCCTTTTATTCGACTAGCTTTCTAATGCCCCCCTGCCCCCTGCCTTTTCATTCCTTGAACTCCCTCCCAACCTAAACCGTAAAACCTTTAGTTTAACCTGGGAAACCTTTGTGATCGTGTGTGTCTTTCGGAGATGATTGAAACACTTTTTTATAAAAGCATGGCTTCTGTTGGATATATGACAATTTTAATGCAAACAAAGAACATTTAATCACATTTGCAGAGAAAAGCTGAATGCCTGGTAAATACTGATCTATATATGTGATCATATATCCTGATAATTCTTCTGACTCTACTCCTATTAAAATATTTTTAAAAACCACTATTGCAACAATGGTCTCTTTGTAGATGTGAGTGCCTCACCTATAATAATTATTATGATACATTGTATTTTCTTAGTTTTAGACAGTAAATAGTTAATTGTCATCATGAATATTCAGTTTGCTCAGATCTGACAATCAGATGCTTAACATAAGCAGTAGATCATGGTTTGCCAAGAGAATATAAACTGGAGAGAACAGACTAGTTTTTCCACAGTGTGTTATGATTGTACAAAAGACTGTGTATTTGGCTAATTGGTGCAAAGCTAAAGCCTTTGAAATGTAATGTTATTTGATTCTATATGTACTTCAGTGAGAACTGAAGAGATACTACTTTCTAGTTGTACAGCTAGCTGTGTGAACTTCTTTTCAAAAAAAGTATAAATTTAAGAAGAAGAAAAAAGCCTTATCACATGATTGGTCTGGTTACATCTTAATGTGTATGCTTGTTTTTTAATGAGGATTTTAAAGAAAATATTTGTTCTATATTTGTTTAGATAGATTTTATAGATAGATGTATAATATCATGCTAATATGGATTCCAACATGATATATATAACTTTTAATGGAAGAGAATATTTATATAACTGAGGTATTATTAAAATGGAGTTGAAGATTACACTGTTTTAAGTCAAGTAGTTTTACTCCCTAGGGTGTTGCTTTCTTATGATTCTCAAATTTCTACAGTTGGGGGTGGGACAATAAGAAGCTTCAATTATATTTCGTTTTTAGCCTATGATGTGAAAGAAAATTATTGCATCTATCTGTAGAGATGTCTGTCTACTATACATTGCTCTTATGCCAGAAAAGATATTCTTTAATTTTCACATGATGGGGAACATCTCTTTCTGAGTACTCTAGTGTGAATGAGAACCACAAAATAGGAAAGGCAGATGTAATTTTTCACACTTTGGATTAGAAAATTAAACACCTACTAAATGTGTTTGTTTGTATTTAATACTTAGATAAAATACATTGAATTGGAAAATATATATATTTTTGGTATAATTTTTTGGTTATTAAAATGAGAATGAATTTTAACCATTAGCAAGCAGAATTGCAACTGTACTCATATAAGGTTTTTAAAAATAATCATATGGCACCCATTAAATATTAAATCCCAATTGTGTCTTTATATAGTAACTGTCTTTAAATTATTTTCCTAGTGTATGATATTATGGTATCTGTGTTTTCATCAGTTTCTGTTTTCTATTTTTACTCTTTGAGAGTATTTCATCCAATGATTCTTAGGTTAATCGTCCACTTTCTTCAAGTTTATATTCCTGAGTAAGTTTTACGTACGAGTTTACTTCCTGAATGTGTGAATAGCTATATGCTATAATTTTGGAGTAAGTTTGAAACATGACATGCATTTTAAAAATCTACTATATTTAGAGATACTTGTCTAAGTGCTAAATAAATTGGAAAATCAGTAGGAACTGAGAATTATTCTTATTTATTTTGCAAGAATTTTATTTCCATGGTAATGGATTACTCTCCATTAATAGAAGAGGCGCCAGTTCTTTCTACATATTAAAAGATAGCATTTAATTAGAATAGCCCTTTGTTATATACAAATACTTTAAACTTGTCTAATGAAGTGAGTTGTATATATTGACAAGATGTATATATTTGAAACTGTCTCTATGAGCTCTTTTTAGCAATGGTATCCATTAGAATTATTCTGCTTTCCTTTAAACCAAAAACTGCCCTACAGCTACATAACAATTCTATTGATATACCTAGAGCTTGGCAATTTGGTAAAACAAGCTGTGAAATGAACAACACCAAAAAGAATAATAGGGATGGCCCAAGCAATTTTTCTTCTGCCCTTTTATTGGTCTGTCATTACCTTTTTGTCTCTACGTGTACACTTGTTTTTCCAAAGCAACTGCCTGGTAGCCAATTGTCAGTACTTTGTTTCTAAGCTGTAATAGAGATTTTTTTTTTTTAGCTACTTCTTTTTCCTTCTTAATTAGATGTCAAACACAGTTAAAACATCCACTGCTTTGCCCTTAAAAATATTCCAGCATGATTCATGAAGAGTTAAATCCCTGCCAACCCTAATTTCCCATGGTCACTTGTTTTCAAAGATCCACCATTAACCCTCTCATTTCTCAGGTTGCCAAGACGAAGTTTCAGGCAATCACTGTGCTTACTTTCTACTTGTCATTTTGCCTGGTAGGAGATAAAAGAGATTTGATATGTTAAATGAGAAAGAAAGAGAAGTAAGAACAAGAAGGCAGCCTTTGTAGTGGACATACATATATATCTAATAAGGTACCTCTTTACTTTCTAGGAATAGGAGTTAAATAGATGTTTTCAGGACCATCTGGAGAAGTGATAATATTAGAAAAATGGGGTAGGCTGGCTTTTCCTCTGAACCAATCTGATTTAGAATCCTTGCGGGGGAAGCAAATGTGAGAACTCTGTAAATCTCAGCAGTCACATACAAATTATCCTCAAGAAACATTCACTCAGAGATACTTTTCCCTTCCTTAAATTCATGTAATATAGCTAGATGTTATAATGCTTCTTTTTAAAATTGATGAATAACTGTTTATTTGCCCTACGAAACTAGTCAAATTTCACTTTTCTCATGAAATACCAGATTATCATAAAATCTTCCTTTTGGAATGTGTGGTACAATGAAGACTTCAGAAAAACGTATGGAAATCACAAGGAAATAAATTAGGTCTGGGGTTTTAAACACATGACAAACATTCTATCACTCAGTGTAATGAGCTTTTCCAGGACATTGTGTGCTTCAGTTTTAGTAGAAATCAAAGACACATGCAAGTCTGAATGTGACGGTGATCATGTGAATCCAAAGATTATATCAGTGCCTTTAACTTTACCTTCATAGGGAGGACTTAGTAAATAGCCCTTAAATAAATGGTAGACATTTCAGAGGCTTTCTTTTCATACTTTGTAAAGGTTTTTTTGTTTTGTTTTTTTTCCAGAGTCAAATTGTTTAATTATTGTAAGAATGAGATTATTAGTTAAATGAAAATTCTCAGACCTATCTTTTTGAGAGATGATAATGTTTAATTAAAAATTATGAATTAAAACTTGCAAAACCTTTTTTATTTGCCATTATTCAATATATTATGACCACTTCAAAATTTAATTTGTATGAATAATGATTTACTAATTAAACTTGTTGACTTTTCTGGGATTTTCATTAGTCTGCCAAAGCACAAGCATATATTTATATATTCATACATATATGTGTACACATATATGAAAAGGTGAATATACATGAAGGACAAAATTTATGTTAATATTTTAGAGTTAATAAAAACAATCTTGGCAATCTACACGTGGTAAATTATAATAAAATACTGTACAAATAAAATTGTTATTGGTTTTAAAGATAGTCATGTGTTAAATTACATATGTATATTATAGCAGACGTGATCTTTTTTTTTTAATATTTATTTTTTTATCTTTGGCTACATTGGGTCTTTGCTACTTTGCGCGGGCTTCCTCTAGTTGCAGCGAGCAGGGACTATTCTTTGTTGTGGTGCGCGGGCTTCTCATTGCGGTGGCTTCTCTTGTTGCAGAGTATGGGCTCTAGGTGCGCGGGCTTCAGTAGTTGTGGCATGCAGGCTCAGTAGTTGTGGCTCGCAGGCTCTAGAGAGCAGTCTCAGTAGTTGTGGCGCACGGGCTTAGTTGCTCCACGGCATGTGGGATCTTCCTGGACCAGGGCTTGAACCCGTGTTCCCTGCATTGGCAGGCAGATTCTTAAACACTGCGCCACCAGGGAAGCCCCAGGCATGATCTTTTGAGTCTCATGAAAAGTCTTCATGAATATCTCAAGTATTCAAGTAATAATATAAAATGGGATTTGTCTTATACTGGAAATCTCCTCATAGCTAAAATGGAATGTGTCTTTGAAGAGTAGGGTAGTAACATGTATATTTTCACAGAGCAAAGACATTATAAATTCTTTGCAATACCTTATCTCCAGTAGTCACTGCATATATGGCATCAGATCTCTTATATGCTGATTTTTATTTAGTATGGCCTTTTCTTCCCAAATTCTTTTAACTTTAAAAATCATATTTTGGTTCTGAAGTCTTCGATTTGAGCATGCTGAAAACTAGAACTTTTTATTTATCTACTCGACAAGTATATCCAGGCAAAATAATAAAAAACAAAATAAAACGAAATGCACAGCATCACATCTTGCAGTCCAGTGCGGATCAGATCAAATGAGAGCTAGTGAAAGTCTCCAGTTTGAGGCTTCTCTGTTTGGAGCTGCCAACCAGATTGGCCTTTGAAATAATAACTTATCAGTGCAGACTTTGGCAAGTAAGAAAATGACTGAGACCACAAAACCACCCCATGTAAGATAACTCACCAACTTTTGATAATGATGTGCAGTCTTTAATAGCTTAAGGAAACCTGAATACTGAAGAGATGAATTTTCCAATTCTAACTTTTTTAGGTTGTTATTTCTCTTCATATAAATTATTTCCTAGACTCCACTATTGTCAGTGATATGAAATGCCTAAATATTTAGGCAACTAAATAGAGGTATAGATCTGTGATAACTAATTTTTCTCTGTTTTCTTTTTTTCATTATCATATATCAATCAAACATGATTTTAAAATATGTTGTGATTTTCAGTCTATTATATTTAAATTCTATATTGAAGAATTAATGCTATTAAAGGATTTTTCAGGAATAAATTTAATTGGAATCCATCAGTATGATTGCATATGTTCCTAGTAACAAAATAAAAGTTAAAGTGTTGGTGGCAGAGCATAATGTCTTTCTATTTAGTGTGAATATATAACTGTATTTGAGATGTGAGCTTTAAGTAACTTATAAAGTTATCAAGAACTTAAAGTCAGCTGTAAGGAAGTGTGTGGTTTAACTTCTTATCCCAGTTTCTCTCATTTAAACTTCAGTGGTACACCTACGTATCACAGTTCCCAAGATCAAAATATCACACACACCTTTACATCGTTTTGGAGAACTGTAAAATCTAAAGTCAGGACTATTCTAAATAGAATTTACACTTGAGTTTTTAAAATTCTTCCAGTACTGAAATAAATTTTTAATTGATCATTATCTATAACATTCATTTACAAAGTCATGATATAGCATAGAGAGTTACATATTAATTGATGAAGACATTGCACTTATCAAACCTTCATGAAAATAAAAACCTATGATAGAATGATCCATTAATGCAAAGCTGTAAGTAAAATCTCCAAAACTCATGACAGTATCTTAGTTCATGCGGTGAAAGCTGATTTTAAAAAGATCAGCAGTTGTAAACATAAGTTAGAACCAGTGTGAATCTTGGGATGGATTTTACCCTTCATGACTTCTAAGGTGCTGTTTAAAGGAACTACCATGATTTGCAGTTCTATGCTTCTGCTAATAGGTGGCACTAGCAATTTGAGACAGTTCTTTCATTAGTTTGGAAATGGGAAGGCTGCTAGGATAAATACACACAGAGTAGTGTGTGGAGACCAAGCTTGGAAAAACTGGCATGAGAGTCAGGATACGTAACAAACACAAAACAGAAGCATTAGTTAAAATGGAATTTGCTACAGAATTTGATGTGCTCTTTGCATTTATTGGTACCTTCTGACCCTCAAAAAGTAGATTGTTGTAACCAAAATTAAATAAATAATGTAATTTAATTTAAATGAGAATTTACATGTGCAATTGGTCTATAAAATGTAAATAAAATAATGAGTGAAGCAGTAGTAACAAACAATCGGAGTGATGGAAGGACAGTGCCCTGTGGATATGTATAAATAATACATATATAATTATTTTAAGCCTGAATTATAAAGTGCACTTAACAGGAGCGAGGCAGCCTGCCTGTGGCACATTATCACCCTCATTTATAATTGGAGAGCGGCTAGTTGAGAAGGTAAAATAATGTTTAGAAAATTACATTTGGTATATTTTTAAAAGAATGACTCCTTTAGATTTGTAGGTTATTTTAAATTATTATCATAATTAAACATACCAAAGAACTAATAAATTCTATCTGACACAAATAAGTCTAAATGTCTTCAGTTACTATCTCCTTCTATTGCCAAAACATAAACATCAGTATAAATAGAGAATTTGCACACTATTTCCAGACAGTAACAAAGCTGGACTCTGTCAAACCCAGGATAAGAGGATATACAATTTATACTTGAATTAGGGAATAAAGATAAGTAAAAATAAAATTCTGTTGAATAAATATGAAGAGTGAATTGGTCTTAGTGTTTTCTACAAGCTTAGAGTAAAACTGAAAGGGACCACGAATTTAGGGAGTCTTGTCATCTCATGAATGAGTCATTGAAACTACATATCCAGGTTTCCTTTGCTTGAAGAGATGTGCTGTGGGAAACAATGTTGACCAAAACTTTACAGTAACTTAATTTGTTACTGCAATCATAAACATGTCTTTGGATAAAATATAACATCACCCACTTGAGTCTTCATCAGCAAACTAAATGAAGTTTAGTTCTATTGATATGTCCAATGAGTTCTTTAGTCAAGAAAACTACTTATGTGGATCATCTTTGTTGTGTCAGATTGTGAGGTTCTAAGGCCAGATTGTATGGTTTTTCATTGGTATAATCTCAAAGGCTAGCACAGTCACTCATTGAATGAACTTGTGCTTCATTGGATACACCTTGCTTTTAACCGCAAAGTATACCTGTTTATAAGTGAGTACAAAATTAATGCAAATCTGTAATAAATCAATTCATTATAAGTGAATAGTATGTTATAATGTGGTAGAGAAAGTAAAGTCAGTTCTAAATGCTAAGGTAGGAGGATATCAGTGGAGGCATTTAGATGCACGCAAAGGGCAGTGGTATCTCCACAAATAGAGTCTCCTCTGAGCCAAGCCTATTCCAGCCCTGAATCACAAAGTGTCTGGGTCACCTTTGTTTGCCTGCAAGTAGGAGATGGAAAATATATAACAATAAATGCATCTTAGAAGCCTCTAGGAGAGAAATTATTTCATTCCTTTCAACAAATACCCTGAGTTTCCTTATTATGGTATCTCAGTACACACAACAAGAAAAGAAAGTGAGCGAGACGATTCTGAAATCAAAGAGTGGCTAAAGACATACTGTCTCCTTATCACTCTTACTGTATCTGGATTTTTGTGTAGAACAAACCAGTCCTACCAAACAAAGTTGAAAATGCAATCGTTTAAAAGTTTAAATTGGCTAGATTTCATTGTCCACACTTTTGGGAGAATCCTGGCTTTGCTCTCTGACAACCTGCTAAGATTAATGTTACAGAGCCTTCCTTGCTTCTTCTTACCCTTGATTCCACTTATCAAGAGCAGCAGTTACTCATTGCCCCTTGCTTTTCATCTCCAAGTAAGCCTCTGGCTTACTTTGGCTCTGTGCTCTATGGCCTGGGACCACCACCTACTTCCATCCTCAGCCCTTGTTCCCAAACCCCACCCGCCCAGGAGAGTAGATATGATAAGAAAGATCCACAGGAATCTTTGTTGAAGTGTGATGTGCAAAATATATGTTGAGTTTGTTGTTTAAGATCCCAATCTTATATAATCGAGACGGTGAGAGAGAATAGTAGGCTACTTTCCTTAGTCCACTTATAGGTCTATAATTGATATCTAGAATGTAAATTAATGTACAGTGCTTGACTTTACAGTCTTATAAAATATATGTTAGTCTTGTGACAAGGTAGAAGTATCAATAGGAAAGGAAATAATACAACTACCCAGAGTGCTCTTACATACAAATCATAGTTATTCATGGTGTTTAAAAATGATTAAGTCCTAATCCAAGCCCTTCCAGAATATATTTGGGGAAAGCCAAAACAAAGTTCTTTATGCCTGAGGTCAAATCAAAACTATACAAGCACTTTTGAGTCTTTATAATATGTGCAGAAATTTTACCTTCAAATTTGAAATTTCAAGAGAATAGACTCTGCTCTGTTGTAATCATCCTTTAAGAATTAGTTTAAATGAACCTAGGTTTTCATTAGCTATGCAAACTTCAATTATTTACAAAAATAAGTTATAATAAATAATAAGCATTTCTTACTTGTATTTCATATGTAAGACAAACACATAAAACCATGTAAGGCAAGTGGCAGATTTCTTCATGAATAAGTAGATTCTTGGATAAATAAAGTGAATACATAATGGGACTTCTGAGGAAGGTGGTATCACATCTACCTAAAGACTTCAGGGAATTTTGTAAAATAAGGCATAAGGAAGGTGGGCCTTGAAAGACAAGAAGTATGTGAGAAGGCAGAAATAGAAAAAAGTGACAACTAAACCACTATCAAAAATATTTGGGGGGTATTTTTTTATAAAAGCAATATGTTTTATAAAGTATGCAATAATACAGTTATATATATATTCTTATGCATTCAAATGTGATATGGAAACAAGTGTGTCCTTTAACAAGGGGAACTTAAAGTTGTAGTATGTCAGGCTAGGAATGTCATCTAGTTAACAGGTGTTTGTCTATGTTTGACTGAAAGTGAGAGCAAGATGGACAAGTGGCACATCCTTGAAAGACTTTTCCACAGTGGTCACAGTGGTCATTTGGGCTTATTCCATCTCTCCTTTGAGATTTATCTGTAAAGTATATGAGACAAGCTTCTTTCTAACCAATGGAGAAAAGAGGAAAGTTGAGTGTTGTTATCCAGTATAGAAAACACTGTGACTTTTGTTCCTTGAAATTATAAAATATACTGGTTTAGAATGCAGGTTTCTTCTTGTTCTCCTAGTGAATTCCTATTTTTTTTCTACTCTATTATTTCTGTAACCAATCCACCAACAATTTTTTAAATTTATTTATTTATTTATTTATTTTTACATCTTTATTGGAGTATAATTGCCTTACAATGGTGTGTTAGTTTCTGCTTTATAACAAAGTGAATCAGTTATACATATACATATGTTCCCATATCTCTTCCCTCTTGAGTTTCCCTCCCTCCCACTCTCCCTATCCCACCCCTCTAGGTGGTCACAAAGCGCGGAGCTGATCTCCCTGTGCTATGCGGCTGCTTCCCACTAGCTATCTATTTTATGTTTTGTAGTGTATATATGTCCATGCCACTCTCTCACTTTGTCCCAGCTTACCCTTCCCCCTCCCCATATCCTCAAGTCCATTCTCTAGTAGGTCTGTGTCTTTATTCCTGTCTTACCCCTAGGTTCTTCATGACCTTTTTATTTTTTCTTAAATTCCATATATATGTGTTAGCATATGGTATTTGTCTTTCTCCACCAACAATTTTGAAAAGAGCAACTGCTATTTTATAAATCATATTTGTTTTTAATATGAAGACATCCATATCATCTATATGATGATCATCAAGTATTAAGATGCCCCTTTAACTGTGTATTCCTGTTATGTGCCACGTCTTTAAATGCAAAGTCATATATTACATATATTTTAATTTGCTTAGCACTTTGTTATCATTCAGGATGTTCCTCTGGCTCACTTAAGAAGGAAACTTAGTTTCAGAACAAACAAGCTAGTAAAATCTTGGAACGTTTCATAACATATTAGACAAAGTTTTAGGTTTGTGGTATTTTGCAACACAAACTGCAAAAAGTTACTTCTGGAATTTTGGTCATAATAGAATAATCCCTTGTACTTGCAGAATTATATATAGATGAAGAGCTACACAAATCAATGTGTTTATACGTAGTTCAAATGTGTGTGTATCCATAACAAATACAAGAAAAGTTACATTCAACTCATTATTTTTCTAAATCACATCATGTTTGAGAATTATGGAAAATGGAATGCCAATCACTAGAACACAGACTGAGGCAAAAGGTCATGGGAGACTGTCTCTCCCTTTGCTCGATGGCAGGTCTTGAGTGGTTCAGGACTGGCCATGATTTTCTGTCCTTTAGTGGTTGACCTTACCAGAGCATCTTCTACTGTGCAGTGCTGCTGTCTAGCCAAGTTCTCTGCTCTCTCTTAGGCACTAGCACTCTGGGAAGTTACCAAATTGCCTCTTTCAGTAGCCCTTCCATTAAGACTTCTCAGCATCTTGGCTCCAGGTCATGTAGTGTCTTTCCTCTAAAAGCACATAGGTCCTCTCAGGTCCTTCCACCTCCAGAATGTAGTGTGTGAGCAGGTCCCACTAGTACAATAGCCTTTCATCTTTCCAGACTTGAAATAAATGATCTTTTTAACTGATCCTGGCCACCGTCCTCTACCCGTTTGCTCTGGAAGTACAAAGTCTTCAACCCATATCTTCTTATCCTATCCAAATAGATCTCCTCTAAGTCTATCATTTGGAAAACAAAATCTGTTCATTTTCCCCTGGGGGTATAGAAAAAGTTTCTAGGCCTCAAAAATTAAAAGCCTTTCTGTCTCTCTTGGGAAGAGGCTAGGAAGCTTTCATTTTTAGCAGATTAATCTACAGAAATTAAATGACAATTTCTTAATTAGGTAACTTTGCCACTTTAACTTTTCTCTAAGGGCTCTCTTCTACACACATACACCTAAAGCTAGACATCCTGCCTAGAACAGAGGGTGTGGTGCTCATATATTTTAGTCTAAATGTCTCAACTTTACATCTATAAAATATGCTGACTAAAGGACAAACAAATTAGTCTTCTTGACCCTTGAGATGTAGAAGTGTCCCACAACTGATGAGTGGGAGGGAAAGCACAGAAGAAAGCTGACAACTGGAGAGCATGAGCCAGGGTTACCCAGGGAACTCTTCCCAGTCTGCCCATGCCCCTGCTTGGGAAAATTACTTTCCCAGGTGCTACAAGTTCTGGGAACCAGCTGCTGAGTAAGCTGGGGGCTTTTGCATGTACCCCTTCTACATAGCAAAGGCCACAGAAAATCTACACTTGGATCTGTCACAGGGAACCCCAACTCAACTTGTTTGTTCAAAACGATACTCACAGTCCTCTCTACAAACTTGTTTACCCTCTTTGTTCCCCGTTGCAGGGATTGTTGTCATTTTGTCCTAGTTGTTCAGACCACTAGCATCTTTGCCTTCCCCTTGCTGACTCTCCCCATATCTAACCAATCTCAATGTTCTATGGATTCTCCCTCTTGAGTTCATCCCTCAAATCTTTCCTCTTCTGTCCTCCAGGTTAAGTCAGGCTCTTATCATTAGTTGCCCAGTTATGACAGCAGTCGCCTATAGTTGTCCTTCTTTCTGTCATTACTGGCTACAACTCTTTCTTAAATTCAAATCTAATTATGCCTCTCCTTTTTAAAAAGTTCCTACGGATTACAGCCAAACTCCTTAGTTTTACCTAGAAGGATGATTAACCTAAAGTAGTCTAGGGCACAGAGGAGCTATTTGGAGGGCCTGCCATGGTTCAGCTATGAGGAAATGAATGCCGGAATAAGGATCATGATAATTGAAATGAGAAAGAAATGCTGGAAATGGGACACATTGAACGTATAGAAAAATTGGGTTTGGGGAATGATTGTGTGTAGGGAGGATCTGGAGAATTCAAGAACAATAAGTTTTAAGTTTTCTGCAACTAGGAGTATTAGACAACAATTGATAGTATCTGGAAAGTGAAACTCTCTTCACCTTACGGCCCAACCATGCCCCAATATAGTACTCCCTTCACGTCACACCTGTGACCTTGCTGCCGCCTGTCCTCCTACCCTCTCAATTGTGTACTGACGTTGTCTTCTCAAACAGACATCGACTTGAGTGTCACCTTTGGCAAGGCTTTTGAAGAGGCAGAGAAACAGAGGTAGGAAACATAATATGGCACCTGTCCTGAAGAAACTTAGCATTCGGAAGGGAAGAAGACACAGATAGTCAACTTTGTAAGATCACACCTGCTCTTTATCTATCTTATATTCTCAGTCAAGTACAGAGTCTTGTGCATGACAGAGCCTTACTAAATACTCCTTGAATGAAGTGATTGAAGGAATAAGTGAGGAGGTGGCTGGTAATCATTCCAGGTGAGAGAGCTAAGGAGCAGAGGTGAGACCATACAAACAATGGATTTGAGAACAAAACATAGCCCAGTTTAAAGGTTTGTAAAATCAAGTACTGGGACTTCCCTGGTGGTGCAGTGGTTGAGAATCTGCCTGCTAATGCAGGGGACATGGGTTTGAGCTCTGGTCTGGGAGGATCCCACATGCCGTGGAGCAACTGGGCCCGTGAGCCACAACTACTGAGCCTGAGCGTCTGGAGCCTGTGCTCCACAAGAGAGGCTGCGATAGTGAGAGGCCCGCACTGCGATGAAGAGTGGGCCCCGCTTGCCACAACTAGAGAAAGCCCTCGCACAGAAATGAAGACGCAACACAGCAAAAATAAATAAATTAATTAAAATCAAGTAGTGAAATATTTGATTGGAAGAAAAATAATTTAAGGCTACAGAAACAGTTCAAATGCTGATAAATGGTAGGGAACTCTGAAACAGAGTGTACAGGATTTAAACTTTAGATTCGAGTAATAGATGATGAAATTTTTTAAAGTTTATAAGTGAGTGGCATGTGCGAAGCAACACTTTAGGCATCCTGAATCCTGGGAGTAGGGCTTTAGTTCTGCATTACTGAGTCATCATCTGAGATGCAGAAGCAAGATTCTGTAACAAGACTTATAACTCAGGTTAGGCTTCACGTAATGACCTTGTTATCCTGGGGTACAGAGACTTCATATGTGGGCATGTAGCTCACCTTATCTACATAGAGCATATATTTTCACATGTCCAGAAAAATGCAAGTTATACTTAAGAAAACCTGTAGATATTTATGATTTCATGTAAAATTATAAATTCCAACAGTTGAGTGTCATTTAGGATATAGCTCTACCTAAAAATATTCTACATTATGTACTAATTCCTTCAAATATTAAGTTTATGGCAGACTATACATGTAAAACTTCTGATGAGGAATGATACGTGCATTTTACTCTGTCACAAAGTCACTATTTAGGCAAAGCAAGATATCAAAGATGACTTTCTTTTTTACCCATCACCATATTATGAGTTCATCATTCTTTTTTCTTTTTTTTTTTTTTTTGCGGTACGCAGGCCTCTCACTGTTGTGGCCTCTCCCGTTGCGGAGCACAGGCTCCGGAGGCGCAGGCTCAGTGGCCATGGATCACGGGCCCAGCCGCTCCGCGGCATGTGGGATCTTCCCGGACTGGGGCATGAACGCGTGTCCCCTGCATCGGCAGGCGGACTCTCAACCACTGTGCCACCAGGGAAGCCCAGTTCATCATTCTTTTGATGAATTTTTTTTTTTTTTTTCTCCTAGGCTGGAAAGCAAAGATTCACTCCTTTGCATTTGATTCTAACTAGATAAAATTAGAAGCTGTACTCAGAGCAGCTACTCCTAAGACTCAGATTCCCTGTTGGACTCTCACATGCTGACCTGGAGCCATGGAGTTTTCTTAACTTTCATTGCATGTTTTTCATGTTCAATAGGGTCTCAGCCTTCTTTTGCTTCCCAAGGTGCTTATTCAGAACAGAATTAAGGTTCCCTCTGCTCACTCTAACAGAGCAGACGTCCGTTCTCTATTGATTCAACCCTCTAACCCAGACAGATTCTTGAGAAAGATTTCTAGCATAACAACAAAATAAGACCCAGTGACTCAAACAAATAGTTTCTTTCTGGCATGCATGAAATCACTTAGCAAGGCACAGCGTCCGTTGTGCCTACTGTTTCATCAGAAACAAGATTACTACTTATCTGATTGGCTTTGCTCTTTAGCTGTCAAATTGGAAAAAAACTGTCTGCTCTATGACAGTACTTCTGTTCCCATCTATACAAACATCTGCACATTAATTCTGAAAGAATCTGTTTAGTCTATTCTAAGCAGATGCCATATAAGGGAGTGAAATGAGCAATGTTATAGCGATTGGTTTCCTTTTTTTTTTTTTGTGGTACTCGGGCCTCTCACTGTTGTGGCCTCTCCCGTTGCAGAGCACAGGCTCCGGACGCACAGGCTCAGTGGCCATGGCTCACGGGCGCAGCTGCTCCGCAGCATGTGGGATCTTCCTGGACTGGGGCACGAACCCGTGTCCCCAGCATCGGCAGGCGGACTCTCAACCACTGCGCTACCAGGGAAGCCCAGTGATTGGTTTCTTTAGTACAGGTCTCAGTCCAGAATATTGAACTGTACCACAAGCAACATACACTAAGGGTCATAGTCTCCCGAACAGATTCTCCATTGTACATATTACACCATCTTTTTCATACAAATTAGTTTTATTTATAAAGTTACTAGCAGATTTACTGCCTTTTCACATTTACTAAAGAATAAAATTTCACATTCTTGGAGTATACAAAGTGATAGCACATATTCAATTAAAATTGTATATATCTGATCATATGTGTTGTCATTATTTAGTATTACTGAATAGTAAGTCATGCCGTGTTTACAGAGTTCAGGTACCTACTTGCTGGCCTTTTGAAAATTAGTGGCCTTTTTGAATTTAGCTGCTGGAACAAAAATTTCACCAATACAAGAGGAATCTAAGCCTAGCAAAGAAAGCAGTGAATTGACTCTGGCATTTTCTAGGTGTTAGGACTCTGGCATGTATTTTAGCCTCGGGTTGCTCTTCTGTTACGTGCGGAGAATAGCTACTTTACAGTAGCTCTTATTGGGATATTGACAGTACACATGTAAGGTGTTCAGTCAGTGCTTGGTACATAGAAGAGATTCATTAACTATTAATTCCTTGTGGCAGATTAATAATTGCACAGGTTCTAGGTTACAGTGTTTTGCTCATTCAGAGTGGGTGTGCAGGCATGCATTCTCTAGCTATTATGCTTATTTTGTGAACCAAATTAATAAATGCTAATAATAAAAAGAAAATCACAGTTATTGTATTTGTAATGTGCTTCTTTCAGAGACACGTAGCATAATAGTGCAAATCTTTGAAAATATGAAGTTTGTCAATGTCATCTGGTCAGTGAATACAGGAGAACCCTTTGTGAAAAGCTAGTGTTGCAAGTAAACAGTTGTAAAAACATTTTACATAAGTCTAACATTCAGCCTTTCAGTCCTACATAAGTGCCCTTAAATGTCTTGGTGTTGACTTGTTGCTTGTCACAGTTTTAAGTGTGGATTATGGATGAGGGTATACATGATACTGACCATGGGGGGACTTCCCTGGTGTCGCAGTGGTTAAGAATTTGCCTGCGGGCTTCCCTGGTGGTGCAGTGGTTGAGAGTCCGCCTGCCGATGCAGGGGACACGGGTTCTCAAGAATCTGCCTGCCAATGCAGGGGACACCATTTGGATCCCTGGTCTGGGAAGATCCCACATGCCATGGAGCAACTAAATCCGTGCACCACAGCTACTGAGCCTGTGCTCTAGAGCCCACGAGCCACAACTACTGAAGCATGCATGCTCTAGGGCCCATGCTGCGCAACAAGGGAAGCCACCGCAATGAGAAGCCTGCGTGCCTCGACGAAGAGTAGCCCCTGCTCGCCGCAACTAGAGAAAGCCCGTGTGCAGCAACGAAGACCCAACACAGCCAAAAAATTAATAAATAAATTAATTAATTAAAAAAAACACTAATTATGGGGATGAAAGCAGACATGATTTTTAGGTCTTCTGGCTCTCAATGCATAGTGAGCCAGACTGAGCAAAGGAGCACCTGTTTCTTAAGAAAAGACTTGCCTGCATCTCGCAGATTATAAGTTCCAGTTTGTGTTTTCAACATGAACGAAGGTCAGCCATTTAATATTCAGTAAAAATAACCAGGAAATGACTAGTTTTATTAGCTCCTGTACTTACAGCATATCCTGTCAAATGGCGTAATGGTTGCCTTGAATATTATTTTGTTATGACTTGGTCCATGAAGACACAACATCCTTCATGACAACTTACAAAGTATTGAATCCACAGAGGAATTAACACAATATTCCCATTTAATATGTCCCCGAGGCTGAATGAAACATTGTAGATATGAAGTCTGAGTCTTTCAGACCAATTCTATGAACCTCCTGTGATGGCGAATAACCCACTTGCAGGAAAAAGGATATGCAGTCATTCGAGAAAATAAACTTGCAGTCTGAAGCTAGTAAATAGAATGAAGAAAATGTTGGGAGCCACTTAAAGGGGCTTTTGTCTAACAGAAGACACTGGGAAGCCAGACTGGGAAATCTAGACGTTGTCAGAAGGGGAGGTGACACTAACCACATTTGGCTTTTAAAGGACTTCTCTGGAAGGCAGAATTCCTTTGGAAAACACTTTATGCACCAGCATGAATAAGTTTCTGAGGTACTCTAGACAAAGATGAATTTTATTTCTTTGTGGCTTTAGCAATATTACAATGCTTATAAACTCTTTTACCTTATGCCAGACATGTGGAAGCAATCAGTATATGTAAATGGTATGTGAAGGTGAGGCATAGTTTTAGCTTAAAAACTTAGACTGTCTGCGGTTATAAATTATAACCATATCACAAGAGATACTCGCCTTTTAATAGTAACTTAAATGTAAAAATAATCAGCGATGAATTCTTAAAACTGCTAGTGTTTTCTTAGTAAAGTACAATAAATGTAAAATATAGTGCTACTTTGTGCTGTTACATTATTTTTAAGACAACATTTAAAGGCAAATATTTTTTACCTTAATTAATTATTAAAATGTAAATAGCTGTAGTTAGACATAATTACATCAGTCTATCTCTGAAAAACTACTTTTTTGCCAAGGGTTGCATTTTAGATTAACTCCAGTTGCCCTGTATTAATATTAATGCCCCGCTTTTTCTGTTAACATTATATCAATTTGGGTTTTGCCTATAATATACTTTTTTATATTTATATATACGTGTATATATATGTATTCCTATGCTTTGTAACATTTCATAAATTTTGAACATATAAACATGAATCAAATCTCCCGGCAAAGGAAACAGATATAATAAAAATAAGTGTTTCCCTTTCTTTAAATTCAAAACAGTGAAACTCTTAGTCTCAATATGATGGTGCCGTGCCTCTTTTAAAATATTTTTACCATCTGCTCTATATAAAGCTGGATATTAAAATAACAGGAATTCAAAGTAGTGTTAGACACACACACACAACTAGTAGAGGGAAAGAAAGTAAAATAAAATAAATCAAAGATGAATATTTAAACATTAATTTATCATCTTTTCAATGAAAAAAAGATCATATTTTGTTAGACTGAAATCAGGTCTGTTATATCCCCAATTTACTCATAGTAAAACAAACAAAACTCATTCTAACATATGTACTCGAGAGAACCAAGAAACAATCATTATACTAAATATTTAAATAAAATTCACCAATATAGAATGGCTGTACATGCCATACTTCATTCAGCAGGCATGTTCTGGTGCAGGGTCTCTGACAAACGGGACAGAGATAAAAGACACAGTCCCCATGCAGAAGAATCCTACCCTCCTATATCAACCCAGATTAATTAGGGTTTAGTATATCATTGGGCTAATTTTTTAAAATATGGAAGTTTTACAAAATAGAATGAATTCCTCAGTCTACTAGACAAATGCCAGTTGCCATTTGGAGTTTATTTCCTAGAGCAATAGTAGAGGAATGTGAGGAGAGGGAGAATGACCAGGAATGGAGAAACATTGACTCAGCTGCTGGATGTGAACAGTCCTAAAAGAAAGACAAATTCTTCAACTCAGATGCATGTGCCCGTGTGTTGTTGTTGTCGTTGCAGTTTGGTCTAGGGTTTTACTGTAACTCTGATTACTCAGCACATATTTCCATGCTATTATGCTCTTGCTTCTTTAAATAGTATTCTCTTTCTCATCCAGAAAATGTTCTTTTAAAACAAACTCATTTCAAATGGACAAAAATTAACTAAGTGTAACTATGCACCAATCACTATAATGATTACTATGAAAAGAAAATCATATAGGGTTAATCCCTTTTCTCAAGAACCTCACAACATAGTGCTCGAGAAAGTATACCACCCAACAATAAGGCAAATTGGTCCATCAGTTAGATATAAAACAAATGCTAGGAAATTTAGAGGTGACAGTGGCTTGTTAATTATGCTGCAGTATGCTATTGAGCATAGAGAAAATATGTTTTACAGGGAGTGAAAATTAAGTTAGACATAGAAGGATGAAGAAAATTTTCCAAGGAAGCATGGAGAAGCCCTTTCTGGTAGAAGCGCAATCTGGAAACATGAGGCATTAGTATGTATAGCTTATCTAAGGAGCCACAACGTTAACTGAACATTAATTTAATCTTTACGGAAAGGAGTAGCAGATAGGGAGGCAATGGGAGCCAGTTCTGAAAATCTGAGTATGTCAGGGATCAGTGATTCTTTATAATCTTTGATCATCCCTCATACTAATATGGTATGCAATGAAGTACACTATGCATTGTGGAATATGTACAAAGATAACGTGAATTCTGCCCCAAGGGGAAGAGTTTGTTAAAACACCCATTGTGACACAAATGTGCAAAGAGTAATGTATCCTAACAAAGGACTGTGAGAATTCGGAAAATTAAGATATCACAGAGGCCATGGACCAGGAAAGTCCTCTTGTGAGAAGAAGAATTTGAGGTGGGCCTCAAAGAGCATTTTGGCAGGTGTGGAGGAGAGAGGAAGAATAGAAAACATTCTAGGCGATGGAAGTAAATAAACAATAAACAGAAGAGAAAGTGTTAAGGATAGTTCATGAAGTGTTTAGTATATTAGTTTGCTTAACCATATTTTTAAAAATCATATGAGGTACATTCAGGCACTAATGGAATAATCATGGGCAGTTAACTTGATTTCTCTGAGCACACGATGCATGACACAAAAGAGGTATTCAGTACCTATTCAGTCTTTTTCCTTCAGTTTCCAATGGAAATGTTTAAATATCCCATAAAATGTCATCATCATTATTTTTTTTTTTTTTTTTTTTTTGCGGGACGCGGGCCTCTCACTGTTGTGGCCTCTCCCGTTGCGGAGCACAGGCTCTGGATGCGCAGGCTCAGCGGCCATGGCTCACGGCCCCAGCCTCTCCGCGGCATGTGGGATCTTCCCGGACCGGGGCACGAACCCGTGTCCCCTGCATCGGCAGGTGGACTCTCAACCACTGCACCACCAGGGAAGCCCATTATCATTATTTTTAATTCATATGTTTAAGTACATTTTAGGTGCATGGTACCAAGACCAGAACAATAATCTACTTAGAATCGGTAGAACATAGTAGTTAAGAACATGGTGTTAGTAATCAGGAATTTGGGGCTCAAATCTGACCCTTGACTACGTGACCTTCGACAATATGCCCCACTAAAACTCAGTGTTTGTTTAAAAGATGGGGATAATAAAAGATCTAACCTTTTGGATGCTTCTGTAGATTACATGAGGTTTAGCTGGTACCCTTTTAAGATGTATCATGGATGATACACATGGAGTACTAGCAAAGCAACTGGCATGGTGAGTGCCCAGTAATATTGCATTTTGATAGAAAATATAGGAATGGCTCACAAAATGAGGTATCAGGTCAAGTGATAAAAGTGTAGAAAAGATAATAAGTGTAATGGAGAAGCAGAGGAGGCATTCTTTACCAAGGATTGAGATGAGAGCTGAGAAGTCAAAGATGGGTACAAGTAAGAAGTCGAGAGTTGAGATAGTGCTGTGAGCAATTAGGTAAAAATGTAAGCTGTATTTGGAGGGGAAAGACAAATGTTTTGTTTGACTGCCTTTTCCCTCTATTGTATTAAACATTGGTTTAAATAAATCATTACAGTAAATATGGCTACCCTTGTTGATGTAGCTGCTAATTATTGTGACTGATTTTCTATTTTCTCTCTGTCTCCTGAAAAGATTGATAAGCAATGACTACGTCAAGATGTATGAAATAGAAGAGAATTGAAAGAGCAAGATGACTAGATATCTCAGCAGTTATAGCTAACAATAGAGTTGTTTGATGTAATGCTCTATCCAGAAGTTTATCAAGACAGTTAAAAGGCTACAAGTCAATAAAATCAGACAAGTGGAATCAGGGGGAGGAAATAGATGCTGTGAGGTGGGATTGGGGAAGAGGAAACTACTTAAAATTATATTGGTTAATGCTTTACATTTTCTTATATCTCTAATTCATTTGAGACAGGAAACAACTCTACCTTTCAAAATTATTTAAAGTTTTGTAAAGAATATTGAATTGTTTAACCATGATCGTTAAATGGAGTCTTTTCTAAGTGATTTATAAAAAGTGAACGTAATAAATATCATATATAGAACAAAACTTATAAAAATTGTTGTTACTAAACAATAGCTTGTTTCCATAATTTCATTATAGTTCCCTTGTTATTGAACTTGTGCCTAACAATCTGTGATTCTTTTTAGTTCAGGAAAAGAACAGAGAGTTTTACCTTATGTGACAGGTGCTATAATGGGCAGGTGCTATAGCTAAATAACTGGGGTGATATTATGTCCTATTCATTTAAAAGAATAAAATGCATGACCTATCAAGGGGAACTAAAGACAGGTAACCTACGAGTAGATTATTTTTTATAATGTGCCTTCTGATAGGTTATGGATCAAAATATCCTTTATGAAGCATAACAGCTCTACACAGTAAAGGCTGTGTGTTGTATGCCCGTTAGTTCTGATACCACAATTCTAAAGCCATGCCATTGGATTATAGCTCTATTAACTATTTTCTCTTAACTCATACAGAAGAATAGCTTTATTTGAACGCACGTTTCATCATTTTCTTTTAACTTTTTGAAGTAGCATTTTCTTAACTTTTTCCTTGTGTATTCCTAATAATAGAGGACAGTTCCAAAAATATTTTCAAGAACTCGATAGCACTACTGAAGTTGTCCAATATTATGGCCCAAGGCTAGACATTATTATGCAACAATGAATAAGGCTTAGATGGTGCTGTTGTTTCCAATTTCCAGAGCCAGTTATCTTCACTACTGGAATTGAATGTTGCACACTCTAAACTTCACGCATGTTACTAGGAAAGATGAATCCAGACTAAATTATTTGAATTATTTGCCAAAGTAAATCAAAGTCGTTGCTTTTGTTTCACAAACATTGTCAGAGAGGCTAGAAAATGCGAGTGAATAGGAAACACTAGTATTGTTCTTTGTCAGGTTGGAAACTTCTTTTAAATGCTTAAAGAAATAAGCATTCTTAAACACTACTCTTCAGTCTTAGATTAAGCATAGGAAGACCAGCTGTTTGCTTGGTCTACAAATATTGATTTTTCTACTGTTATCTTTGGAGAAAAAGAGTTCATCTTAAGCCACTGTTCCAAACTCTTATGGGTAGTAATCTGGCACCTTAGTGGTTTGCCATGCCATCTTTCATAAATAAATAAGCTCATACATCTTAGAAGATAATAGATGATTTATTTTTCTTTTTGTTAGGTATACATAAACTCATGGTATGTTTTCCATTAAACACAGGAAGAGAGAACCATTTGTGGTAGAAATTCCAATAGAAAACATATTTACACCCCTCTGATCTTTATTCCAGTCTGGATAATAATTTTTTGATTTGTCTGCTCCTTTTCTCAAAGTTCTTAGTATTCATACTAATTGGGGCCTTTATTTAAATGGCTTTCAGCAATTTGCAACACACCGCACAATAACCTCTTAATGTGCATTTAGTACCAAGATTTGTATCTACTGAAATATAAGAACTGCATCCTAAATAATTTATAACTTCAACGAAATAAGATATTGCATGTATTAAAAAGGGAGCAACTAAATAGAAAGAATCGTTCTTAGAAAAAAATATTGAGTTTTAATTCATAATTGCATATTTAGGCTGTCACAGATTTACCATTTCCATGCCAAATAAAGTGATAAGAGTGCTGTGAAAATTTAATGCTTGTTAATGTTGGAGAATCACTGTGACCATAAATAAAAACTGCTATAAAACTTCAGAGCATTCTTTTGTGGGGCAGGCAAGGTTCACGTAGAGTCTGCTCCGATGCCTATTTCCAGACATTTAGGATTCACATATCCAGCTTTTAATAGTCTGTACATCTACTTGATGGAATGTTTATCAGACTGTTTTATTCAAAACGATGGATATAATAATATAGAGAAAAAGTAAAAAGACTGATGTAAGTTTCTAATCAAGACATTTGTTAGCTATCATTTAGATAACCAAAACCATTTATCTGTTGGTTTCATGCTCTGCCCTTAAGTCATCCAGATGACTCTGAAAGAAAGGAGTGGAATTTGCTCTCAAGAAAATTCTAACTTTCAACCCTAGCAGCAGGGTCCCAACTAACACAGAATGCTGATGACTAAACTTGCCCACGTACCTCCAAGTGGTGAACCCTCATGCTTCTAAAGCAAAGGGGAGCTGATACATGGGATACTCAACTGGCATAAGTAATACAGTGAGGTGCTGGCTTGAGATCAACCCTCCTACTCCTTTTTACTGAGGTTGATTGGCATTCCCCAACATTGATGTATCCTGATGTTTGAAATAGCGTTAGCTCTAAAGCAATTGTTTTTAAAGTTACTTAAAATAAATAACTCTTTATGTTAGAAGTAAATAATGGTGATGATAAAATTAATATCAACCATCACTACTTAATGAATATTTATTATTGGCTAGAAATGGTACTAAGATTTTTGGGTAAACCATGTCATGTAATCATTACAGCCATTCTAATCAGTGGACATTTTCCATCCTTTTATGGATGAGGAAACCAAGGCCCAAAGTACAGCAAGTAGTAGGGAAAACAAAATTTTCATGTCTGTCTGATACCAAAGCCTTTACATTTTTTTTTAAATTTTGGTAAGGACACCTAACGTGAAATTTACCCTCTTAATAAGTTTTAAGCGTATAATACATTATTGTTGATTACAGGTATAATGTTGTATAGCAGCTCTCTAGAGCTTATTTATTTTGCTTAACGGAAACTTTATGCCAGTTGATTTGTAACCTCCCATTTCCCCCTCCCCTAACCTCTGGTAACCACCCATTCCACTCCTTGAATCTATGAATTCGACTATTTTAGATACCTCATATAAATGGAATGATTATTTTTAGTCATTGGCTCTCCATTGAAGAAGGTCTGATTCCAGGTGATTGAAAAAAAGAACACTACTCAAAGGCTACAACCGTGCAATTTTACATGATCCAAAAAGTGACTTAAAAATAACAATGTCAAAACCACAGAGTCCTAAAATTCTTTTTTTTTTAAACAATTTTATGGGTTTTGACAAATGCACATATCCCTCATTATAGTATCATACAGAATGGTTTCGTTGTCCTAAATTCTCTGCTCTGACTGTTCATCTTTCCCTCCTCCCTAACCCCTGGAAATCACTGATCTTTTTACTGTCTCCATAATTTTGCTTTTCTGGAATATCATATAGTTGGAATCATACAGTTTGCAGCCTTTTCAGATTGGCTTCTTTCACTTAGTAATATGTATTTAAGGTCTTTTCATGGCTTGATAATTCATTCATTTATTTATTTATTTATTTATTTTCAACATCTTTATTGGAGTATAACTGCTCTACAATGGTGCGTTAGCTTCTGCTTTATAACAAAGTGAATTGAATACTATGGATATACCACAGTTTATTTATCCATTCACCCACTGAAGGACATCTTGGTTGTGTCCAAGTTTCATCAATTGTGAATAAAGCAGCTATAACCATCTGAGTGCAGGTCTTTGTGTGGACTTACATTTTTGATGTCTTTTGGGTAAGTACCAAGTAGTGAAATTGCTGGATCATATTAAAATTCTTGATATAAATTATTGCTGTTGGGCTTGAGGGGCGAAACATTTCAGAGACTACTACATTTCCAAGAAGTTAACCAGAGATTGTTCATCTTTTTCTAACTTAAAACACACCCTACCACCTAAAATCTTTGGAAAAAAATGAAATCTTTTTTTCTTAGCATATGGGCTACTTATAAAAATGAACACTCAGTCCCATAAGAAGACTTACTCCCATCATAGATATTCATTCATTCTGTATCTTTATTTCGAAAATGATTTCCATAAAATCTTTCACTTTTTAGAAGTGAATCATAATGCATAGTTTTCCCATAATGCGTAGCTAATCATGTACCATTATGTAATTAAGTTTACTGAAATAAAAAAGATAATATATAAAAAGTAATTTTTGCAATAGCAAACAGTTCTAGCCTCTTTTTTTTTTTGATGCTCAAGATGTTTCTGCATACAAACCATTATTTCAGATTTCAAGAAAATTTTAAGCAAACTCAAGTGAAACTTCTATAATATGCCTGGTTGAAGCTGAAATAATGCAAAACCTCTGCATTCCACAGGATTTACTCTCTAAAACATAAATCCTTTCCTAACATCCAAATATCGCCCCAGCATTGCTGGCATGTTGAACCTGGTTCATATAAAGGTTCCTAAGTTTTGGCAAACTTTTTGACGAATGAAATCACAGACTGGAGTCAATTGTCACATTCTATTGTGGATACTTTATTGGAGGCATTACCTCTCAGAATTAATGAAGTGGGCAGATTTATGAAATGTTAAGAGACTCACCAATCTTTTAAGAAGAAAGAGAAAAATGGTGTTTAGATAATGTGCCTTCTCTAGTTTTACAGTAAGTGATAAGTTCTTCTGTTTAGAGATAACAACAAAGTGTCCACTGTGAACACCACAGGTTATGTTTTTGTTTTTTATTTAGCTCTTTCACTTAAAAAACGTTTCCAGTGTTGTTCAGATGAACAGCTGGAATACTTAATTGTAATAAAGTGCTTGCCTTGACTATCATGAACCTGGAAATTTATAAGGGATTAGTAAAGGGACCAATTATGCATTATCTCAGTATTTCTGTACCTCAGGGTTTGATTTCTGTTTCATATTTCTGCTTGTGAATTTCAGATCCAAATATCTCTTTGTATCCTGGGTCTGTGCTTCTGAATGTACCAACTTGACTTTAAATGACAACTTGTGCTCATCAGGTCCTCTTTCTCAGACTCCTTCTCTTATCTTCCACCCTCAGTGTATGGCACCATCATCCGTGCATCTGAGTTGAGAATTTGGGTCATGCTGGGTTTCTCCGTGATAGTAAATGGATTTGATTACATATTTCCAATAAATAAATAGCAATTTTATAAGAGTTTTTAAGGATAGTTCAAATTGTTCAGTGGAAGGCTCTTACTTTTCCTAGATTAGTAATGGTACCTTAAAAGATGATATGACAAAAATAGGCCAAATACCCTAAATGTCAATATGGAGATATACAAAATGAATATATTGGTTGGTAAACTCACAAAACGTTGACAAATTCTGATTCAAAACTTAAAAGAGTGTGTTTGAGATTTGAAAAACTTCAGTGAAATCTTGCTTTTGATCATTTAGCTTCCTTCCTCTACTGCTGAACATGTAACTTAATAGCTGCTCTTTTTTTTTGATTCTTGTTTGAAGAAGCCTGGTGGCTTACATTATTATCTTCATGGTACAGCAAATGGAGGAAAGTAAAAATAATCATGTTTCCATGTAAGCAGGATAAAATATAATATTTGGTTAAAAACATTTAAAATGTTTAGTATTAAACTAATTTGGTTCTCTCTTAATATGATAATTTTTTTTTTTTTTTGCGGTACACGGGCCTCTCACTGTTGTGGCCTCTCCCGTTGCGGAGCACAGGCTCCGGACACGCAGGCTCAGCGGCCATGGCTCACGGGCCGAGCCGCTCCGCGGGCACGAACCCGCGTCCCCTGCATCGGCAGGTGGACTCTCAACCACTGCGCCACCAGGGAAGCCCACTATGATAATTTTTTTAATCAAAAAAAGTATAATAATTTTATTTTGTTCATTAATATTTTCATTTTATTTTGTTTTCTACAAATCTTACATTTTGCCACTGTTTAGCTATTTAAGATATTATTTATCTAGATTTATATTAGAAAACAATAGAAAACAATTGAAGGGTATACCAATATCAACATTAAATTAATTGGCCGTTAATTAATAATTAATGACCAGCTAATATCTCTATGTTATTATTTTGAAAAGAATGAATTTTTCTAGTGATTTTGTGTATTTAAAGTTAGAACACTTTCTAATCTTTGGCAAAGGTGTTAATTTACATATTCACATGTGATTTACATATATAAAAAAGCTTCACCTCTTTGAAAGTAGTATAAATCCCTTAGATCTGCACACTCAAATTGTCAATGAGTAAGTGCAAATCTCTTCCCACTCTCCAGCCCAAAAAAGAAAATATAATTTTTCTGTTTCATTAAGCCAACTGCAGAAAAAAACCTTTCCCCTTCTTGTGATGTCATATTTTCACACAGGATCATCATAACTTGAAACTGAACTCTATATTCATTTTTGTTGAAATTTTTTTCTTGCTTCAGAAATAAGCAATATGTGTTGATTTTATACTCTAATTGAAATAACTATTCAGGAGATTGGAGCACTGTTCTTTATAATGCAGTGTGATAGTGTATTCCATCACCCGGCAGCTCAATTTATTTCTTTCACCATCTGTTCTTTCTTTCTTTCCTCTCTGCCAAAAATCGATAGAACTCAATGAGCAAAATTGAGCTGTTCTGTAACCCAACCATATTGGGATTATTTTGTTCACAATACATTGACCTAGTTCTTACACTGGTCCAGTTTAATTAGGTAAGCCCTCTGTTTATAAAAATGCACATTTACTAAACTGTAAACATTAAATGAGTGTTATAAAAGCAGCCAAAATGTTATTGTTTCAACAGTCAAGATTTTAAGTTGGCAATACTTGGCAAACATAAAGCCATACACAGTCTGCTTTCAGCTTGGAAATCCATGCAGCAAGAGCTTTTCATGAGGATCAATTGTACACGTCCAAGGAGATTAGATTACTAAAATTTTAAATGCAAGGAAGTCTGAAACTCTTATCAGAGATTTTAACATATATATAAGTATGTCGCTGAAGATAAGTCTATCACAATACTCACAAAATCCTCAAATAATTTTCAGCTGCTCTATTCCATTTGAAAATGCCATATAAAGTTTTTTTGCACACATATCAAATTAATCTCATATGATTGTCACAAATATAAATACAGCAAAGAGCAGGAAAAAGTCTGATGACATTTTCTAATAATCCAAAATTGTCACAGCATTTGCTATTGTGTAGCTTATTAGCATAAAAAAAACCACAGTAAAAGACTCATAAATTCCATTTTAAAAGTCACTGCAAGGCTAAGCACCTTGAGAAATTGCAGAAGTTGCACTCGATATATACTTTATGTGTGTGCACTTTATATATTACACAAAGTCATTTTAACTTTTAAATGAAATGCTTTTATAAGTAGGAAGATGAGAAAGATGTCAAACAGTACATATATAAAAATGTTTTATCATTACAAGGCAGTGAGTCAGCATAACTGAGAGTACCAAGATGTGTCCGCCTTCCATAACTTATGTCAGGGCTGTGTTAACAAAGCTGTTTTCATCTGATGTCTCATTCATCTTTGCAACCTGAAAACTGAAATTGCAGAGTGCTTGGTGACACTTGTATTTGTCATTTTCTTTCTTTGCATTTTTCTTTTAAATTTTTTTTTTTACTTTTCTTGCTGGAACTCTCATTAGTTACAGGCACTTATAAAAGTAGGCTGCAAGAAAAATAGAGCTTTAGGTCTTAATAACTGTTAAATATGAAGCTATTTAATGAGACGAATGATATCTTCTCTACAGAAAAGCTTTAAGTATTCATACAAAGGAATTGTTACCAGTTATGGTCATTTTTAATAAACAGTATCTCATTTTAAAAATTGATTTCATCTTTATTATGTGTATTAACAACATTGCACTTTGTGATGGCATTATTTAATGTTACTTCCCAAGAAAGTGTCATTCTTTTTGTGATTGATTGTAGACTATTCATTGTGACCTAGCAATAGAAAAAAGCGAAAGATGGTCTTTTGTTTTTTTAAAGCAAAGAAGAAGAAAATTCTGGAAAATATCTCCTTTCTTAAATTTATGAATCTTAGTTCCGATATCTGAAGAATAGAAATTACAATAATTTCTATTAAAGAGCAATAAGCTAATTATAATTAATTTAAAAATCCTTCACAACCATTTATATTTTACTCCAGTAAACAAGGATTACAAAGAAGAGCATTTAATAGATACATCAATGATAATGATTATCTGCAATGCCCAACCTTTACAATGGTAATCCAATGATACTAGACATGCTGTAGGCCAATTTATTAATTGTATTAACTATAAAATTGAATCCTAAGATAATTCACTGGCTTTTGCTCTTGAAGATTTGCAGCAGAGAGAGGACTAGGGCCCAGGGCTTGTATCTACATAAAGTTTTCTCAGCATTTTATGATGGTTCATTATTTTCATAGACAACATAAGTAGTGGAAAAACTTAATGCCCCTATTTTCTTCTCCATATTGAGAAGTGTTTTTATTTAATAGGAATGTTATTTACAATAGTTGTTATTTTTATCACAATACTTAAAGTATTTGAGGACAATTTGGCATTTGAAACACTGACTACACATCAGAATCACCTGGTGAGACTGATTAAAAATATATTAATGATGCCTGAGCTCAACACAGGATCAGTAATAACAGTCTCAATATTTTTTTAAGCGTGTCAGTTGATATTAATGTATGGTCAGGTTTGGAACCACTGCTTTAGTTTATATAGTTCAATATAAAATTGAACCCTCAAGAAATTAAAATTACATATTAAAGCCAAGTAGGAAAGAAGCTTAAACCTTTATCTGACAAATTTAGATAATGAAGATAATCTTTAAAATGTATGTTAAAAGATTAACTCAAGTGGCAGAAAGGCTCATATATTTTGTGAATTAGTAGGTGTTATGTTAGGTATCCTAATTGGTTCTCGTCATGTTCTGAAATAAAATCCATTTTGTAAATCATCTAATTTGCTTATGAAATATAAGTTAATTTAATAAAGGATATGATTTCCATAACTTGATAGCCATCATTCATTTCCCTCTTTGTTTACCACAATGTGATACTATTATTTGCTTCAGCATATGTGTATTTCTTCTGTCAGTTGTTTGTAGAAAGTCTTTTCTTTCCTTTTAATACACATGTATATTTGTAATATTGTTGTTATCTTTATTAATGATACTACAGAAGCTTAGCTGTTTTGTAAGTGTTAGAAGCGAAAACAAAAGAGAGCATAGATTGCTGTGTCAGCACGTGGGCTGCAAACAGAACAGGAGAGTTTGTAAATACACCATACACTAAACGAGTAAAAGGAGGGAATATGCACATTAACTTAATTTGATTCTAGTAAAAGTCATTCGAATGGAGGAAAAAACAACCCAGGAGACAGATATTTTGTCTTACTACCTCTTGGTTTATTCTTCATTGTCCTTTTTCAAAAGCAATGTTTTCTAATTGAGTATCAGCCTGGAACGTGGAATTCCAGAATTTTATTCCATTTACATATGAATTATCTTTGACCTTAAACCATGGTGACTTTGTTATTAAGTAACACTTATTGAGTGAGATATGATCGTATAATCTATGGGAGTGAAAATAGTAAATGTAGTCAAATAAATACGACTGAACTCTGTGACCTATTTCCCCTAATAACTTACAACCACTGGTTGTTGGTTTAGCCTGTGGCCCACTTCTCTATTTCATTCAGCTTCAAAACATTGCAGTCATCACTGCGATGCAAAATTAAGCCATTTCAACAAATAATCTCAATGTGTATAGTTCTTTTTCAAGGACTATATTTTTATTTGCTTCTTCCACTTGTATTTGAGAAGGGATATTATGGTAACTTTTATTTTTACCTTCTTGGAGTGATGTTAAGCTTGAAATGAAGACATTGGCAATTCTCAAACTAAATGACAGAAAAATCTGCACCAGATGATTGTCATTTCTCTCTGTCTTGTTCTATTAATACCGCTTACAGATTCTTCTCTACTCTCCACCTCATAGTTTTGCTGTTTCATGACTTTTATTGTCATGAGTTCTTCTTACAACCTTCTCTCTATGTGTCTGGGTGTTTGCCATACTCAGTTCTCTGTGTCTCTGGTATTCAAACTCCCAAAGAGAGTGCATTTGATCTTTTCTTTCAGGATTCGATAACAAAATGTTCCTACTGAAAAGAGTTAGCGTGCCAGGCATGTCAGAGGCATATCAAGTACAGACTTTGGCGCAGGCAGAGATCTCTAATCCATTAAATTGTGGCTGCATGATATAAAGCATGACAGCAAACTACTGTTCTTGTTATTCAAAGGGAGGCTTTGGGTGTGGTGAACACAGTTTTAATGATTTAAATCCAAATTTGAGTGCCACCTGTCCACCCAACCACATGTCCCATAGGTAGCTTGAGGACTACTTGTGCTTCCTATGGCCTTTCCACAGTTTAATCCTGATTGGGTCTCTTCCCCTTCTATTTTTTTTTTCCTCTTTGATGATTCCCCTTCATCATCCAGATAAATTCTTTATTTCTTACCATGTCTTACAAGATGCATTATGTTTTCAAATCTGCCTGCCTTTTCATTATCACATCATTTTGTTCTGTCAGTCACTCCCATGATCCAGGAAATCCGAATTGCTTTTGCAGTATTTGTTCACTCAGCAAAAAATTGTGGGGTACCTACTACATGATAGGCACTGTTCTAGGCACTAGGGATACAGTAATAAAATAGTCCAAAAAAGTTCACAGAATATATTGTCCATTCTTAACATTGCTACTACCCATCTTTTTTTTTTTTTTTTTTTTTTTTTTTTGCGGTACGCGGACCTCTCACTGTTGTGGCCTCTCCCATTGTGGAGCACAGGCTCCGGACACGCAGGCTCAGCGGCCATGGCTCACAGGCCCAGCCGCTTCGCGGCATGTGGGATCCTCCCGGACCGGGGCACAAACCTGTGTCCCCTGCATCGGCAGGCAGACTCTCAACCACTGCACCACCAGGGAAGCCCGCTACTACCCATCTTACCCTTCTTATCCTAACACTTTTCATCTTCCATATTTTATATAATCACATATCACATATACTCATGTTTACTACAAATATAGACTACACTGGAGGGTCTTTATATGAATATATATTTAAAATATATTAAAATGAAGATTCTGTCACCTGGGCCTAAAGCCATGGGAACAAGGAATGTGTTAAGAATTAAGAACTATTTTCTTGATTTATTGTTTCAAGGTATAAAGACAGTGCAGGGGCTTCCCTGGTGGCGCAGTGGTTGAGAGTCCGCCTGCCGATGCAGGGGACACGGGTTCGTGCCCCGGTCCGGGAGGATCCCACATGCCGCGGAGCTGTGAGTTCAGAGCCTGTGCTCCGCAACGGGAGAGGCCACGGCAGTGAGAGGCCCGCGTGCCAAAAGGGAAAAAAGAAAAAAAAAAGACAGTGCAGTATATATACAGTGCAGTAAGAACGTGTGTATATATACACACGTTCTCATAATAATAGAATCAACCAAATAGGGTCATTGCTAGGACTGATTGTGCTAATATGAGACTACCTGGTCTATATAAAAATGACGCAAATTGACACATCATTGTATTGCTTCTTTAAGTGTGCTTTAAAAGATATATGTGTATAACATAGTACACATATGTATACACATACATATATATGTATAACATATATAACATACACGTATGCATAACTTGAAGTCGTAAGTTTATACCTCTACATATAATTTATAGGATTTAACATAATTCTATACAAAGCATATAAATACAGCAGAGCTTGGATTTTGGAATCAACAACTTTGGGTTAAAACACCCTTCCGACAACTTGTGTGGTTTTTGACAAGCTACTTTATCATTAATAGCCTCTCTTTGCTTACCTATAAAATAAAGGTTAATGGTCCTCATCTTGCCAAGTACTCAGAATCTGAATTTCTAAAGGACTCACCAAGCAATTACATTAATTAATCACTGGTAGTTTTTGACTTTGGTACATAATTTCTAATGCAAGATCTCAGCCTCCGCGTAGCAGCTCTCTCCCTAAGTATTAATAGGAATTCCGAGTCTGTCTCCGTTCATTTCAGTAACAAATCTAATCCAGCTAGCTTGAGCTATCAGCCAGGAAATGCTGTTACTTAGCTGTGCAGCTCTATTCTCCTTGGTTCTTGTGGCAGTGGGTAGACATAGCTACAACTTTGCTAAGCCACCCAGTACTGAGAACTTTTTTTTTTTTTTTAACTCCTTAGCAAGGGATTATCTCTAAGACCTTGAGGTGCCGAAGCTCTTTGGTTGTTTGTAGGTAAATTGAGAGTAATGGTTCCCTCCCAATCTAACATTCTGCTATAGAAGGAGTAAAGCTTCTACCTGGATTTTGAAAAACATTTAAAATGAAACACATCTCTCAAATTTTCCTTAAAGCTCTCTTTTTCTAAAAACCCAATTCCAGTCCAGAAGAATATGGGCCAAAAGACAATTTGAAGACCACTTACCACACTTAGAATCATATTCAGTTTTTATCCCTGAGATTTGTTATGAAGTTTCTCTCTCCTGTCTCCCTCTTCCCAGGTCCTAAAACATATGAGGGGTCCCCAACTCCAATTCCTGAAATGTAGCCAGGTCTGGATCTCATGTTTGGCTCCAGTGGGGCGCTCTGCTTCACTTCCCCCATGCTTTCCTGCCCTCCTCACATCTACATTTGTAAAACCCTACTAGAGTATACATATGGCACTAATACTACTAGCCACTCACACATAGTAACAGCATCTCACTCTTCCTATAGTGACTCTTTCTTATTAGAGAAAAATGAACTTAAGAAATGACATTTTGGAGAAAACTGCATGTATACAGGAGCTTCTGCACACTACTACAGAAATCAATTATTAAAATATTATATTTATAGTATCCAGTATGCATGACATGAAGCTCAATGTTCTTATTCTGTCAGTAATATGAAACTCAAAATATAAACATTTTATTCAGAGTAAATCCAATAAGACCATATGTTAAATGCTGTATACTTAAGCAGGCTAAACTCACAGGACCTGAATTAGGGTCAGGACTAAAATGAGTACTGAGCAAAGCAGTTTTGGGGTATATTGTTGCTATTTTTAATGATAAGCTTATATGAATGTGCTAGAAAAATGAAACATTAGTAGCATTAAATGAATTTAAATATTAATTCTTCTAGGGCATTTAAAAAAGAATATACTATTCATATTCTCTTTTTTGACAATTGGCTTGTCAACATGTTAAACATCTATTTGGCTTTGATCTTAAGTAAAGTCAATATGCAAAAGTATTTCACATGTGAATGAGCCTGCCTGTCCTGCATCTGCTCTGCACCAGTTCCAAAATTAGACTATAGAGATCTAGCAGTTCTCTCCATAAATCAAGGTATTTCTTCAACCTCCGAAGCAGGGAAAGATATACACGATACAGTGAAATCATTTCACACATCACTTTAAACCTATTTCATGGGCTTGCCAGCTACTTTTATAGTTTAGTAAAAACCTTCAATGACTGGTTTTCCTAGTGTGGTAGAGTTGGGACTCTTAGTGTCCCATGAGCATGCTTGGTATGATTTGTGCTGTAAGCCACGTTTGTAGTGCAAAGATCATGTGGTCACATTTTAATTTCTGGATTGAATTTAAAAATACTTTAATGAAAAGCATTCTCTTCTACTCAGAAGGTTGCCAAAGAGCAATCTTTTGTCCTATTTCCGGTAGATAATTCTGTTGAAGTAAGCAGAAAGAACAGTTGTGATAAGGGGCCTGTGAGGACTTTAAATTCAGACAGCCTTGACACTTGCTAGTTCTGAGGTCTTAGCCTCCTTTCTTTATTTCTTTGAACATTAGTGTTCTCATCTGTAAATCTGAAATAACACTGCCTACCTCATGAGTTTATTATAAGGATAATGTACATAAAGAGTGTGAAAGAGCACCTAACACAGGATATTACTAAATAAATATTAATTTTTCTACCCCTCAATATGGTCCATGGTTAAAAATATTTCAGTACCTATATTGGGTGCAATTCTGTCAGTGAGAATAAATGAGATCACTCTACTCCTTAAGAATATATTTTAATCTAAGTTTAGAGTACCTCAGATTTGATTTTATTTTATTAAGACCCCATAGCTATCTCCTGAGGTTTTAAAAAGCCATAAATTATTTCAGAATAAAATCGCATAATAAATCAATCATATTTTGAGGATCAACTTAAGATTTTTATGCTTATTTGTATACTTTAATGTGTGAAAATTGATGCTTTCCATTGTGGGACTCTTGTTCTTATGGCTACAGTGTTTCTTTTCTGGCTTTCGAACAGCAAAATGCCCAAATTATGAAAGTCACAATATTAAACCAGTTAGGACACAATTGTCCACACCCAGCTTGCACGAAAGTCATTATCTACAGCTAATGGTAAAATTGGGTCTTTCCAGCCCTCAAATTACTAGAAGCATTAATGCTTAGATTACATCAAGAGCTAAAAGAGCCTAACAATATTTTTGACAGTGTATTCTGTGATTGAGTTACAGTATCACTAGGTAACACACTTCTCAAACTGCAAATTGCCTTAATGTTGGAATGCTTTTCTCTAACCGGTGTGAAGAGGTGTGGTGTTCTAATTTTATGTCCCCCACTATTACTATGTCAACTCCCTGGGAAATATAGCAAAGGTAGAGTGATAGAGCTTCATGTAGGAGTTTTGCATGTAATGTTTTACTATTTAACAGGATCTGCGTGTAATATTTGCTAGGGAAGAATACATTTGTAAAGATGAGTGCTTCCAAAAAACATCACCCTATTTCTTTTAAATTAGTGTAAAATAACAAATGTACAGCAAAAGACTTTTTTTTTTTTTAAATTTGCTCCTAGTGTAGGGTGTTGCAGTTTCGGATGGATTTACTACTTCAGTGGGTGTAGAAACAATCCTTCATTACTTCCATAACTGTACCAAGCACTGAAATATAAATTAAAATTTATGAATATTGTACCTTTAAGACCTTGGTAAACAACGTGAAGTTGCTGTTTACTGTGCTCACTGACAGATTATCCTAATGGGTTTCTGTAAAGAGGGGAAGGCAGGCAAAAGATACAGTCCCTTTCTTTGAAGAAAAGAATGAAAACTCAAAACATTTTAAGTTATTTATAATGCAAAAGGTCATTGCTTACCAGGTCCGGCAAGTCAAATGAAGCTTGTTTTTAAAATTGCAAACTCTTACAGAGGCAAGCTTTAAAAATTAGTCCATAAAATTTAGTTTAAGATTGAACTGTGACTTGTTACACAAATTTTGGAATCACTTGTCATCTACAGAAAGTAATATGTATAATTTTCTACCTTACTGTGATCTTGTAGAATTACTATATTCTATAGAGACCATAATGTTAAAAGTTGTAGAAAAACAGGTAAAATTCAGGGCATCACAACAATATGCAATGATCAATGGAATAACTACTAACAATGGAATTGTATATAATTTTTTATTCATAATTTATTCAGTCAATATTTTTTGAGCACCTACTCTGTGCTACATGCACTGTGTTACATAGAAGAGTTGCAAGGAGGCACAAACATATATGGTGCTGCCCAAATGACACTTACTGTCTAGTTGGGGAGAGAGATAGTAAACTAAAGTATGGCAAAAGTAAACATATAGACTTTCACCCTATGACAAATGCTATGAGGCAAAAAGAATATTATGAAAAATTTAATAGTGAGACCTATCGTAGATTCTCACATCAGGGAAGACATTTAAATTGAAATGTAAAATTCAGGTTAGCCAGGTAGAAGGGGAAGGAGGGATTAGAATATTCCAGACCAAAGTTATAACATCTGCTAAAGACCTCAGACAAAAGAGCACTATAGTTCTAAGTGTGACAAGGGAGGGAGGAGTTAATAAGATATTGGGCCTAACATGGCAGGGACTTGAGCAAAGGAGTTGCATGATATGGTCCAAATTTTAAGAGGATCCTCCATTGATTATTCTGTGATCAATGCATTGAAGAGTGGAGTCAAACTTATTTGGAATTCTGTTGTATTAATCGAGGTAAGAGAGAAGAGTACTTCAACTAGGTTGGTAGTGGTAGCCGTTGAAAGGTGTGTGGTTGTTTGAGATGTATTTAAGGGAAGAATTGACTGTGACTTTCTCGATTTGGATAGCAAATCGAGAAAAACTGTGTTTCATAATATTCTGTCAATTTCTTTGTTTTTTTGAGTGAAGCCATCTTAATTTTATTTCATTTTTTAAACATCTTTATTGGAGTATAATTGCTTTACAATGGTTTGTTAGTTTCTGCTTTATAACAAAGTGAATCAGTTATACATATACATATGTCCCCATATCTCTTCCCTCTTGTGTCTCCCTCCCTCCCACCCTGCCTATCCCACCCCTCTAGGTAGTCACAAAGCACTGAGCTGATCTCCCTATGCTATGCGGCTGCTTCCCATTAGCTATCTATTTTACATTTGGTAGTGTATATATGTCCATGCCACTCTCTCACTTTGTCCCAGCTTACCCTGCCCGCTCCCCATATCCTCAAGTCCATTCTCTACTAGGTCTGCATCTTTATTCCCATCTTGCCCCTAGGTTCTTCTGACCATTTTTTTGGTTTTTGGTTTTTCTGGATTCCATTTATATGTGTTAGAATACGGTATTTGTTTTTCTCTTTCTGGCTTACTTCACTCTGTATGACAGACTTTAGGTCCATCCACCTCACTACGAATAACTCAATTTTGTTTCTTTTTATGGCTGAGTAATATTCCATTGTATATATGTGCCACATCTTCTTTATCCATTCATCTGTTGATGGACACTTAGGTTGCTTCCATGTCCTGGCTATTGTAAATAGTGCTGTAATGAATATTGTGGTACATGACTCTTTCTGAATTATGGTTTTTTCAGGGTATATGCCCAGTAGTGGGATTGCTGGGTCATATGGTAGTTCTATTTGTAGTTTTTTAAGGAACCTCCATACTGTTTTCCATAGTGGCTGTATCAATTTACATTCACACCAACAGTGCAAGAGCGTTCCCTTTTCTCCACACCCTCTCCAGCATTTATTGTTTGTAGAATTTTTGATGATGGCCATTCTGACCGGTGTGAGATGATATCTCATTGTAGCTTTGATTTGCATTTCTCTAATGATTAATGATGTTGAGTATTCTTCTTTCATGTGTTTGTTGACAATCTGTATATCTTCTTTAGAGAAATGTCTATTTAGGTCTTCTGCCCATTTTTGGATTGGGTTGTTTGTTTTTTTGATATTGAGCTGCATGAGTTGCTTGTATGTTTTGGAGATTAATCCTTTGTCAGTTGCTTCATTTGCAAATATTTTCTCCCATTCTGAGGGTGGTCTTTTCATCTTGTTTATGGTTTCCTTTGCTGTGCAAAAGCTTTTAAGTTTCATTAGGTCCCATTTGTTTATTTTTGTTTTTATTTCCATTTCTCTAGGAGGTGGGTCAAAAAGGATCTTGCTGTGATTTATGTCATAGAGTGTTTTGCCTATGTTTTCCTCTAAGAGTTTGATGGTGTCTGGCCTTACATTTAGGTCTTTAATCCATTTTGAGTTTATTTTTGTGTATGGTGTTCGGGAGTGTTCTAATTTCATTCTTTTACATGTAGCTGTCCAGTTTTCCCAGCACCACTTATTGAAGAGGCTGTCTTTTCTCCGCTGTATATTCTTGCCTCCTTTATCAAAGATAAGGTGACCATATGTGCGTGGGTTTATCTCTGGGCTTTCTATCCTGTTCCATGGATCTATATTTCTGTTTTTGTGCCAGTACCATACTGTCTTGATTACTGTATACTGTAGTATAGTCTGAAGTCAGGGAGCCTGATTCCTCCAGCTCCGTTTTTTGTTCTCAGGATTGCTTTGGCTATTCGGGGTCTTTTGTGTTTCCACACAAATTGTGAAAATTTTTGTTCTAGCTCTGTGGAAAGTGCCAGTGGTAGTTTGATAGGGATTGCATTGAATCTGTAGATTGCTTTGGGTAGTAGAGTCATTTTCACAATGTTGATTCTTCCAATCCAAGAACATGGTATATCTCTCCATCTATTTGTATCATCTTTAATTTCTTTCATCAGTGTCTTATAATTTTCTGCATACAGGTCTTTTGTCTCCTTAGGTAGGTTTATTCCTAGATATTTTATTCTTTTTGTTGCCATGGTAAATGAGAGTGTTTTCTTAATTTCACTTTCAGATTTTTCATCATTAGTGTATAGGAATGCAAGAGATTTCTGTGCATTAATTTTGTATTCTGCTACTTTACCAAATTCATTGATTAGCGCTAGTAGTTTTCTGGTAGCATCTTTAGGATTCTCTGTGTATAGTATCATGTCATCTGCAAACAGTGATAGCTTTACTTCTTCTTTTCCAATTTGGTTTCCTTTTATTTCTTTTTCTTCTCTGCTTGCTGTGGGGAATACTTCCAAAACTCTGTTGAATAATAGTGGTGAGGGTGGGCAAGCTTGTCTTGTTCCTGATGTTAGTGAAAATGGTTTCAGTTTTTCACCATTGAGGACAATGTTGGCTGTGGGTTTGTCATATATGGGCTATATTATCTTGAGGAAAGTTCCCTGTATGCCTACTTTCTGGAAGGTTTTTATCATAAATGGGTATTGAATTTTGTCAGAAGTTTTCTCCGCATCTATTGAGATGATCATATGGTTTTTCTCCTTCAGTTTGTTAATATGGTGTATCACGTTGATTGATTTGCATACATTGAAGAACCCTTGCATTCCTGAGATAAACCCCACTTGATCATAGTGTATGATCCTTTTAATGTGCTACTGGATTCTGTTTGCTAGTATTTTGTTGAGGATTTTTGCATCTATGTTCATCAGTGATATTGGCCTGTAGTTTTCTTTCTTTGTGACATCTTTGTCTGGTTTTGGTATCAGAGTGATGGTGGCCTTGGAGAGTGAGTTTGGGAGTGTTCCTCCCTCTGCTATATTTTGGAAGAGTTTGAAAAGGATAGGTGTTAGCTCTTCTCTAAATGTTTGATAGAATGCACCTCTGAAGTCATCTGGTCCTGGGCTTTTGTTTGGTGGAAGATTTTTAATCACAGTTTCAATTTCAGTGCTTGTGATTGGTCTGTTCATATTTTCTATTTCTTCCTGGTTCAGTCTCGGAACGTTGTGCATTTCTAAGAATTTGTCCATTTCTTCCAGGTTATCCATTTTATTGGCATAGAGTTGCTTGCAGTAATCTCTCATGATCCTTTGTATTTCTGCAGTGTCAGTTGTTACTTCTTTTTCATTTCTAATTCTATTGATTTGAGTCTTCTCCCTTTTTTTCTTGATGAGTCTGGCTAATGGTTTATCAATTTTGTTTATCTTCTCAAAGAACCAGCTTTTAGTTTGATTGATCTTTGCTATCGTTTCCTTCATTTCTTTTTCATTTATTTCTGATCTGATCTTTATGATTTCTTTCCTTCTGCTAACTTTGGGGTTTTTTTGTTCTTCTTTCTCTAATTGCTTTAGGTGTAAGGTTAGGTTGTTTATTTGAGATGTTTCTTGTTTCTTAAGGTAGGACTGCATTGCTATAAACTTCCCTCTTAGAACTGCTTCTGCTGTGGCCCATAGGTTTTGGGCCATTGTGTTTTCATTGTCATTTGTTTCTAGGTATTTTTATTCTGTCAGTTTCTATCAATTTCCCTAGTAGTTAAAATCTCAAAGATATCTTAGTCACAATATTAAAATTGCTGGAACTAGCTAGAAGCCCTAGATCCTTAGAAAGGACTGCTAGTGCTATTTTCACACACACACACACACACACTTCATTAAAGTAGGTAAGCATTCAAAACCCACCTTTTAACTTTTTCCTAGCACATCTGCACTCCACAATCCCCTTAACCTTGTTAGATATTAGTCAGTGTGTGGTTATCAATGAAACCTTTTATGTGAATTCTTAAATAGCATTCAACAGGCCCTAAACACAAGACTTTTGAGATCCCTACAGATGTTAGTCGTCTTTTAATAATGAAGTATGTTATTTCAACAGATGTAGATATTTGGAAAACAACTGATAGCTAATAGTTATACCTGCATTTTTGCACATAAACATATATATTGTAAAATAAAGTTATAAGGATTTTGGAGAATTAGAGGTACCAGTGTGAAGGCAAAATAGAAGATTTTAATACTCAAAGGAATGTTAATGATCAGCATCCCTTCTAATACCATTCAAAAGAGTACATTTTTGTCCATTCATATGTTCCAGGTAGTGTTGCAATTGATAGAGCATTCAGTCACTTGCTCAAAATGTACTAATCTTGAAAATTACACTGCTGATTGCTAATTTGTCAGAAATTTAAAGAAAAAACAAAGCATTCCATACAAGTATTTTAAATCAGTGCTGGCATGCATAATAGACATTTCAAGTCTGCCTATCCACCGTTTCATGGAAAGTTTAGTTACAGTAAAGATTTGGGCTTGATAATGTTATACAGAGTTCCTTTAACAAAAGAAATAGAGACATTCTTCAAGGATTAACATTTTATGAGACAGGACGGGGGACTAGGACTTCCATTCAAATAAATATATGGGGAAAAATCCTATGGATAGAATACACAGCTGGTGAAAAACATAATATTCCCACATACATTTCATGTCTTTTTGACATGTGTATCTTCACTGTATACAGACGTATATACATACGGACTTTCCCACAGAAACATGCCACATACATAGAAATGGAATGTGTATTTTACAAATAATTCCTTCACAGACAATCCAGGCAATAAATACTAAGTGAAGTGATAAAACTATCTTTTTCTGTGGCTCACTCAATTATGCAACATTAACCTGAATCTTTTTTTCTAACAGATTATTTTGAAGGTACTTTCAAGTCACAGAATGACCAAGAATGAATGCTGTTATAGTTCTCCCAATAGCATTTTATTGTGTCACATTTTCAGGGGTTTATGATTACCTGTCATGAGGAAAGTTTTGGAAAAACTAGTTTTCTGCTATAAGGCTCACAGGTGGAGACTTCAAGTAGGAACTAAATCCAAATAAGTAAGTAGTTGTCCTAGCATGAGCAAAAATGGCATATTTTCATCACTCTAGGAAGTCAGAGAGTATAAACCTCATCATTTCTTTTTTCTTCCTGGTGCATCATGTAAGTATTGGTAACCTTTGATTCCAGAGGATGATACCAAAAAATGAGAAGAAAAAACACAATAAAAAGTTTTAGTTATAATTTACAAAATTCCACCCGGGAAAATTGTATAAAAATCTTAAAAAATTTGGAATCGTAATGTCTTCAGAAAGCAAAGGGCTTAAAGATATTCAGACATTACATCATTATTTTTCTTAAGTTTGCCTGAGAAATATTTAGGGGCAGGTATTTTAATGTGGTCTAACAGGGACAAAGAAAGACATAGAACAAATTTTGGCAAGGCGTAAGTTCCATCATAAATCAGCTGTAGCATTAAATATAGTATTCAGAACAAAACCTAAGCTTTCTGAATCTTCCTTAACTCTACAGTTAATCTAGATATATTTGAAAATAATATATTATGTTGCTTAAATATAAGAACAATGTTATTAATGTAACTCATCAGCAAATAGAATATATGCTTTAAAAGCTGTTTTACTGGATAAGTTAGAGTAGAAATATATTTAAAACATTTTGATTTTGACTTTCCTCATTCTCCCCTACATAATTAAAATAACCTAATGCGTGTAAAGACAAAACAATAATGAAGCCAAGAAGACTGTATTTGGTAACCCCTCAAGGCAGTATTTGATACAAGTTGACACAATCTGTAATCCCCTACCTTAGAGAAATTCCCAAAGTGAAAAAGATGGCCTACTTGAGGTCCAGTGTTTTTGTCAAGTTGTTTGGGAAGAACAAGGCACACCTGCCCAAAGTACATCAACTTCGTAAAATGTAGAAGCTCTGGACTGGGAAGGCATAGAGTTGATGAAAGCTAAAATATATTCAGATTCTCCCAAAAACTTTGGAGTAACTTAAAAAAAAAAAAAGCTATGAAAATCGAATGGGAATTGAGAACATTTGAGTCTAATTAAGAGAGACACTATTTTTTGTAGCCTTGGATATGCTGATCCAACCATAGGAAGAATCCTGCATAAGGAAAATGTTGCATGGGAAAGCGTGTTGATAGATAGGTCTTGAGTTGGAAGTATGAGGTCACTGGTTTATATCCTGAGGAGAAAACCTGGACATATTCCATGAAAAACAGCTGCTTTAGTAAAATGTAATGTCTTACACACAAGTGGAATTAAACTAGCTACTGTCATTTTAAGAATTCCACAACTCTCCAAGAGAGGTGGATGTTTGGACTCAAGCCTTTCAGATTTGCTGCTTCAGCACGAAAGTATAATTTTCCTTGAAATAAATCAATAAGAGAAAAAAATACATTTCAGTCAGAGTATATACTTTATGACTTGAATTATTTACATTTATTGAGACATGATTTATGGCCCAGGATGGGGGCTATCTTGTGTTTCATGTTTACTTGAAATGAATGTATATTGTATTCTTGTTTGGTGGAGGGTTCTACAAATGTCGACTAGGTCAAAGTGGTTGACAATGTCATTTAAGTTTTCTGTATCGTTGCTGATATATATATATATATATATATATATTCTATCAATTATTTGAAAAGGATTGTTGATATCTCTGAATATAAAAATATTTCTTTGTGTAGTTCTGTCAATTTTTGCTTTGAGTATTTTGAATCCCTCTTATTAGGTGAATAAACATTTTCTATTATTATGTCCACTTAGTTTTAAAAAAGTGTAGGTTTTTTTCCTGCCAGCTCTGTAGAACTTCGGAGATCCCCCATATTTGACTTCCACTGAGAAGTGTCTTCCCAACTATGGGAGTAGGGGAGTTGGGCTTGATTCCACCATTCTCTGAATCTCAGCACACCCCACCCACGCTCACCCTACCCCTCCTTTTTTAAATACCATTCTTATTGTTTTAATATTTTTACAGGGATATATTATCATTTTAATAAAAAATAATGTTTAAAAACAAAAACATTACTCCTCCCCCCCAGTTTCAGATCCTTTTAAGTTGTGTTTCCTATACTGAAGATAGTTACCGACTGCTGGGCCGCACCCCACAGGCCTGCAAGCCTGTAGTTGCCCCGCCTTCAGACCGAAGAAGAAACCCAGAGACAGTGACAGAGACATCAATTTATTGGACAGGGGAATCTTAAGCAAAAGAAGTTCTGGAGGGACACTCCACCATTTACAGCAGAGGGCAGGCAGGACATGTCTACAGTCTTCTCTACCGGGGGAGGAGGCTACCATTTACAGAGGGAATTGACATCAGGTTGGCTCATCAGTTACCAGGGAAACCAGGAGCTGGGGCACGCCCCTCACAGCCCCTCAGGTTAACGAGCATCACAAGCGCAGATGTTTCCCTTTAATAAACTAGCAGGTGGAGCTGTTCTGGCCTAAAGGGCATGGGGCAGGCACGTTCATGTGAGTAGGGTGCAGATGAAGCAGGGATTGGTCCAGAGTGGATGTACAAAGAGCAAGAGAACAGTCATCTTGAGTGGCTGACCGTACACCAACCCCCTGGGATTGTGTGGACGCCAGCTGGTTCCTTTCCTTGCCTGGTGCCGCTCACGCCAATTGAAGGAGACCAGGTTCGGCAGAGCAGAAATTTTATTTGTTGATCAAGGTATGGGAAGGGAGAAAGACCCCTTCCTCGAAGGGGATGGAGGCGGGAAACTTTTAAGGGGAGGGTATGCCATCAGAATTGCGGAAAGGGGTGGAGACTTACAGAAATAGCTGGAGCATGTGCAGTCCTTTGCACATGGCAGGCACTAATTGTGCCTAGCAAAGTGCAGGTCCCCATTTGAACGGAGGTCTCAGGGTGGTAAGGAAGCAAAGGAAACTTTCCAATCCTTTGGGTCTTGTCTGCGCAGGCGCGGCCCTCGTGGTCAGACTGGAACCGGTTCAGGGTGGTTGACTGTCGCCATCTTGGCCCTGTCTGGCTGCGGCAGATTCAGCGGTTTTGCTTCTGTGGCGTCTGCCTTCGTTTCTGTTAAACTGGCACAGCTGTGGGCATAGGCTGACGGATTGTGGTGTGGAGAAAAGAAAGTAGGTTAGTCTCTGTACTGGCGTGGGTCTCTTTCTGGGGACAATAGGACGCCGTCAGAGAGCCCCAGGCCACTTACTGGTAGATAATTCAGCCTCCGCAGCTGGACCCAGGTGGGGCCCCATGCGCCGTCATGCTGTACCCATGGCTCCGGGGCCTGGCCTGGTGGAGAACCCTGACTCACAGGACTGGCAAAGCCACTGCACAGGACGCGCGGAAGGGAAACAAACGGGTAGGTTGCCCTGGGGCCCGGCTGTGGAGATGCCAGGTTGGGCATACAGTAGGTGCTGACAAAGTGCTTAGGGATTTGGAAGCTTCGCCCTGCGCAAGCCTCACTGGAGGTTTTGTACAGCAGATCCTTCTCGTGCCAGGAGCAACGCTGTATTTAAAGGGCATTTCAGGGAAGCTAGCTAGCACCCGCATAGTTATGATTACGGGTCCCAGAATTTGGTCTGTGTCTGAAGGGGCCGAGAGCAGGAGCTGGGCAGGAAGTACCACCCAAATGTGAGTTTTAGGCCTGACCGGACCCCTGCCTGCCTTTGAGAGCGGGCACTGTCCTCTTAGCTTGGGGGCCTGGCTATCAGCTCATGCTGCCTACGAGGCTCACTTCCCCACCTGGCTGGCAGGGATGATGCTCATCCTTCAGAAAGGCCTGCCTGGCAGGAGGATCCTGAATGCAGTGATCAATTAGCTGTGTCTGCCGTCGGTGCAGGAGGGAGGAATGGCTACATATGTGCCCAGAATTTGTCATCACTCATCTAAATGCCTGGTCAAGGCCCCACCTGAGATTCTGCTCACACAGAAAAGCATCACAAGACAGAGGTGTCAGCTAATGGCTACACGCCGGCCTGTGGCTACAGCCCTGTGGATGGCCGTGAGGACCCAGCTGGCCTAAATACACGAGAGCAGCTACACTCACCCACTGAGCCACCCCCAGGAAGGCTCCCCACCCCCCCCCCCACCACGACATATGGACGCCTTTCTTGCCCTAAGGCCGATTATATATATCAGAGAATTGACATATATATATATGTGCCTGATATATATTACAAAACATACAATGTTTTTACAAAATGTACCATTTTACAAAAAAATGAGTTGGCTGAAATGTACAGGTATAGATATATTTTAAAACCAAGAAGCAAAAAAATGGTCTCTTGAAACAAAGTGACTTTGTTTTATTTTTCAATTCTAGACGTATGATTTAAATTCTGGGAAATCATCCAAATTTTTTATTCAGACAATGGCTATTAATCAGTTTTGGCTGAATTCGATATTAAATATTTGTTAAGTATGTGTTTCACTAATTTTATGGCCTTTCTCAGTGTTCTATTTAAATAGATCCTTTTTTTAAAATTTGGAAATGTATATTTTTTTACAAGTTAAAATTATACTAAGGAATCTACCGAAAACATGGGGTATTGTTATTACAATAGTGTTACCCTCCAATAATTAACGGAATTGAAGACAACACTAGTGCACAAAGAAAGGAACTGGTCTGTACTCAGTTTTCACAATACTTAGCCTAGGTAGATAATGTCTATGATTTCAAGAAAATTCCCACCAAACTTTTTCCCAAATATTTTAACATCCCATTATCTATTCATGTTATATTTTTAATAATCAATTTCTGCCATTAATATGATAGCATCTCCCTGAATATTCCTTGAAAAAGAATGCTTTTGTATTAAAAGGAAAAAAGAGACTCAGTGTCATACAAGGTAGGTAAACATTGGGTTTAATAGTTTCCTTAAGCAAATTTCCTTACCTCCAAAAGTCTTCAATGTCTTAATTTGAAGTATAATATAATGATATATGTAGTAGTCTCTCAAACTCGTTTTCTCATGGAATCCTTTATTCCATGAAGCATCGGAAGAAACTTGTTTTATAGAAATATACCTGTATAGCATCATTCATTCATTCATTCATCTACATGTATGTTTGCTTTCATTAGGCAAAGAGACAGGATCAACAGCTCTTAATATATAGATAATGTCAAGTAAACGTCACAGAAAATATTTTCTAACTTTTGTCTGGGATACTTAAGATTTTATACCCACATGCTTTTCCTGTTTAGTTTTCTGTTTACTAATCATAAGAAATATAGTAGAAGGTAGAAAGAAAATAAAAGACTTTATGATTAAAATTAAATTTCACTACAGTATTATTTTGAACCTCAACTAGAGTATTTAAAGAGGAAGTTCATGATAGAATTAATTAATTAACAAAAAATACATTTAAGAAAAGATGGGCCACAAAAACAGTATAAGGCCAAGTATAAGAATCCATTTAAGCAGAGATTAAAACATGCGCGTTTTTATTTTTTATGGTCTTTCTTTTGGGAAGAAAATAGGCATTTTTTTAATCCCCATTTTGTCCTCACATGAGTATAAGGTAAGAGTTCTAAGGTCAATGATAATTCTGCTGTAATGTATATTAAATCAATGTGTGTACTTTTTCTGAATGTTACAAGTCAACTGCTGATAGTTCAAACGCTCTCTCTTTCTTTGATGTCTGCAAGGATGATAACCAACTGTACGGGATGTGGATGATGTGCCTTTCCTGATAGATCCTCTTTTGACTTAAAGTCTGTTGATTGCTTCTTTTGCAATAAGAGCATTTTCAACTACCTGAATCAAGACTTTCATAATATCACTTACTGGTTCTTGACAGCTAATGAAGTGTCAAAGCAGGGCTGATAAACTCCAGAGCCTATCAAGAGGGCTGAGTGTAGCATTTTTTAGATTCTGATTTACTAAATGAGGTGGAAGTCATTATGTTCATCAAACAAACTCAACTATGAACTTTTAAACTAATTTCTTGATTTTTTTAAGGAGAAGTAATTTCTTCTTACCCTTGAGTACTTAGAAATGGTAAAGCAACAGTTATATTGGGAAAAATTAGAAAATCTTTCTCAATTTTGTAATTATACTAGTTTCTACCACTTTTTGAGTTTTATCAGTAGTGGCATTTAACTTAATAAGAAACAAACGCCTGTTTTAAATAACACCCTTACAACATTAATATAAAATTAAAATAAATTTTTAAAATCTTGGAAATCTTGTTAAAAATGCATTGCTGCTTAGGGACACAGCCAAATACATAACCTCAACTTTTAAAGCAAGTTTTGTGAGGTGGAAGTTCATAAGTTGCTCTTTTCATAACAATTGATTAATTTGAATAGAAAGTTAAAGTATGTGTCTTTGAAAAAATAAACATGTTCCAATTTTAAGTATATAAAATTACTTTCTATTATTTAATCCAAAGTTTAGTGATAACAATATTGTTATAAAGACATGATCTACAAAGATAATCTGTTAACTATTAACATGCAAAATAAACAAGTATCAGGAAAATGAAAGTATTAAGATATCAGTGACCTTAGATAATGTTAAAGGACTCTAGTTGCTCACATTGAACTACTCCGAGGGTTTTATTAGGACCGAATAGCACTAACACACACTTTCTCTCCCTGCAGGTCTAAAGGCAAATTTTACCCCTATTATTCTCTGCATTCGGACTAATGGGAGTGTCTAATTTTGAGTGTGTATTGTGGCCAGCAGGGATTAAAGGGAGGTCATGTTTCGCTCTAAACAAGGTTTATTACTTATCATTCTAACATGGTTATTAGTGCTTTGTTTTGGTTTTTCTTTTGCTGTTTTTTTAAGAGGAAAACAGCCACATTTCTTGATGAAGTATAGAAGAAAGTTTAAAAAGAACTTAAGCTGTTTTTTTTTTTTTTTGCCTCCTCTTGAAAAAGAAGTAAATCTGTTTCTGAATTAGATGTTTGTCTTGTGGGGATAAACGTCTCTGTGTCTTGTATTGGTCTAGAGAATCTTCAGTGTCTGCTGTCCTGTCCAGTCCAGAGATGTGCTTGATTTAATGGGCCCTGGGAGAGCAAGGATTTTCCACAAAACAAGCTGGATTTTTAGCTTCATCCTAGGGAATCGCTTAGTTGTCCTTTGGGCTCTTAAACCAAACCTGGCTCACATTATATTTAATTTCAATCCCAGAACAGTTCTAAACACGACCCAATCTTGGAATACATTTACAGTAGAATGTTTTTGGAAAAGAGAATAGAATAATTTAAACTTGTCTCATTTTCTGTGTAAGGTAAAATTCTTAAATTATTTTGTTTCTATACAAAATTAATTTTAGAAGTAGTACTATCAGATAACTTTACAAAAAAATTATTTTGGCAGAGAAGAATATAGGAAAACTTAATTTTTCCCAAACTATCTACATAATAATCCTGTTTACCCCCTTTTCATTTGTGTATGTAGAAAAATTATAAAATGTCAATGAATTGTTATGAACTAATTTCATTAGGGCATCTGACTTCCATTGCTTAATTAGTTCTGAAATGTGCTCACTTCAAAATTAAATACATTATTAGGGGAAAATACTTGCGGAGTTCCATCATAAATAGGATATTATTGTCACTAAGATTAGAACGTCCCCAGAACACATTGTGTGGTTTCATCTAGAGACTCTTTGAGTTCATTGGTTTTCAACACCATCCTCTCTCATCTCCTTCCTACCCCTCTGCAGGGAAATCTGATTCAAACAAAATCCTTTTATAAGTAAGCCTGAAGCCTTCATGATCAAAATGTATTCATTCTAGTTATAGAGGTGGGACATGCCAAGTGAATGCCCTCCCTCCCCACATCCCCCAGAAATGACAATTAAAAAATCATCTCAGGTGAACAACTTCTATTTTTCAACTGACGAACTTAAATTGCATTTGTTTGTGGCACTCAGATACTATATAGTTTAGAGAATGAAGAGACTAGGAGTAGTAAGGGCAGCAGGATAAATGTGTTATCTAACCCATATGCACTATTATACATGATAAACATATCCATTTTATCCACCTAATTGGAAATCCATCTATTCATTCATTCAGTAAACATACAGTAAACACCTTTGTCAGCCAAATCTGGGGTTTAGGTAATTCGTATCCCCAGCCACACACAGCTGCCTCTTGGATTTGGTTACTTGATTTATCCTTGGGAATATTCACATCATCTCCTGGACTTCTTTGTGACCTTCTCTCTCCCTCACAGCTCTAAGAATTAAATAGATTCTTGTCTCAGTTACAAAGGGACACCCACAAACACTGAATTACATATGTTCTCTAGTAAGTTCACGCTTGGACATACCAGTTTTTGTCAGTGATTAAGGAAAACTTTTTTTGCTCCCATAAATGTGTTTTGGGATGGAAATAATGGAAAAATACTGATGAAATACTCAGTTTATTTCTTCAATAAAAGATCATTTGCTCAGCATTAAGGCAATTCAAATAAATCATTCTTAAGCAGTTAAAAAAAATTCTTATAGTGAGCATATGCAACACATAATGGGTGACTAAGTGGTTTATAACTATTTAATTCTCCGTATGTGTATATTTTACACAGTTTTGTTACTGGAGAAATGAAATATTCAATTTGTAAGTATCAGAATAAGTTTGCTTTCTTTTAGTCATGTGGAGAAATGCTAGTTATTTGAAGAACACACTGAAACATATGCTGTGGTTTCAGCATTCCATGTAAATGGAATGACCAAGACTGCCTGAAAAATCAAACTTTCAATTATATTAATCAGATAAGCGTCCTTTTTTTTTTTCCTTTGCTAATGATACAATGCTTACCACTCATAGGCAGTTAATGCACAGTTGCTGGTGAACTCATTGATGATGGAAACCTGCCTGTAAAGGAGCCTTACAAATAAAACAAAAGACAGAATCTAGAAACAAATTTTAATCCTAGATCACTAGCCCATCACTTAAAGCACCAAATTAAACTGATTTGAATTGTAAAAGAAGTATCTACATTTCAGTTCTAAATTTTTACTGACTAATCGTCTTGCACAGAAATGAGTGATCAGTTATAATATATGTTTGTATTAATAATTTTTGTCCACATTGAAACATTTAGTTGATTTATATAATAATGACATTTAAACTTTCATTGTTATTCTTCCAAGAAGTAAAAATTAACATTATGCATTAGTTATTTTGTAAATTGTTTCCAACTTTTCTTTTTGATTATATGCCTGTGCCCTAAACTTACTGCCATCAGCTATCAGGCAGCAAAAATAAGGAGAAAAAATTAAAGTCACAATTTTTTAGAGATTTATTTAGAAAGAGAATTGAACTGAGAGCTAGGAGACCTGAATTTAAACCTGGCCTCTGCAACTGTTAATGGTAGAGTTACTCATGCTCTTTTGCAAATGGAGGCAATCAGACTACAATCTAAAGTAGATCTCAAATTCAATAATTAATTATCTAGTTAGTCATTTCCTCTACAGATAATTAGACCCATATGCCACCGTGGTAACTTTATATCTAAAAGAACTAAACACATAGTCTAATGCCCATGCAGATAAATGGCATGCAATTAATGCATTCGTGTGTGTAATGGTCAAAGTGTGTGAGGCATCAGAGGAGGGAGTGATACCTACTAATTCTCAAGGCTTTCATAGGAGAGATGGCTTCTAACTGTACCTTGAAGCATGAGAACATGGAAAATAAACTAGAAGCAAGAGGGGGGAGGCTAGATTTAGAGAAGAGTAAAGTGGCCATTTCTGATAGAATTGTGGGAACTTACAGAAATAGGCATAGAACAAGGTAGCAAAGGAAGATTAGGGACTGTGACTTTTATTAGGGAGACTGAGCGAAGGTGATAGTGGTGGGTGTAGGTGCTTTTTTTAAAAATAAAAACATTACATTTTTGAAATTGGCTCTGGTCAATTTTTTTTATAATGCCTTGAACAATATGTTAAAATTGAGAGGAATTGAAGATAGGGGACCAGTTAAACTATTGCTATAAACTATAGCAATAAACTATTGTTATTGCAATAATTTCTGTGTTTAATGTTACTAAACAAAACTCTGAAAAACTTTATTCATATGATTATTATATATAAAATGACTATAGTAGTGCTTAGCACATAGAATTTTTTAAAATAGCCATTTTATAGCCACATTATAAATAATTTAGGGTTTAGATGGCATAATTTTATTGGTTATTTGAATGTAATATATAATTAGAAAATCTAGTCTATAATCTGACATATAATACATATCACAACATTTACTTATTCCTAGATGTTATTATATTTACTTTTTCTGAGTTTTTGCTGCCTTTTTTTTTTAAAAGGTGTTTCAAATACTGTTTATTGAGACACTTGCTTCTATGTGCCAAGACTAGGTATATACCAGGAAAAGGTTCTAGGATTAGGAATACAAATATAGGTAAAAGCAGCATATTTTAACTCTAGAAAGGGAGCCAAAAAGATAAAGCGGTGATTAACCTACATTATTACATGGTACTGTTTCACAAAGGAAGGCATGATATACTGTCCCTTAGAAGGCTGGAGAATTCACAGGAGAGGCGTAACCTAGATCCTGAAATCTGAGTAGGTTCACACGGTAAGTGAACACGGAAACCATTGGGAGATAGACCACGTTCTAAGCTGTGGTAACTATAGATAGCAGACCATTGAGGTAACTGGAAACAGTTCTACCCATGCATGTGTGTGTGTGTGTAAATATATATATTTATAAATCGTTATATATAGGTACATACACACGCGCAGTCTACTGGTGAGCGAGCCCAAAAACGTGTGGAACATACAAAGGGATCAAATGATATGTTGGAAATTTCTAGGCAGGTTTTAAAGAGGCAAGTGATGTAATATCTGTGCTTTCAAGTTTGATCCATTCCTTGTTTGAATGACTATATTACTAAGAAGTTGTTATTGCTGTAGTTTCTTGAATTGATGGGTGGTCTGTATCCTTAAACCTTGCAAGTTTCACAATGTCTGATATTGCCTCTCTTTCTTGCTGGGTATAAACTTTTTGAGTCACATATGTTTTCAGTTGGGTATTTGCACAAATTCCTTTTTTGTTTTCTGGCAAATAATCTTGCTTTCAATAAGGATGAAGCCCACCTGATAACTTTCCTTCAATAGGTGACTGAGTTTTTATTAATGGATTCCAAATATATTCTTTATTTAGGAAGTTCCATAACTGATCCTCTGTAAGATTAGATTTTCCTGGAAGATGGTGACATTTCAGTCTGCAGATACATTTTTAGGTTTTATTTCCTATCTTTTATTCTTAGATATTCCCAATCAGTTTCATCTCTTTCAATGAAAATTTGATTTTGTTATTACTTAGTTTGGAACTTTGGCAACAAGACTCAATCCTCTCTCTTCTTTGTCAGTTCCTCTTTGCTATGCTTTTCAGTTGCATTTTGGTCAACTTTTTATCTCCTGACAGTGAGTGAGCGAGCTGGAGGAGTTCACTCTCTCACTGTTGGAGTATACAATTGTTGTTTTGACTTGAAAACAAGCTTCACATTTTTTAATGTATTTTCTTCTAGGAAAATTTATTCTTTCATATTTTGGCGCTTGGTGTGTGTCTTGTGAAACTCCATCAAAGACACAGTGGAGTAGTCTGGTGTTCACACCTTCTACTCCTGCTTTCACTGTAGTTTACCTACAGTGATTTCCTTTAGTAGAAGGATAATGCACACACAATAAATATTGAGCATGTGTGTGTTATTAGAACAGTACTTGGCATATAAGTGTTTGTTATGATGTTGCTGCTGCTTTTGTACTTTAGCTGTACTTCTGCTTTTTATGGACATTTTCCAGTAATTTTATAGCCATATAGACTCCTACAGCTTGTTTATGTAATAAAGTATTTATGGATGGAAGGTTTGTGATTCGTTACATTTTAGTTACTAATTACATCATACCTGGGATATTTGTTTTGTAGAAAGATTATTCTGGAGGCAGTGCATAACATGGCTTGTTGGTATAAACCTAGAAAGGAAGTTCTGTTAGAAGATAATTAGAATAATCAAGGGGAGAAATTATAAGGAATTGAACTATGACAGTGGCAGTGAGGATATAAGCAAAAGCAAGTTACAGGAGATATAGTGTTGAACAAAACTGAAGTGATGGAATGAGTCTCTGGATGATGAAGAGGCTCTGGTTTGTACAATTCTTTGGATGAGTGATACTTGCAACCAATTTAAAAATGTGCAGAAAGGTGATGATGTAAATGGAAAAAAAGAGTGAGTTCTGATCAATTCCTGCAGACTCTGAGATATTTGTGCAATATGTAAATAGAGGTTACTAGTAAGCCTTTGTTTGGCTTTTGGGGGGAGAATCTGTCTTTGAAGACATACATATGAGACATGTCAAAATACTGCTAGTGACGAAAGCCATAGTTGTGGATAAGATTATACACAGAGTTATTATTGTATAAAAAGACCAAGTACAGAGCAAATAAAATAATATAAATATTTAAGAAACTCTTAACTAAGGTGAATTATGTGATAGTGAGAGGTAACCAAACTTCTCAACAATCAGTTCTTAGTGTTCTCCAAAGTATATTCTTATATTTCTTACTTTTTCTTTTCAATGATCATTTCTTAGTATTCTCAAAAATTCTGCCTTCTTAGAGGTAGTGCAGAGGAGGACAGAGCCTGGCCTCTGGTGTCAGGAATTAGAATCTTGACACTACATCTCACAAGCTTTATGACCTAGGATATTACCAATATCTATCTGAGTCAATTTCTTCATGAGAAAATATGGAAATGAAAATTTCCACCTCAAACTGTTGTTGTGGGCCTTACATAAATATACTAATAAATCATTCAGCAGTTTTTTTGGCACTGAAAACTTATTTCCTTTGTATTTTCTCTTCTGTCTACTGGTTTTTATTCATGTCCTCTTACACTTCCGTGTAATAAGGTTAAAAAACTAGTCCTCGATGAACAAAATAAAGTCAGAAAAATAAGGTGAATTTTCCCACAATATAACTTTATTAATCTCTAAAAATTATTCTTTATTTGTGTTTTTTTGGTCCTTTCTAAACTTTTTGCTGATTAAGTATGAAATGATAATGATAGTAAATAGCACTTGTTTTGTTGTTTTGTTTTTATAGTGCAACCTTTCCTTTCAGCCCTTATTTTGTTTTTGGAAATTTAAATAATAATCTAGGGAGCGATGAAATACAGAATCTCAAAATTTTGGGACCTTGATGAACTTTCCAATATTTACAAATATCTAGATGTGATCATCATTTAGTCAAAATATTTTGGCATCATATAGACCCAAACTTTGACTACTTTAAATAGCATCTTTGTTCTATGAAAAGGACAAAGTTCAAGTCATGGAAAAAGGACATAAGCCTAAAGCCATCAGTGAATACAGGCAGTTCATTAGAGTCCAGCAACTGGTGGGGTCCTATTACCTTTCATGCTATAAAACTTAGAGAAGGGAGGGTATTGAAGAGAGGGAGAAAGGAAGGAGGAGAGAAATAGAAATGTCATGGAAGTCAGAAATATAGAGAACAGGATGGCTATTGTTTGGATTTGAGGTTAAGTGTACAGCAGTTCTCTATCCAACTATGAAAAAGTCTAGTTCTGGGCAGTCTTGCATTCTAGAAAGCAGTATTCACTTTATTACCTTTTTGAAATCTGATTCGATCATTGTAATGTAATCATCTGTATAAATCTGTGCTTATCCTAAAGATAATCAAGATAGCACAGGAACTATACAACTTTCTTATGTAGAGCTGAATCTACATATGTGATTTTGATGTAAATTTTGTCACCTTTTTTTCTTTTCGTATATTAAATATACAAGAAGCGCATTAACTTATAAAATAATTTTTCAGTACCTTAAATAACGTACTGATAGTGACTGCTAACAATGTCTTTTCCTTTATTCAAATAGAGCTACATTAGAGATCCTGATGAATTCCCGGGGAAAAGGCAAATCTGAAAATTTATAAATAAATAAGTATAATGAAAATGACAATTGACTCATTAGAAGAGAATCACAGTTCTTCTCCCATGATTATTTGATAGGATATTCTGATTAAAGAACAGATCGATTAAAATTTCTTTTCTCCTTTGGCTGCATGATATTAGATTTAAAAAATCTATCAAATGGACTTTATTTGTGTCTTGAATGTCATAAGATTCATAAGATTTTTTAGTATTACATCACAAGAGAATGCAATCTATTTATAATTGAAAACAATGCTGCTTGAAATTATATGAATTGATTTTCCCTTCCAGAACATCTATACACTTATGCTTACTGTCTGCATTGTCTTATAGCCTGTCATAATAATAATGGTGATAATAGGTAGCATTTATTGAACACAGACTATTTGCTTGGCCTTGTGACCACTTTATCTTTCATTTTGTCATTAAGCAAATTATAGAAACACTAAATCATTTGGTGAATCTGGAATAAACAAAATGTTTGGTTAATTATCTTTCAAATTTAAGTATACATAGTTCATTAAGAGTGCTTGTCTGAAATGGCACTTTTGATTACAGTCCTACATTTACTTTTCTCTATGGTTGACACAGCATGTAGAAGTTGAAGTAATGTCTCAACAAGGGAAAAACTGAATTGCACCCAAAAAGAATTAGTACCTTTGTATGCTTTAGTCTACTAGGATTCACCAAAGTCGAGCTGATTCTATAGAAATTTAGGTTTTTCTAAAGTAACATTTGTTGTTGTCTGACTAAATGTGAACATAGGCAAGATGTAAGAAAGTAGTGGAGTATTAATATTAAACATCTCATATTACTGAATATTAATTTTAGTTCCAATACCAATTTGTGTAATGGTAAGATTTACATAACAGAAGCTGAAAAGAAACACCTAAAATTCTTTGACTCTAAAGGAGTAAAGTCCAAGTTGAAGTTATTTAATATCAATTGCAGCTGAACATGTCTACATATAAGGAAAATAAAATCATACATTTAGGTTAAAAATCATAAAGGAAAACAGAATATTTTAAAATGTGAAATCTAGACTTTGAGAAAAAATCTCTGATTTTAACCTAGGTTTTTTCACCCTGAAAAGTGGTGAGATAATCTAAGCAATCCAGAATTTGCCCTGGCTCACTGCCAAGAAGGTCTCAAAAAGACTCCTGTCTCAGTTACAAAGCAATGTGTAAAGTCCCTGATACAGAGGAACATCTAAAGAAATTGCAGCAAAAGGAGTGATGAGGCAAAGTTAAGTACATTTGAAACAAATGTAGAATAGCTGCTAACCTGTACTCCAGGAAAAATTGCCTTTTTGTTTAATGAAATGATCCAGCAGTAACATTTTTTAAAGTGTAGTTTGTTTCTAGAGTGATTTCACACGTAAATGACTAAAGACTTTCTCTAAGTTGTCGGTACCTAGGAACCAATAATTTTCCCTGAACTCAACCTGTAACATATTTTTCAATTGTATGAATATTTTCATTGTTTAAAATTGTGATATAGAAAGTCATTATTTTTGCTATTTAAAGTTCAGCATACAGAAGTTGGCAAACAAAAAAGAATACTGTTCTTAATATGACCATTACATTTAATATTAATGTAAATCAAGGAGCATAGTGCTCTTCTTATTTAGCCCTTCACCATACAAAATTACTGATGTTAACAAGTTAGCACACTTGGTAAGAAAGTAGAAAAGTACATTTTTCATTCAGCTCCATCTAGACCCTAATTTCCTACTTGTAGTCGAGAAGATCAAACATATTAATATTTAACCTCTACTTATACAAACAGGTAATCTTTAACTGAGTGTTAACTATGCAAACTATTGCAGTAATTTTTTATGAATTATCTAATTTCACCTTCATAATAACTCTTGGGAGATTTATTATTAACCCCATCTTCCAGAACTCGAGGCCCAGCTAGTGTAAGGAACTCATGCTAGTTTACACACCTTGTACGTACTGAGGTGGTGCTTGTGTTTTCACCTATAACTGTGACTCCATGTTCTATGGCTGTAGTAGTTGTCTTCCTATAACAACTTCCACGTTATGCTTAGACCTCTCTTACATGGTTTCTATGCATTTCAAATTAAAATCAGTCCTTGTGTCTCTTAAATGACCCTCCCAATGATTAATATCTCTATGTAATTTTCTTGGTTTAGACTCATCTGGCTTTTTAAATTTTTTTAGTTTGCCTAGCTACCTATAGTTTAGTCTCTCTCGTATTAGGGTAGAATTATAGCGTTTAGAATTGGAAAAAAGAGTGAAGGTTATCTAGTCTATTTGATAAACAGATCTCTTTATACAACCTTTCAGTCAATGCATGAATATATCCAGTGATACAGCCCCTGTCTCTGGTAATAGCCCTTTCCATCCTCACACAGCTCAGGGTGCCTGAAATATCAGTCTTACATTGACTCTCTGTAGCATTGATCCTTTACAATCATTTCGTGAGAGGAACGGCATTTACATTCAGATATCATGTGGTGGATTCTCTGTTCTTTCTGGAGACTCACAGCTCTCATTTATTTCTGATGATGACTTGCATGAATGAAGCTCCCTTGATCTATTTCTTCCTTCCCTCCTTCCTTCTATTCTTCTTTCCTTCCTTTTTTTTTTTTTTGTCAGAGGTAGAGAATAAGAGAAGCCCAGTATTGTACTGTTTCTCATGAAGAAATTAGAAAAGCATCTTTTAACAGTGTATTAACAATTCTTCTAATTTTGTGTGTAAGATGTATAGGTAGGTAGGTAGATAGATAGACAGGCAAGCATTCAATTTAATATTCATGACCTGGTAATATGGAAAAGAAACCATGTGAGTTGTGGATGATGAGCTATTAACTATATATCTCCTTACGTGAGGGAATGTTAATTCTGGTAGATAAGTCATTTATAGGAATGATTGTAATAATTGACAGTGTGATGCAGATTATGAGTAATTCAAGCAAAATATTACAAATAAATTAATTCTATGAGAATTCTTAGGGATTGCATTTGAACTAGCTTGGAAGAGTGATACTGTTTTCTCTAGGTGGCATATAGTTGTAGGTGTCAGGAACAATGGCAGGAAAGGCTAATAAGTGGACGACCACAGAGCATGTTTTCCTGGAGGGTTGTGGACATGAGAAAGAGTACTGAGGTGGGGTCTAAACGCAGATGGTGTTGATCTGACCTTTAAGGCTAAGTTAAGGAGTTTGAACTTTATTCTCTATTAAAATAATATTTTTGATAAGATGGAAAAGGCAATAAGAGAAATAAAGCAGGCAACTTATCAAATGACTAATGTCCTGGGATAGGGCTGGGACATTGAAGCGGAAGGGTCTTCATTTCGGCTTCCTCTCCTTGGAAGGCACATTCTACATTTTATGGAGGCTGATGAAAAGGTTCTGTGTGTGCACGGTAAAAATCTGAATCATTGATTCAGGACACATTTCTGGAGACTCCTCAACATTTCTATCCCATGAGAGATGGGTTGTGGTGATATATATATATATATATAAACCTAATTTCAATTGAAGCAGATAAAGAAAACCTCTTTGGTGATGATCAACACTTACCTCTCTAGTGAAAAGGTGGACTTACTGTTATTTCTATCTGAAGATGTTTTTGTCAGTTAAGGTGTAGGTCTAAAAAAGTTCAGTATTTGCCTGTTCACAACAAAAGCAAATTGGAAATCAATAACAAACTGAAAAATTGGGGTCATGTAGTAAAATTTATTTAATTCAGTGTTTTCGTAAAAGCCTAACTCAGTTGATCTATTATATATGTCAGTTACAAAATATTACAAAGGATTTAGATGGTGAAGTTAATGATTTAATGGTCAAAAAGACATAAATAAAAAGAGGCCTCAAACAACCTAGGAGGTTGAACAGTGTTTTCCCCACACTACCTCTGCTCTGTTGGTCCCTATGCTTATCCTTCTAGCAATGACTTGGAGCAAATGAAACCACTTAAACAAGTCTTAGTAAAGTTAAAGACATTTTGTATACAAAGTGACCATTCTGATCTATTACTACATGCAGAGATTGCACCAGCCCAATTGTTTGGACAAGGTATTTCCTTTCTTGTGCAGGAGTGTGTGGTCTTGAATATGAAATCAGCAAACTAATGGGAGTATAACTCCCACTTCAATGAAATGTAAAGAAGTCCTGTATATTTTTTAGTACCACAAAGAATAACCACTGATTGGTAACTACAGCAGGCAGTAGCCACATTACCATGTACCGATAGCCTGTGCTCATATAGGACCTCACATTAACACCCAATGTCTTGCTTTGTTACCTTGCAGAAATGTTGGAATCCAACAATGTGATCACTTTCAGTGGCTTGGCCAACAGCTCCAGTTATCATACCTTCCTTTTGGATGAGGAACGGAGTAGGCTGTATGTTGGAGCAAAGGATCACATGTTTTCATTCAACCTGGTTAATATCAAGGATTTTCAAAAGGTATCTTTATTCTAATATATGTACTATAATTCTTTTGAAACAATTCAAGTTATATAGAATTTTCTAGCTATTTAACAGTGTGACAACTGAAAAAAATTGTTTAAATTAATATTTTATCTTTTCAGACACAAATAAAAATAATGCACTGATCTGACTATCACAAATCAGTGGATGTAGTAAACCGTCAAAATTATCAGGGAGGAAACTGTAGTATTTTCAGTGATCATTATAAGAAATACTAACTTTAGCTTATTCTTCCACAGTTCTATCATTTTTCCTGCATAAAATTAAATACCTAAAGCATTATAGAAATATATCATAATTGATTTCATGTACTAGGTATATATATTTATATATAATTTACATATCTCTCTATATTGCCAGCACATGCAGAGTTCATCACTCATCATACACATGCCTCATCTGAACGTTGCCTGCGTTTGGAAAGTTTATTAGAACACAGGCACTCTCGTTCATTTACATATTGTCTATATCTGCTTTCATTCTACAATGGCAGAGCTGAGTAGTTGTGATAGAAATCATCTGAATCACAAAGCCTAAAATATGTACTATCTGGCCTTTTAAACAAAAAAGTTGGCCAAACCCAAAGATCAGTTTTCAGTGTCAGGTTTTTGCAAATATGGACATTTAGACACTAGCTTTCTATCAGTATTTTTAATATACTTATTGTGTTTCTGGATTATTTAATTAATAAGCTATACAGTTTGGAAAATAAACATGGATTGACAGATTAGTGGAAATTGTGCTACTGAGTGTATATGCTGTATTCTAAGTGAAAGTTTTTTTTCAGTCGGTATTTCCTGTCAGTTCTCTGAGGAACAAAGATCTTTATGCAACAGCTTTCCCAAGAGTGGTAATATAACATGCTTTTTAGGGTGCATACACTTTAGTGTATATATATATATATATATATATATATATTAGTTTTGCTGCTTCTTAACACTTGGTTTTAAAGTCGTGTGCCTCAACTTCTTATAAACTGTAACATATTGGACAGTTATTTTTAAAAAGTAACAGAATTGTAAAAAGCTTTTTTTCTGGTTGGAGAATATTGTTTTGGGATAAAGTGAAGGTTTAATTTCAGGGCTGATTCTTATCTCTAATAGAGTATACCGCTAAACCTAAGACTTTTACTTTTCTTCTTTTACCCAAACATTAAAATTCTGACTATATATTAAGAGATTTGATTCGTAACATATAGTCAAATAAAATGGCAATGCCCTTAATGATATATTTTGGAATTAAGATATAACATTTAAAAATCACCTTGGATATTTCTTTTTTTGATTTTTCAATATATTAGATTTTGAAGCTTCCTCAGATTAACAATATCGCTAAGGTTATCTACTATCTAAGAAAACTGATTATCCATTGTTTCTTTCTGAAATGATAAAAATATTTATCTTAGCAGCTTTTGTAAACGTCAAAAAATAAGCAAGTTTTTGTTGTTTTAGTGAAAGACAACCATCCTTTATAAAATGAATGAAAAATCTAAGATGATTAGGAAGACTACATATTTTAATAACAGGAGGTTATATCAGTTCAAATTTTCAGTGTTTATAGAAATTTCATCATTTTATGAAATCCATATATATGAATATATGTATATACTTATTATATCTATGTATCTGTTGTATATATCTATGTATCTATAAATAGAAAATATTTGAGCACATCTCACCTCAGAATATATGTTTAATGTATTCAACATTTTTTCTGAATAAATATTCTTAATTTGGTTTATATATTCAGTTGGCTCTAAAATTGAAAAGAACTAATTGTCATATAAACAACCTACTATTTTATAGGTAAGAAAAATCCTAGAGACATTTGTGTGCCCAGGATGCATCACTTGTAATAAACATATACTGAAATAATGGGTTAAATAAAAGTTAAGTGACTTGCCCAGTGTCATAGTGTTCTTCTTATAGGCTCTTGATTCAGATCATTATTCTAATAATAGAAGACATATTTCTAATTTTAAAGCATTCGATTCAATACATTATTTAATTTTAATTATATCACACTTTTTATAAGGGTAAATATAGTTTACTTAAGGATTATATCTGTTTGTCTATATTGTCTATTAATACTCTTTTTAACCTATATGTAATATTATTCAACAACTTTTTCCTAAGCATCTACTACTGTGATAAACATAGGGGGCACTAGGGTATGTCATCAGTAATTCTTGAGGAACTTATAAGATAATACTAAAGATGTATGAGCATAAAGGTAAATACTAGGCCAATCCCTGTTAGAGACAAAAACACAGTCTCAGGCTTGGAAGGACCATGAAAAGATTCTTGGCCTTGGTAAAGGTCTCAATCTCCTTAAGGCATAAATGCTTATTTGATAATGAGTAAGAAGAGCTACCATGGGTAGATGTATAGAAGCCTAAAGAAGGGAAAGTCTAAAATAGATCATGAAGCACTCTGAATATGAGGGTGAGAAATTTAGTCACTGTTAACTGAGAAGTTTTTGAGCAAGAAGAAAAAATATCAACAGGTTAACAAATCTAACCAAAAGATAGGAATTATTCTTCATGGAAATAGATGCTATTGGAAGGACAATTTATATATTTGTTCCGTTGACTTATAGTTATTCTCATTAAATTGCTTTCCAAAAGAGCACTTTCTACACCAGAATTTATTTTACTCATGCCAGATCTTTAAGCTAATATTTTTTTACCCTGATCTGTAACAAGTACACACCCCTCTAAATATGAGAGAATTTAGCATGAATGTTAGCAAAATTACTTTTTATTAATATTTGTCATAAGAGAGAAATCACAAAATGAGGCCCATGTTGTGTCAATGCTGATAATCAAGAGCTAGGAGACTACGAGAAAACAACCTGCCCCTTTCAATTTAAAAAGTTATCTGTTTTAATAATCTGTGATTCTTGCACAATCTAGCTGGAAAGCTGAATATACAGTCAATAAATCTTAGCTCTTCTATATATAATTTTTGTGTCCCAGAGAAAATTTATATTTGATCCTCCTCCTGTGTATGTTTTACTTTACATACACAGACACACATGAAAAGAAAAGTACATGAAAAGGAAAAGAATACATAAATTAAGAGCTTCAAATGGTAAAAATAAATCCATGTCCAAAAATTTTTAGGGTTTTTATTGTGATATGGACCTGAAATGCATTTGCCATGTCATCATAGGTTATTTCAATATGTCCTAAATTCTTGTTTATAAATGTGTTATATTTTGCTTTTTAATTCCCTAGATTGACTATCACAGCCTTTGCCCAAGTTTATGACCATTTATACTGAATTATCTAGAGGTTCCCAAATGAATGATAATCAGTCATTTTGAGACTAAAAGCTTTCTAGCAGACATGGATGATTAACTGCCATCATCTCTGGATTTTTCTTTTACATATGACTTTTTTTTTTCCCTGAAATTAACTAATGTTACCAGAAAAGAAAGATGAATAAAAAAAAATTAAAATTGCTCTACCCCAGTACAGATAGGAGTCATGGGAATTGCTCAGGGGACTGGAAAATTTTATATTAAAATTTAGATGAGGGTATTTGAATTAATATTATTGAGGGAAATGCATCTACAATTCTCTAAGCCGTGAGTCATGCCTTGATTTATCTACCACTGTCACCTGATTTATCTACCACTGTCACTGTATTCAAACAATACAGGAACCTCTGGAAAGGTGAAGACCAAATATCAGGGATGAAAATACAGTTATTACACAGTTAGTCTGAGTTTTGCCCACAGTGGGGAAGGTGATTTTTTTTTTTTTTAGAGCTATCTATTTGCTTCTTCATTTCCTCCTTTATCTCCTGAAATTATGTAGTGCTACTCTTACCTATTTTCCCTGTCCAAAAAAAAAAAAAAAATTCCTTTCTAAAATGGGTTTTTCTAACCCTGTCAGTTGCTCATTATAGCATGTCATGCTGAGATTTGAATGACAGAAATGGATCCAGAGCACCTGATGTTAACATTTCAAAATCACTATTTTATGATAAAGACCAATTCATTTAGAAGACTGCAAGCCACATTCTATGCTTATTTCTCTCTCTCTTCACTAGATTCTCACGTGGTCTCAGGATGATCTCCCTTTCCCAGCCTGCCTTACAATTCTTTGCATTGCACACTGCTTACATCTACTGACTACATAAATTTCTGTGTTGCTCAACTTTCATTTATACAGCAAAGCCTAATGGGTAGACAGAGTGAAAGATGTTAAGTTCATGCCAATTGACTGATGCCACTGCAAAGTCTTAAACTAAGAGTTTCCTGCCACATAATGCTTTATGGAACTTTCTTTATCTCAGTTGCTCCACTTGTTCTAACAGACTATAACGTTGGATCTCTTAGAAAACTTAATTGGCAGAAAATAATGTTTCTTCTCTGCCCTTAGATTGTGTGGCCAGTGTCTTACACCAGAAGGGATGAATGCAAGTGGGCTGGAAAAGATATCCTGGTAAGTATCAATCTACTAAGTTATTTTAGTAATTGCATAAGGAATTTATTACTCTATCATTTTTGTCCAGTGTTATATTAAACACCATTCTTTGCTTCTGGGCTTAGAAACAAATTAATGATATTTGATTTTGAATATTGACATTTTTATGTAAAGCATTGAAAATCTTATTGTAAAGCAAGTGGGTAGAAAATGACAATACACCTGAATAAAGCAAAAATGGGTTCCTTTTGATGATTTATATACACAAAAGGTAATTAACAGTTTTAGCATATATACTTATACTCAGTAAGTCAACTTATTTGTGCAGATTTGTTTTCATGTTAATTCCTCTTGAATTCCTTTTGAATGAATTGAAATTTTTCTTCTTCTGAATCATCATGATGAAATTCCCCTCCTTCTTTCCATTTCATTCTATTCCTTTTCTTTCTTTTCCTTTCCCCTTCTTTCCTTCTTACATTTCTTCTTTTTTCTCCTTCCTCCCTTAGAACTTCTCTCTTCCCTTCCCTCCTTCTTTCACACATTTCATGCACTCATTTCTTAAATAAATATGGATTGAGAAATGACTATGCAACAAACATTGTCCTGGGTACTACGGACAAAAGATGAGTGAATGGTAAGCAGTCCCTACAATGGTTAGTAGGTAGAGGCCATTTTTCCTGAGGTAAACTGTGTCAGTTAAATTAAGTGGGCCGCTGGTTTGAAGTATAGCCAAGGATCTGCACAGATCATGAAAGGCAGTTATAATCATTTAAATCAATAAATTAACATGAATTCAGGATTTTAAATATTTGTGTTATTTTATGTCTTATCAGATATTTTTGGATCCAAAACACAAGGAAATAAGTTTAAAAGTTTTGTCTCTATATTAGCATTTAGAAGAAATTTATTCTATGTGCATAAAGACATAAATCAACTTGTATGTATGTATATAGACATATAGATATTTTCAAGGGACGATCTGATTGATTGGTAGCAGCTGCCTAAGATTATGTATATGTTTAGAAGGGTTTAGAAGTGAAATCAGTGTTCATGGAAAAGAATATCTCAATCTGGTAGCAGAATTGGCTACAGGTGAAGGCAGATAAAGGAGCACAAAGCACAGGTATCTCCCATCCATGATTAATACATATCAGCAAACATGGGAAATTCATCCTTAAAAATTTCAATTTAAATATAGTGATTACAAGAAACATTAAACCATAGTACAGTAAACACTTTTCTGATTATGTGCAAGTGGACAAAAAATTCTGTTCTATCAAATTTTATACTACCCCAAGTAATACATAGGTTGGGATGATTGAAAAGGAGTAAATAGAAAGAAAAATGAAGTAGGAGTCCAAAGAATCAAGAATTTTATGTTGATTCCCCACTGACTCATTAATTTTACTTGAGCAAGTACCTTAACTTTTGGGGGGTTTTAGTATCTTATCCATTAAATGGGACATTACATATTTGCAGTTGTGAGAAAGAAGTTCAATAGATTTTGTGATAATTATTTAGAAGTAGGTAATATTGCATAAATGTAGGCAAAAAATATGACTGAATACACAAAAATTTATTAACATCAAAATGCTATATTTACCATTAACAAATTATGTTGAAAGACTTCAGTGTGATAATAACTAAGGATGGAGAGAAATGGAGGTTTTACCTGTATACAGCTGTGACTTTTAAAAACAGATTTTTTTTTCTCTTTATGTTAAAGTATAACAGGGGAAGACATGGAAACGGAATTACTGAGAATTCTATCCTGTGCCAAGTACTTTGATAATTTAGATAGTATTTTATATATGTAGTTTTAACAATAATCTTGTCAAGTGGGTATCATTACCACTGTTTTCTTAAGAAATATAATGATTCAGCATATTCATTCAGAATTGTTTCATTCAAAAATTTTGGAACAAAAAAAAAATTTTGGAACATTTTGAGTACTATGCTAGAAGTCAAGATCAAAATTTTTGTGCCTCTGCTGAAGTTTTTGGTGTTGTGTGGCATGTATGGATTTGAACTTAGCTATTAACACACAGATAATAAGCAGTAGAGATTCAAATAAATACCTTACCTATTCTGATCTTTTTAAGCATGTGGATGTAATGATAACCAGCTTGTGACATTCTTGTAAGACTCAATCCCAAATGAAATTATTACATAGACTGTAATGCATGATACAAAATTAACTATTAGTATCTGTAACAGAGTTGCTTAGACAATTTCTAAGTGAAAACATCATTAATGAAATTTGTTTGGTCCTCTCTAATGAACATGACCACTGTAGTGTGGAACTGTTCTGAATTCAATTCCATCTGAACACTGAAGATAATAACCATACTTATCTGACAACTTATCTGGATTTTATAAAAAGCACTGAGCCAAGTACTGAGCATATTTCAGTTGCTAAGGTAGCAGATATTCTTTTGTGTTTATGGTTTCCAAAATTCACCTCAGTACATTTCCCTTATCTTCCATGCCCCTCGCCTTGCCTCCCCTGCTCCTCTCCCTCTTCCTCTCCCCTCCCCCTCCCCTCCCCCTCCCTCCCCCCTCCCCGTCCCCCACCCTGCCCCTCCCCCCCCTTCCCCTCCCCCTCCCTCCCCTCCCCCCTCCCCTCCCCTCCCCTCCCCCTCCCCCCTCCCCTCCCCCCCCCTCCCCTCCCCTCCCCTCCCCCCTCCCCCTCCCCTCCCCCCCCCTCCCCCCTACCCCTCGCCCCCCGCCCTCCCCTCTCCCTCGGACCCCCACCCCGTCCCCCCTCCACCTCCCCTTCCCCCTCCCCCCCCTCCCCTCCCGCTGCCTCCCTCCCCTCCCCCTCTCCCTCCCCTTCCCCCCATCCCCTCCTCGCTCCGCTCCCTCTCCCCCTCCCCTCACCCTCCCCTCGCCCTCCCCCTCCCCTCCCTCTCCCCCTCCGCCCCTCCCCTCCACTGCCCTCCCTCTCCCCTCCCCTCCCTCCTCCTCCCCCTCCCTCCCCCGCCTCCTTCCCCTCCCTCCCCCAAGGAACGGCAACCTATGAGCACGCGCCCCTTCCCTCCCCCCCATCGCCGTCACCCTCACCCATTTCTCTCCTCCCCCCTGAGTGCCCCCTCCCTCCCCTCTCTTCCCCCCCCCTCTCCCCCCCTCCCCCCCCCCTCCCCCTCTTCTCTCTCCCTTCCCTCCCTTCCCTTCCCTTCCCTTCCCTCCTCTCCTACTCCTGTCCACGTCATACTGAACACGAGGGATTCTGGTGATGCCCAGACACAGTTTATCAGCAGTGCAATAAGTCAAGATCCCCAACAGTGCCCTATGAATAACCTTAATCATGACCTCAGAGGTTTCCTCTCTAAGAAAAGCAACTTTATTTTTCAGGTTTACTGAAAATGCTTATGAGTTTGATAGAACTAAATTAAAAGGAGCTAAAACATACAGTGTTTGCTGAGTCTGATACAGGGTATTAATGGCACCCGATTATTTCATAACACCTTTTAATATGGATTCTGAAAACTTTTAAATTATGTCTTATATATTATGTTAGAGATAGGTAATTATGTGTGCACTGAAAGATGTAAAGTTTTCAAAGTTTAACAGTGTGTCAATATTAGTCATACAGATCTTAAGCCAGCTAATTAATGTAACCTGATAAAATGCTCATGCTTTTGTTATTCCTCTACATTCTACATTAAATGAATTCAGTCATTGTGAATTTTTATTCTTCTTTGTTAACACTTATTTAATGAAGGGAAAACACAACAAGTTCCATATATTTTAGTTCAAAGAAAAATATACTTTTCCTTTAGCTCTTAACACTAAACACCAAACACTAAAGTATATTTAAATAATAAAATATATTTCGTACTATTTTTCTGGTAACCCATCTCATTCCTTTAATATTGCTTTTCATTGACTGTTATGCAAAATACATTTTGTGCATGTGGAATGCACAAATTTTATTAAAATTTATTTTACTTTTCAGGAGACCTCACTTATGTATCTCAACTTACATAACTAATTTAAATAGGATACATGACATTTATTGGTTATGTTTGGACTTTAACATACAGATGCATTTTTTTTTCTTAATATATGATTTTAGAAAATAGCAAATAGTTGATTTATTGGGATTGTAACATTTCTTCCTTGATAAACATAAAAAATAGAATTAGTATTTTTACCAAAAATTTCTTAAATAACCACTTAAAAAGAAAGATTAAGGGTAAAGAGGTTTTTTTTTTTTAATTTTTCATTGAACACCATATTTGTTAAGTGATACATGGACAGTTTGAAGGAAATTCTGTACTGTATCTTGAGTAAATAATAGTCAGCTGTGACTGATGGACAGTAATTCCTTTCAAAGACCTCTTGTGATGCTCAAAACCACATGAATGAGACCTTGAGTGGTTTTTGCAGCCATCAGGACTTCAACATAGAATTGTAACCAAAATAGGAAGTGACCTGAACATTTATAGAAAAGTAAACTAACAACCTTCTTGAGTGCTCTCCGTGGTTTCTAGAATCCAAGTTTACCCTTTTCCTACTGGTTTTAGTGTTTTCTCTAAATGTCCTCTGCAAGTAAATCTCTTTTAAACAAACCATCCTGGAGGAAGTGCTGTCTTCTTGGTATTAGATTCAGATGCAAGAATACAATAGGAAAAACAGGACAAAGACACTGGTTATTTTTATGTATCTTGAGAGTAGGTCATTTTTAAGTCCGGTTAAGATGGTCAACATGGTACAGCCACCCGGCAAGTCAGGATATACCATTTGATTGAACCTACATAGTTCCTGTGTCACTAAGTGTAGCATTATACAGAAAGTATTCCCCATTCTTCCAGGCAGCTGGGAAGATACAAACCATCATTTCTCACAGCTCAGTTTTGCATCATACATATATATTAAATCAGCTGCTGGGATTTGAGCAACTAGTCCACAATAAAAGGACTTTGTGGTAAGAGGGAATCTACAGCCTAAGACGTGTATAGTCTCTCTCTTTCTTCATATATACATAGATGGAGAAAAAAAGAGAGAATACAAACGTGCCTTAGGCTGCTGATAATGGCATTTCTGACAATAAGATTAATCTAAACTTATTTTTTTCCAGAAGTGAATATGCAGGATATATATACTACCATTGCCTTCTTTTCTTGGTGTTGTAAGTTCTAAACATTTACATTGTTACGATATTTTTATATTAGAGGAGTGAAATGCTCATGAACTTTTCCACTGTTGTTACTTGAGAGTTGTAATTTAAAAAAAAATTACATGATATATATTATTGTACAGATACCCTCAATAAGGACATAAATGCAATCCAGATATCTCTATTCTGACTGCTATTAGCTGCATTTACTTTTATTTTTGATATTTTTCTGGTGCTTAAAATCCACTTTGTATTCACAATAGCATTTCTATTGAGGGATTAACTTCCTTGACCCTGTTTTGCAAATGAAAACTGAATACATGCTAAGCTGGTAAAAGAATCTGTTTTGAATCAATAGCTCTCTGAATCTTCTTTGTTTATCCTACTAAACCATCTCTCTTTGTACCAAGTTTCAGTAAAACCAAATGGCAACCGTATGACTATTAGAAATATTTTGAACATTGTTGGAAATCAAAATTTCAGCTATCTGAGATGAACAAGAAAACCAGATTCTCATAAAATTGCTCTGGTTGGATACATTTCAAAGTGCAATATCATGCACCTGAATTTTGGGACATTTTTGCAGTTCTTAAGAGATATATTTTTGTCCTTAGTTGTTATTCATTTTTAACATATGATATATTATTACATGTCTGTCAAATTTATCATGACTCAAATTGCAGGACCTCAACAACACTAATTTTTGCCAAGTGAATGCAACTGAGAATTTGAAGCTACACATTCATGTGAAGTTGCAGTACAGTCTAAAATGCATGTTAGTCCTTGAATTTCATTTACTTTTTCAAAGGTCAAAGTTGATATCAACTTAATTTTTTAAATTTTATTTTAGGGACTTCAAGGTATGTTAAAACTCTAAATGGATAATTAGAATTACCTCTGATTCTATAAAAATCATAAGGTTTCATTAAATCTCAAAACCCTGATGTTTAATTGTTGGGAGATAATTTTTCATAGATCTCTCACACTTCTGCACATCTGATGAACAGAGGAACTCTTAAGCAAAAGGATACTTTTAAAATAACCTTGAGAAGTAGAGACAGTGTCTCCCTCAGAGCAAAGGGCAAGTTATACTCACCTGCAGGTACAATGAACATAACATCTTCCTCAAAATGTAATGGCCAGGATGCTTATGCCTAGTATAAAATGTTCAGGTTCCCTCAACCCAGAGTTCCTCTGCTGTAATGCACCTCACTGCAGTGCAGGTGTCACTTGGCCCTCTTCTCACTGCCCAGTGGGAATTGGAGCTTGGGTAACTGGCATGAGAAATGCTGATACTTTGACTACTGATATTTCTGTAAATAATAAAGTCATTTATCTCTGATTCAGGAGCTGTATATCTTCTGCCAGCATCTGCAAAACTGTGTCAGGGTAGCTGGTTATCTTACAAGTAGAGCAGAATCATAGACCCTTTACTGTTCCTGATAATATTGATTATAAGTTTTTGTGGGCACCCTAGATGACCTCACAAATGAAAGACTATGGTCACTTTCTTCATTTTTAAGTATGATTCTATGATGAAATTTGATGATACTTCAGGTATATAGACAACTGATTCCTGATGAGAGCAAGTGAAAGACTTCTTATTAAATGTCACAGAAATGAGCATTCAAATTTTCATGTGCATTCATGTGTGTATGTTTATTTCTGCTTGGAGGTAAATAACAGGCAAACTGATAACAGTTTAAATTCAATATTCAAAGAATACTAGTAATAATGATAGCTAACATCTATTGAAGCTCACTATGTATACTAGGTATTATTCTAAATCATTTCTTTTATTAACTAATTTATGTAACTCCTTTTTGGTTATAAGATACGCATTTCCTTTCAAAGGATGTAGCTTACCTGAGTGACACACCACAATTCTGCCACAGCTATTGAGAAACAATTGCTATATTTGCTGTTTGACTGTGACAATGATTCATACCATCTACCACTTTGATAAAAAGAGTGATTATAAGTTTATAATTGATAGTCCTTACTGTTGGAGGACTGGAATTTCATAAAATTCTAATGAACAAAATATAACTCGCCTTTGTAACAGGAATGAGCACAGATTAATATTCAAAACCAATTTTATTAAATCCACCTCTCATTACCACCAATTATGGGTTTAACCTCTTTTAACTGTACTTAAGAAGAAATGAACAATTCATAATAGACTTCTTGCCCAAGTCATGGCACAGTGTGTGGAACGGTGTGAGAGTTAAGCGGACATGAAAATATTCTAACCAACAAATGGATGATTGATTATTTAAAGAATAAGATGCTACTCTTCCGTTAATAAGTGCTAGGCATCATACTATGTACTTTACACAGATATGTCATTAATACCAATTTTAGTTGAAGAAACTGAGGCTCAGAAGTCCTAAATAACTTTCTTGTAGTCACGTAGCAAATGGAAAATGATGCTTTAATAATTCTAACCCCTGTCTGACTGACTTTTAAAGCATCAGATTAGTATAGGTAACTACCTTCATGTTATTTCTATTTTTTCATTTTGATTTTATTACTTTTATTCTATGTTTTTCTTAAATTCTTCAAGAATACCTTTTCAAATGTAAATACATACCTCAGAATAAGTAACATTTTCATTAAATATTAATAAATATAAACAAATTTTTTAATTCTAAAGTTTAAACTTTTAACTGTATTCAGAAATTATTTTTAAAATTAATATATGTGTATACATTATATATACATATAAATGTGTGTATAATCCACATATATTATAAATATGGAGTATATGTCTAAATGGATTATTGTAAATGGTTAAAGAGCCTCCATTTATTAGAATATATGTAGAATATTTTATATTATTAATTATATAATAGCATTTAGTACTTTGGACATTAAGGATTTCAACCAAAATTTTTTTACTTTTGATATTAGACAAGGCAGAGGGTAGAAAAGAGGTATATATGAATTTTAAGAAAGCATTCCTCTAGGGCTTCCCTGGTGGCGCAGTGGTTGAGACTCCGCCTGCTGAGGCAGGGGACACGGGTTCGTGCCCCGGTCCGGGAAGATCCCACATGCCTCGGAGCAGCTGGGCCCGTGAGCCATGGCCACTGAGCCATGGCCGCTGAGCCTGCGCATCCGGAGCCTGTGCTTCGCGATGGGAGAGGCCACAACGGTGAGAGGCCCGCGTACTGCAAAAAAAAAAAAAAAAAAGCATTCCTCTAAAATCTGGATTTCATTTTTTTTCTCCTTCCTTAAAGCTACATCTCATATGTGATTAAAGATGCATTTCATCTCCCTTATTTGAGTATTAAATTCATTCATGATAAATGCATATATGTTAGAATTAATATGCCAGCTAATTCTGTCCACAATAAATCTCTTTAGATTGTAAATCTACCTACTTGGTGTAAACCATTGACTTAGTTGCCTTAAGGCATGAGCACTAAGTATTCAACAACCTTGCATAATATTGGAAACCACAGAATGTCATTATTGAAATCAGAGTAAGGTTTTTGACTACATAATAGTTCTGGTTTGGCAGGAAAAAATATTCAGGTTGGTTTCGCATAGTATTTTACAATTTTTTGCATTCATTTGAATATGAGATGAAGAAAGGTTATGCTAAGTACATATTGTATGGACCACCCACAATCAAATAACTCCAGTGAGTGGTACAAATGTAATAATTAGATCGATAGCACAATGTAAAATAAAATATAAGCCAAAAGTAGACATTATCAGCTTCTCTGGTCCATATGACATTTCAAAGTGAAATTGCTCAAAGCTCCTTTAAATAGTAGAAGAGAATCACATTGGCTAACTTTTGCTAATACCATGGTCTGTAGTGCTTAGGCATATAATTTTGACCAAGTTTGAAGGTTTCAAGTAATTTGAAAGAAAAATGTTTATAGAATCTTAATCAGTATTTCTAGAACTTCAAAACAGATAGTCAGTCCAGAGGTGAAAAACCAGTCAAATAGGATGCTTAATTGAAATGAGCATTTAGGTAAAATGTTTTGGTATCCTTGGGCAGGAGTCTTCATTTAGTCTATCACATCATTGAAACCAAGTTAGAATTTCTTTTCTAATTGTCATGGATTTGAAGATGTTATAGTTCAATTAATATGAATAGACTCAGATACTTAAATAACTAGCCATGGAGTAATGCCATCTTAGTTGTTCTAGTTGAATCAGTATGTTTAAAAAAAATTTTCTGAAATGAAAACAAAACAAAACATTGAAGTGGAAAGGTCCATTGGTTTGATTATGCCATCATTCTTCTTAAAAAGGAAGGGGAAAATGTCTCCCCAGATGGACAGAACAGGCTACTCACTATTTCATCAGGTGGATATTAAAAAGTTCCAAGTCACAAATTCAACATTAGATGGCTAAGACTATAAATAGGACACAGTTAAGTCTTAGTTCTATTAGACATGCCTCTTTGAAGAAGAGATTTCTAACATCCTTTAGTGAATGCTGAGGTATTAGGAAGACATGATTATGGATGATCTGATCACAGCTGTGATAGCACAGTGTTAAAAGAAAAAAAGACAAAACATTATTGCTAGGTAAGCATGGAACAGCTTAAATACAGAGAGGGATGAAGTGATTGACGGGAACAATCTCACGGATTACTGCTTTGGCACGAAGATTCTCATATTCAGCCAGCTTGCCAAATAAATTGACCAGAGAAAAAGAAAGTCAACAGATTAACTTCAGGAATTAAGCTTATTAATGGATTTTCATGCAGAAATGTATCCACCCACCATGATAGGAAAAGGCTTCCTTTGCTTTCCCAGCTGCTACATTATACATTAAAATATTTCAACATAAATTGCTGATGGGATAGAGACTTTTTTCCTTTTTAAATGAGTGTTCACTGACCTGAGGCAATGTTGTACTATATCCATTAATGTTGAGCTGATTTATATTTGAACTAGAACAAGTTGTTTGATTTAATCATGAACTGAATATATTTAAATATAGATTGTTCATCTTCACAGCCTTCTCTCCTCTTTTCTTTTATTTAGAGTAAAATTTCACTGCTCCATCCATAATTTAAGAACATGCAAGGAGGTAATTGGAATTGGAGGTAAATTACATTCTTTTATAGAAAGTGTAATTATCAGAAGTTAGTTAAAAACACCTCTGTTCTGTTTTAATTTTCATGCATGGAGCAGTTGTTTTGACAGATGGATAGACTTTATTTTTGTAACTGTCCGGGAAGAGTCTTTGTAACACACTCTAATCAGTGCTGCATATTTGTGATGTTTGTTTTTGAATCACTGTGCATTTGGCTTCTATATCCTTTTCTGGGGGTAGACATTTTCTTTCTAAGTTATTTTTCCAGGCTAATATCTCTGTGTGTAATTCCTCTCTACATTTGACCTGAAGGCACTAGAAACTCTTAAAAAATAAGTGTAAATGGTTTGTCACTAAGGATGATGAATCATTGGGCTTCATGTGTGGCCTTGGGTTTGCTGGTTTATAACTGCCTTTACTTTTACTACTAGGCTAAGTTAACAATTTATAATGCTGTTGTTCTGGAGTACATTTCAGTAAAATAAGAGCTCAGTATGGTTGCCTGGCTCTCGGGAAGCCAACTCGTGGCTAAACTTGTCGTGTGTGTATCAACTTAAATTCCAAAAAGGATCCAGGTTTGAAAAATGAATTCATTTTGAACTGATTACATTCTCTTTATTACGTTGTAAATAAACCAGTGCTGAGCAAAGCAGTGCAATAGTTGAATGCCAAAAAGTACATTACATTCTGAGTTTTAAGAATCGTCACGGTTCAAGAAAAGGTCAGAAACACTCTTCTTCTGTCTCCCTAGAGCAGAAATGTGTGAAGTGTGTTTCCTTTTTCTGCCATGCTTCCTTTTTTTTTTAGAGGAATGTCCAGGCTGCTTCCAAATAAAATGAATATCCCGTTTTGGAACACTCAAAAACCTTGGCAGCAACAAGCTGGAGAATGAAGGCAAATGAATGACAGGGATTGATACTCTTTTATGTAGGTTTTCTATTTAAAGAACAGTCATTACTCACAATGTCTCTTTCAAGTTTTGTGTTCTTCTCTGTGCAGTTCTTTTAATCCACTGTTTCTTCCTAAGTTGTTATTGATGAGTTTCCTTGCAGCTATTTTAAACCAATTTTGAAAGTATTTCATTCAATTTCTTTGTTTCAGTTCAGGTGTCTTAACATACTCTCTAAACCCCAGAAATTTCTCTCCATTCTATTTGCATCAACCTTCACTTCAAAATAATGTTGAGCTAGCCCCCAGGCACAGAGACAGTACAACCTGCTGTCACCTGGGAAAGTTCACTGGGAAAATCATTCCAGGCCTCAGGCCAGTAGGCTGGATCTAGCTGCTTTGTAGGACAGATAGAATCTTTTATCAACATTCTCAGTAGAACCCTTTGCCAGGTTTCACAACTATAGTCCTGTGATTTTTTCCAGCAGCTCTGTAGAGGAATAGTTGTCATATCAGAGTGGTGGTGCTTTGACAGTTAATAGAGAACAAAATAAAATTAGGACATTCAGTGTGGCTCAGTTCCCTAGTTCTCAAGAATCCTGAGAATTTTTCAGTCAATAATTATTGCTAATCAGTTACCCAATCTATGAGATAAGAACCCACAGATTCTATAATCTTAGAATTCATAACAGTTGCAGAAGTGACATAGCCTTCATTTGTATGCACAAGTATCTGCGCTCATGAAATATTCCCTTCCTTTTTTTTTCCTTTATTGCAGAGAACTAGGGTCTATTCTCAGATTTCTAGGATGCCCTGAGGTGTTAGTAATGAGATTAGAGAAATTGGGTTTGTATTTTAAATTCCCTGCATATCTTTATAGGTATGACTGTGGGCAAACTAAAACCCTGTTCTTTTCTGAAATGAACAATACATCCATCTGGGTGTGCCACTACTCTTTATTAGAATATTCGTTTGCTTACCAATATGTGTGTGCACATCCAGTTTCTTAATTTCAACATATGGTGCTGGAACTGGTTGTTTATAATCTTGAATGCTATAATATTGAGTCCACTGTCATGGATAGCTGTCTTTACGTAAAAGCAGAGTATGTGACCACCTACATGTTTCAAAGAAAGAGGTGCCATAAAACATTTTCCTGAAAATGACTTATTTCCAAAGGACTGCATTTTCTTAAGAGTACAAGGTTAAGTCCTTTGGGTAAGACTCATAAATGTCTTATTTGTAAATGAGTTTATCAGGTGTTTCCCTATCCACAGCCTCTTTCCTCTGCCCAAGAATCCATGCCCTATCCTCTTGGGGAAGGAGGAGAAACTGCTACAGAATGGGGAGTTTGTGACTAAAAGTCTTGGAAGTTAGGTTATATCTGAGCTTATCTAAGGTTATGTCTAAGATGTACCGTGTTCAGAGTGGTACATGGATAAGATGCATGTACTCTTTAAGCTAGGAAATTTTTCTTTATAGAAAGTTGCAAAATCAGTTGATTCCAGTGCTTAATTTTCTATGTTATAATGCCTTGCCAGACAAAAGAAGGATTCAGGATCTAAGTAGCAAAACAGTGGGAGGAATTAGATGTGTATTTTAGTTACTCCCCTAAACTACTCAGCATATAATAAGGAAGCATGAGGAGTCATAACTGGCAAGTTTCATATTTTTCCTTAAAAAGATCTGATTCACCTTTGGGATGATATGTTTATAGTTCATCCTCAGATGTCATCCTAGAAAAATCAGTGATGATGGAAAGCAAGTATTTGAATTTAAATAACAATTATTCTTCTCAGATTTGGTCTGCTCTTTATTTTATGGAGGCAATAAAGTTAATACCAAAATCATCAGCTACAATCACAGAATACAAGTGTCATGTGGAAATGTACTTAAATAATTGTAACACCTCAGTTATAAACACCAATGGACTACATAAGTCTAAATGTATTCTGAGCTTTCACTTGAAGAGTCATATGTTGTACAGAGTGACTTTGGGAGTGTTACACACTTAGAGGCGCAAGGACAAACCCAATCCACTGTTATGTTTGCCAGCATTACTTGCACTATAGTCTGCTTTTGATCTTTATCTGCATTTTTAGTTACATATTTGGCTCTTATTTATAAATGTTTAATAGGCAAAAACACAAAACTATGTGTATAAGAAAGTCTATGATCAATAACAATAATTTTCAATGTAATTATTATTTACCATATGAATACTCAATTGGATATTAAAAAATGGGTATTGTATATTCCATGACAAACTCATATTTTCTAGTTATATGTATTTAATTTTTAAGATTTTCTGTATGGTTAATAGACCATCACATTTTATTTGAAAATATTCTGATAGTTTGAATTTCTCTTTTCATTGTTTTATTTTTACAGTATTGATATGGACTCACCTATTTAAAAATAGTTGGCAAAAATTATGTCTTTTCTGCTCTGGATTTCTTTGGCAATAAAATTATCTAGTTTATATTTTGACTGTCTGATTTTTTTCCCCTAAATCTTTCCTTAACAGGAACAAAAGGCTAAGATTCCTATTTGTAGAACTACATTTTCTTTCACAGGATCTATAGATATAATAGAGTATATAGAAAAAATATAAAGAGCTCTGTCCATTTATCTCTTAGGTGACATTTGGGTAATAAAATGGCAAGAATGTCTAAACTTCTATAAATAATAATAAGATATGACTATAATTCTCTCTTATAAGTAGCTGTTTTTTACCTGGGGGATCCATGACTCATTGGGCAGGGGATCCACGTATGGGTTTAGGATGTACGTGAACTGCATGAAAATATTTATTAATTATAGCCACTCTAATAAAGACCCTTCAGCCTATAGACATTCCAGACTCTAACACCTTCTCTATCTCATCTTACACCCAAATTGTCTTTGGGGGTTAAACGACTTTTTCAAGAGAAGGTGGTTTTGTCTTCTTAGGGTCTATAAAGCTCACTAGTAAGAAGCACTACTGAAGTTCAAAGTCAGTCACCCATCATTATGAGTTACTGATGATGTTTCAAATTCATATTTGATAGAAGGTTGTATTACCTTTTATTTTTGATTTTCCAAAATTAAACTCAGAGCTAACTTCTGAAATTTTCACCATTGTTATGATTTAAATAATTCATTAATTAACCATATAATTTGCTGTTTCCCTCATTTCTAGAAAAGTCACATATGATAATCGGTTATCTATAACTTTATTCCACTTTTGTATAAATAAATTATAGTTTTAATAAAAACATTAAAGAGAATATTATATTTTGCCCCCCCAAAATAAGAACTTCTGTATTTCATGTAATAATGCAAGCAGACACCTTCTGTATTTCATGTAATAATGTGAGCAAACAATAGAATAATAAGCCCTAAAAATGATGTGAAAGGACACAAAAGAAATCTGTTCAAACATGCCTAGCACCCTAGAGGATACTTCAGCCATGCTGACCACTAGAACTCACTGGTTTTCCTTTTGTTTTACAGAAAGAATGTGCTAATTTCATCAAGGTGCTTAAGGCTTATAATCAGACTCACTTGTACGCCTGTGGAACGGGGGCTTTTCATCCAGTTTGCACCTACGTTGAAATTGGACATCATCCTGAGGTAAAGCTGGCTTTTAAAAAACGGTGTTTGTCCATGACCCCTTCCTATTCAAATGCTTCATTACTAATTTCTTCAGTTCATTTAGCTTCTAGTTGCTATTCATTGGGACCTACTTCAAATTCAGATGCTGTTATTAATTTTAATCTGTGAATGCAAAAAGAATGAGACCATCACTCAACAATAACTGTGGAACAGGAGGAAGGAAGGAAGCATTTGCTTTCGCTCTGGATTACAGAGTCCAGTCCATTTTGCATGTGCAGCAGATGTCAGCAGGCTGAATGTGTACTGTTTTCTCCTTCACTTAGCCAGAAGTGTCTGCCACCGCAGTTGTTTTCTTCTGCCCAGAGATTAAGAAAGGATGCCATACATGTGCACAATGATCTGATCTCATGTTTGACCTAAATTACTCACATTTATGTTCTTGCTTAGCTAGGCTTTGTTTTTATATTTTGGGCTATTGTTTTGTCAGTATAAAAAAGGAAAAAAAATGTTTATTTGTCTCTTACTCCTACAAGACGTTTTACTGAGAAAATTTAGTGAAGAAATTAAAGTTAGGGAAATTTTAAGTACAACTTGCAATTAGGGATGTATTTAAAGGAAAAGTTACTAGTAGGAAAGCAGTTCCATGAATTGGATTTATCAATAGCCTTAAATTATAAGCCCTTTTATTATTTTTGGCACAAAATCCTAAGAAGAACAAAAGTGTTCACGTGGTGAGAAAATCATTTGTGACAGAATTTTCTTTCAGACTGGAATTCAGAAATACTCAACAGATAAAGAATTTGTTCCCAGAATATTTCTGGAATCCTAAAGATAAAATATAATTTACATGTTAGCCACTTCTTTATAACTTAAACTCTAGAGCCTTTCTTTATATTTTCTTAATGGGTACAAAAGTGTTACAAATATGTTCTTTCAACCCAAAGACTTAGAAATCAAAACAGTTTGTGTTGTGCCTTCTTTGTATAAGAAGACACCTTCGAGGCTATGTGGTTTCTAGACTGAACACAATTATTATGACTTTCCTGATGATCCTGGGAAGACAAAAACCCTTTACGGGGCTTCCCTGGTGGCGCAGTGGTTGAGAGTCCGCCTGCCGATGCAGCGGACGCGGGTTCGTGCCCCGGTCCGGGAGGATCCCACATGCCGCAGAGCGGCTGTGCCCGTGAGCCGTGGCCGCTGAGCCTGCGCGTCCGGAGCCTGTGCTTCGCAGCGGGAGGGGCCACAACAGTGAGAGGCCCACGTACCGCAAAAACCAAAAAAAAAAAAAACCCTTTACCAGGGTCTCACGGGCATAGACAGTTGCCCTCATCAGCCTCTTCTCCCACTGCATCCTTCTTCCTTCCTTTACAAGTATGCATACTGTTCTTGCTGACATACCCAAGAGTTTTAAGTAAAAATTAACTTTAAGGAAGGGCAGTTCCACTTAAATTACTTGTTTCATATTGATGAAATTAGGAATAATTTCCTGCACACGGTCCTGGAGACTTTGCATACTTTTCAGTAACTTCTGGATAAATCTCTCCCTCTTTCTTTCCTTCTCAGCTATTTCCTATAGTCAGGCACCCTAAAATTGGGTCTCACTTCTCTGTTTACTGGAGACAGCTCTGGAGAACCTTCCCCGTGTCGTATTGCACTTTTTACATCTGCCAGGCATCATGCTGTATAAGACAGTGGGGTCCGGACAGCTGAGCTCCAAGCACAGGTTGGTGGAAAAGATACAGGCTTTAGGGACAGATCTGACTTCTGATCATGTTCGGCAACTTACTAGCTGTGGAGCACCGGAAAAATTACTTAACCTCTCTGAGACTCTGTCTCATAATATGTAAAAACAAAACAAACCTCAGCGATTCTCAGTATCCATATGTTTTAAATGAGAACTTGACTTATTACCTCCAACTGCTTTCCAACCCTCCCAGCGGGGCGTGACCCACTGACATTTTTTGCTGTAGAAACTCAGGGAGTTCTAATCCCATCATTGTTAAAGGCAGGTCACCTGGCCTCACACTGCAGGGCTTTGGTCCAACCTCAATTCAGTACTGGATGCTTGATAAGGAGCAAGCTACTAACTTTCTTTGTGTCTTTGTTTCTACTCTAGAAAGTGGTAATGAGAATGGTCTCTACCTCATACAGTTGTTGTAAGAGTTTAATGTTGTCTAATAGGTAGCAGATACTGAAAAAAAAATGTGGATTATCATTTTTAAAATAGAAATGTGTATTTCAGGCTGAAAGCGGTTTCAGGGTTTATGGTGATAATTATCACCTTACTGTTAAATGTACCTCTTTCATCAGAGGTTGTATGTTACTGCACTGGGCTCTCATTGTTGCCAGGTCATTCTGTACTTAGCTTCATTTCCTCCATTTTTAAATTTGAAGCTTAGATGATCTTGGTGGTCGTTTAAATTAAAATATCATATATTGTTCCTGTATTTTTACCATTTTCCCCAAAATGTAGTTTTGTTTTGTGTTTTTTCTTTTTGAAGTTGGCTCTTTAGCAAAGTTCCTTCCTTCTCATCTCATCAACTACTTTATTGCTGCTTTATGGATGGGTGGGGAGATGCAGAGGTACAGCTTCTGGAGCCAGGCCATTTACCCAGGAAAATGGAGGAGGCCATTTCCTCCACTGAAATAAATAAATAAAGCTTCCCATCTCCTTAAGGTGGGATATTGACGTACAGGTATTTTCCTGAAATCCTAAAACTCAGAACCTTTGAGAGAGAAGTCCTCCTTCAGAAGCTCAGTGATCTTGATTTGCATGGCAACTGTACATGGGGAGATACTGTTCCAGACTGTTTAGGGGGTCAGAGGGAAAATGATTATGCAATTACCTGGGGGAATTTGGAGCAGTCTAGACAGTCAATCTAGGAAATTCTGGAAAAGATATTATCACGATGGCTTGTCTAGACAACATAAAATTTAATTTTCAATGCTTAAGCTGCCTTAAGAGAGAATCTGCTTTAAATTGATCTATATTGGTACTAAAAATACTACACTTGGATTTAAACAGTTATGCTGTTTTTGAAGTTGAGAAAAAAGAGCCAATATGTGCTTCATGCCGTTAGGAAAATAATGCTGGTAATGGAAAGATTGGAAGAATAAGAAATAAAATAATAATCAGGACTGAGGCCAGGATTGTTGGATAAGCGTTCATAAGGTCTCATGAAGTTTGAATTTAGTAACTTTTATTTACAAGGATGGATTTTCAGAAAGAACCAAGACAAATCTTTCTCCTATATTCTGGTTGAAAAGTAGCATGTATACTTTGCTGTTCCTGCCCCGTTCTACATAAAATAGTGAAATAGTTTACTTTTTAAACTTCTGTCCAGGCTTTACATATTACAAATAATTTTATCATACAAAAAAGGACATTTTGCTTTTTGCTTTTATCATGAATTCATGGACATTTTAACATCCAGTTTTTTCTTTGCAGTGCTCTTCCTTTAAAATAACTCTTTGTCTTACATTGAGTCCCCAAGATTGTTGAAATTCATTGTTAGAAATTATGGCCTTACCATTCCAGATGGCTGGATGCCACAAAAGACATCACTTTTGAAACAAAGCAAGACATCCTTCATCATTTAATAGCTTCAGATCTTATATGAGGAAATAGCAATTCCTTTTAATAATCATGAACAGTTTGCAAAAAAAAAGAAAAAACCTTGTTTAGTCTTCTAATTATGAAAATAGACCCAATTTTGCTCTTCTAGCATTTTAATAGCAATATTTAAACTCCTGAATACTGTATTCCAAAACTACTCTTGCTGTATGGTGAATGCCTTATGACCACACACGGTATGTCATTTATTGCTGTATTAAGCAGATTTTGTGTTTGTGTTTCCTGTAGTACAATTGGGAATTGGTAGGCCTATTAATTAACTCCAGTTCTATAAGATGCCTCAGTCAATTCTTGGTTATCCTCCAGTAGTACTTGACATTGCAGATAACTCCCAGTGAGGTCACATGCTCCATACGCATGTGTGTGTTTATTATTAAAATGCATGCAGAGTTCACGGAAGGAATGATTCAGAGCTAGAGTACAGATGAGTTTTGTGTTTAAGCTTTCAGCATCCATGCCATTCAAATGAAAAGTGTAAGTCATCCTTACGAGACAGAATATTCCCAAAAGGCTTATAGTATATGGTATTTCCCTTTCAAATTTACATCTGTTAATAAAAAAAAATGGATGAATTTAGGAGGAGGATAGCTTTTCGAAGAAGTGTCTGGATGTTTTCTCACATTCTAAACGGGCCTCCTCCTTGTACTGGGAAGGAAATCTAAAGAAAGATGGACCCAGATGAGAGCTGGAAAATATTAACTTTGTAAATACTCTCATAATGTCATGATCTCAATTTATGATAGAACCAAAGGGACATTAAGAAATGCAGTGAAGCTTAATGGCTATCTCTAAGGTCATTTCTGCAATGACAACTAATATATCAAGATGTAAAATAAAATGTTTTGTCTGGTTCTTCTCTTCCACCAAGAATAAGAGTTTGCTTTCATGTAAAACTTTGAATCACATGCTCTTAGTAACAGTCTCCAGGTCCAAATACTACTTAAGTTGGTGGCTAGTGCTCTGTCGACTAATTTATACATCTAATCTAACTTTTTCTAATTGAGTTATCTCTCTCAGTGTGTTATGTCATTGAGTCCAATAGAGTCCAAGTTTATTTCTAAGAGGAAATGCTAAAGCTAAGAAATTTAGATATCTTGGTAAAGCAATGAGGCGTTGTTTTGGGGTTGGTTACATCATTCCATCTTTCTTAGATCATGTCTTGGAGTCTGACTTTTCCCACTTATGTTAGTAGGTTAGGTGGGAAAAGTCAGGATTCCTTGGTGATTTCTCCTCGGCTTCATCATTTCCACCAGAGGCAGTGTGTCCCTCATTTGCACTCTCAAACTGAGCCAAGCGTGGTTAGAGCAAGACCATTATGGTTTCCAGGTTTTTCTTCCCTAATCTTTCAATACTTGAATCATGTTGGAAGGTGGACCATACAAGTTACCATGCTGAATAAACAATACCACCGTTTATATTGCAGATGAAATTTTAAAATGCTCTGCTGTTTGTATTTGAGAAAAAGAATCACAGTTCGTAAATTCTGTGACCTTAACAGCTCAGCAATGTATTTCTTGTGAGCTATTCACATTCTAAACTCTAGATATTATCAGTGAGGCTGTTTCTCAAAATCAACAGAACCAGTGGCCAAGTGAGGTAGTAGAGGGACCTAAGTTATGATTAGAAACAAGTTTGGGGAAAAAAAAAAATAAATCACAAATGGTGAGAGAGAGAGAACCAAAAATCCAAACCAACTTCTCCTATACCCTATTTAAAAGATTTCAAATCACCATTTTATATTTTGACTGGTTTGCTCTAAATATAGGGTATGAAAACACCATAGTTATGAGATTAATACACTTTTACCCACTACACTTATTTGGCTCAATTGTAAAACGTTTTCTTTTTTCCCCCCTCATAGTATTTCATCACTTTTTATTCCTAAGAACAATGACAGAAAAAATAGAAATGTTAGCATTCAGTTCTTAACTTGCAGAGTATTTAGTTTCATGTTTTGTCAGATCTGGTTCACCTAGTGCCAGAAAAAGAATTTGAACAAAATTAAAACAGTTTTCTTAAGGCCGTATTGGTGCAGTGATGTCATTATCAATTACTTATTAAAAGACTATGTTATCCGTAGTACTCAATTTCTGAGTGACATCTTCATTCACAATACAGACATAAGGACTAAATCATAAACAGCACATTGACCAATATATATTTTTCTTTTCTTCATAACTACTAGTAGCTAGTTTGGATCAAAGACTTTATATTTCTTGGAGCTAATCTGTCACTGGAGGTGTGTACTCCAACTTAAATCTTTCTCTTACTGTGCCCTTTTTGATTGATTGCTTTGCACTCATTCCCTATATAATCTATTTTAAAAGGAAGTTTCTGTTTATAAAAACTAATTTGTTACCAATATTATATTTTTCAAAAAACTCAAAGAGTAGTGCTAAACCCCATTGCCTGCTCACCTGTGTGGGCTGTTTTCATCTTCTCTTTTGTTCTTCCTCTTCATGACCCTTTCTTTGCCCTTGAACTCTAGTTCTGTTTTTCTTCCTTTATCTCTTTGTCTTCTTGCCTAAATTACTTCATTTGGAACCAAAGTTTAAGGTAGTGGAAATACAGCCTGGATATATAGGTGAGAAGGAAGGCATTAGTTTAATATATTTGAAACTTGGGGAAAATACCAAGATAAATTTAGACTGAATTTCCACAAATCAGAATATGTTTACCTCCTCTTGGAGTGTGTTTCAAATAGGCCTCAGCAAGCTATCTTGTAGATTTGTTTTAAATCATGATTGTTCACTTTGATGATAACCTGAGGAAATGATACAAGTCCATTCTAAATTATTTGGATAACTACCTCATAATCATGTAAAATCTTTAGATTTTAGTGTTCTTGTTTGCTTAAGGCTTATAAGCATGTGAGTGGCAAGGATATACCTTTAATATTCTTGGGCTAATAGGAAGGAAGCAAAGGTTGAGTTGATATGCAAACACTGTCTTCCTGCCAAGTAAAGGCCAAAATGGGGTCGGAGTGGGCTTTGTGAAGGAAGATCTTGCTGTGGTTCAAAAAGAGAAAAGTAAATTACCCCAGAGCACAAAGGAAGGTAGAACTGCTAGCTTCAAAGACTAGCTTCTGGTCACTAGAACCACGTTCATATTGTAAGAAGGTATTTACTTTTCAAGATACACAAAGATATTATTGTCCCATTGCTTTGCTATTTCTAATTTCAATTGTATTTGCTTTCTAGTTTTGTTGGTACTTAATTTTAATCAGGAAGAACCTATATTTAGCTTTATAATTTTATAAATTCAGTTACTATTAGAAAATATGCTGTGTAAGTTAACTGGTGGCACACTAAGAAGATAACTTGTGGTAGCTTTTAAGCAGATAGTGTCACCTGTTTTTGGCATCTGAGGACACTCCCCTTGCTCTAGTGTAATGGCCTCTGGTCTAGGTTCCTCATGGCCCTCAGCTGCTCCAGGCTTACCACATGTAGTCAATTTGGACGTGATGCGAGCTGGGGAAATAGAAAGAGCAAAGGCTGGTGCTGTGAATCAGCGTGAGGTGATGAGCATAGCACTGAAGTGAAAAGGAAAGACATAATGAGAAAACCAGAAGTTCTGGAATAAAGGTTTTATTTATTAAATAGATTTGGGGGAATACTAGGAGATAATGGAGGCTTAACATTTATATCTAGGGCTCTTCAGCTTTGTAGCTACAATTCTGTTCAACTGCTACAATCAATGCCCAAGTGATCTTGGAGGCAGTTTGTATTCAGAAGCAATTTATATTCAATAGAGATAAAATTGACTTTAATAAAAATATAAGAAACATTTTTCCTAAGCAAGGTTCTAACAGTAATGGTGAGGAACATAAACACAAATGTCTGCCCTCAAAGATTTAACGTATACATAAATATGTAACTTCAACATGATGAAACATCAGTAATAATAACTATACTCCAAACAGCTAGTATTTACTAAGCAATAATTATACTCTGTACTGGCTGCTTTGAATGTATTACCTTACTCAGTGTTCACAAAATCTGATGAGGTAGGCACTCTTCACATCCTCACTGTACTGATGAAAAATTAAGGGTTTCATAGGTATTTTATAATGGGCCTGAGGCAATCATGCTATTCATTGGTTTATGTCTGAGTGGAGAACCCGCTCCTTTAAAAGGAAGTACCAGCCTGGTACAGAGCGAGAAGAGGGTTAAAATCACTAATTCTGGGCTTCCCTAGTGGTGCAGTGGTTGAGAGTCCGCCTGCCGATGCAGGGGACACAGGTTCGTGCCCTGGTCCGGGAAGATCCCACATGCCGCGGAGCAGCTAGGCCCATGAGCCATGGCCGCTGAGCCTGCGTGTCCGGAGCCTGTGCTCTGCAACGGGAGAGGCCACAACAGTGAGAGGCCTGCGTACTGCAAAAAAAAAAAAAAAAAAAAAAATCACTAATTCTGATTTAGGGTATTAAGTCAGAGATTTTCTCATGTATTTATTTTATATTCCAAAAATACTTAATGTGTGCCTAGTTTGAACAAGGTGATGACTGTAAATAAGGGAACACTTGATGAAGTGAAGAAAGGCCATCACATTTAAGCTGAGTTTTGAAAAATAGGTGAAGTATTGATGGTTGTGGAGGATCCGTTATATAAGCCTAGAAGGATAGAATAGAAAAACAGAGACATTAAAGTCCAATGGGGAAATGGCAAATACCCCAGTGTGCATCTAGTACAATAATTTTCAAAAATGAGGCTGGAAAATTAGGATCAAGTTGAGTTTAGGGAAGCTAGCCAAGAGCTATACAAGATTTTAGGAAGAAACTACTAGTATTGCTATGATTGGTTCTGAAACATGTTTTTGGTGTAAACGCGTGTGTGGAGGGGAAAACAGACATATAGGTACATCCATTTTGAGACTGTGGCAAAAGTTGAGTAGTGTCACATGCTGAGAACCTGGACTGATAGTGAGGGAAAGATACTGAGTACTGTTAAAAGTTCTCATAACAAACAATAAGAAAATTACATCTAAATTTCATAAACCACTAGATGACATACACTGACATGATGATACTCTTTAAACTCCCCAATGAAAAGATGGTTTCCCAATTGTCTGGGGACAATTAGATAAACATGTTTTGTAGCATACTGTGGCTTACGCACATTCAATTTTCACTGCTAAGTCTACAAATAAGCTGAATTTATACTGTGCATAAAACATTAAGCTACCATATGCAAAGTTATGCGAATTTCTCACCCACAGTGTATAACAAAAACATGGTTTCTCCACACTTGTAAATCCAGAGAATGCTATTTTGTTAATGCATATGTGAAAGCAGTTCAAACACACTTTGTTTAAAAACTAAAAATAAGAAAACACAAATAACTAAACAAAAAGAAACAAGATGTAATATATTGTACTTAGAAATAGTAATTTTTAAATGAAAAATATCCATGCTTTAATATTAATTTCATTACTATGTTATAGCTTTTACTGATTTTGTGAAATTTTTATGCAGATGATGTATCCAATTTATCCCGTGTTATTCTGCCCCATTTCCATCCTGCTGTAACTACTCTCCATAATTTTTTCATTAATTTTATTACTATTCATGACTCATCGTTGACATATTTGATGGTTTTATGACTGTTATAGCATTTTGTATTTATAACCCTGTGATGAAGGTGTTATCTCCATTTTTCATTTTAGGGAACTATGTCTCAGAGAGAGTCAACAATCTACCCATCATCACACAACTAGTAAATTTGTTGTCATAACCGTCAATAACATACGACCTTCCTAGTGACATCAATATTAGTCTCATAGTGTACCAACACTGTAACATCCTCCTTGGTAGGATGCTGTCCCATGTGCGTTTTTTTGTTAGTTTTTTTTTACTGTGGTAAGAATACTTAACACAAGATCTGCTCTCCTAACAACTTTTTAAGTGCACAATTCTGTACTGTTAACTACAGGCACAGTGTTGTGCTGCTGATCGCTAGAACTTACCCATCTTGTGTAACTGAAACTGTATACCCATTGAGCAGCGACTCCCCATTTTCCCCACCTCCAACTCCTGACAGCCACCATTCTCTTCTCTGATTCTGTGAGTTTGACTGTTTTAGATTCCTCACATATCTGGAATCATGTAGCATTTGCCCTTCTGTGCCTGGCTTATTTTACCTAGCATAATATCCTTCAGGTTCATTGCAACAATATTTACAATAGCTAAGATAGAGAAGCAGCCTAAATGTCCATCAGCAGATGAATGGGTAAAGAAAATGTGGTGTCAGATGCAATGAAATGTGATTAGGCCTTAACAAAGAAGGAAATCCTGCCATATTCAATAACATGCACTATGTGTTCATTAATACTCAGGTGTAAACACTCTCAAAATAGTGAATTTCAAGTAAAATGAATTACAACTTGCATTAGTAGGAACCTACTTAAAAGAAGCATTAAGTTCTCGGTGCTGAAAATGTGACAGTGACTGTCAACTTGGTAAAATGGCAGTGGCAAATTCATGGCGTCCTTTAAGAGGATATGATAATATAATCTGGAAGTCATGTTTCAATAAAAGAAGTGCTTGGATACCCACAAAACAGTTACTTTCTGTTTCTACTAATTCCCTCTCTGTGTAAGAAAGGTGTTGAGCAAAAATAAACAAAACCTGCCTACTGGTATTTCCACTTAGATGCACAGGAGAGTTCAGATATGTTTTACAATCAAAGAGAGTTGTAATTCTTTTTTTTTTAAATTTATTTATTTTTGGCTGTGTTGGGTCTTCGCTACTGTGTACGGGCTTTCTCTAGTTGCGGTGAGCAGGGGCTACTCTTCGTTATGGTGCGCGGGCTTCTCATTGCGGTGGCTTCTCTTGCTGTGGAGCGCGGGCTCTAGGCGTGTGGGCTTCAGTAGTTGTGGCACGTGGGCTCAGTAGTTGTGGCTCGTGGGCTGTGGAGCGCAGGCTCAGTAGTTGTGGCACATGGGCTTAGTTGCTCTGCAGCATGTGGGATCTTCCCGGACCAGGGCTTGAACCCATGCCCCCTGCATTGGCTGGTGGACTCTTAAGCATTGTGCCACCAGGGAAGCCCAAGAGTTGTGATTCTTTTTTACGCAAAAGGGATAACCAGAATCTGTAGCATTAATATATAGAAATATATTTGAAATAGATTTCTTAAAATATATATATATATTTTTTAGATGTTGGGGGTAGGAGTTTATTAATTTATTTATTTTTGCTGTGTTGGGTCTTCGTTTCTGTGCGAGGGCTTTCTCTGGTTGTGTCAAGTGGGGGCCACTCTTCATCACGGTGCGCGGGCCTCTCACTATCGCGGCCTCTCTTGTTGCGGAGCACAGGCTCCAGACGCACAGGCTCAGTACTTGTGGCTCACGGGCCTAGTTGCTCCATGGCATGTGGGATCCTCCCAGACCAGGGCTCGAACCCGTGTCCCCTGCATTAGCAGGCAGATTCTCAACCACTGCGCCACCAGGGAAGCCCCTTATTTCTTAAAATATTTTAAAAATTAAAGTTTCTCAATTCTCATTCAAAGTAAGTTTAGCAATGAAACATGCCCTTTTACTATTTCTCAATATTTTGATCACGTAATAAATATTTTAAGAACACAGAAGAATCTGGATATTACTATACATAGAATTTTAGATTAATAAACAGAAAATACTTAATTTTACATGGCACACAAATTATTAAATAACAGAAAGTTGGTATAGTCTTTATTTCATTTTCCTTAATGTAAATGGGCCTTATCAAGCTATCTGCCTGTGAAGACATTGAAATATTAACATATTTTTAAAAAGCTACATTTTTACTCAAAATTAATTTTGTACTTAGGAGTCTTTAGAGTTTCCAGCTAGAATAAATGTATTTGGATACATATATATTTATGTGAAAGGACATCTTTTAATCATTGCCTCAAAAATTGAATGATATAGGCTTTCAGCTTTCACTTAACACAATTATTTCTATCTTTGCCTATTTTATTCAGATACTTCAGTAATTTCAATCCATTCTTATAGAAATGATAGAAAATTTGGTATTAGTACCTGAGTACAGTTTTGAGATTTATATGTTTACATGCAGGAAATACATTGTTTCAAATTGTCAGAAATCAAACCACATAGAATCACTACTTTCCATTTTTATTTTATTTTATTTTTCCTGTCTGCCGTTTTAATTCGATTGTGCATCTCCGGCCACTGAAAGCAATGTCAGGAATTGCTGAGTGGTTAAAAAGGGAGTCAAATGGGATCTAAAATCAATCCACAGGTCTGTCACTGATTCATTGTGTGACTTTTGCTGCCACTGAAATGACATTAAAATGGTCTCCTCAACATTTTTATACCTCAGGATTTCTCTTGTGATAAATAAATACCTATCTAATATGCATTATGGATATATACTTTAAAAAGTAGGTGATGATGAAGAACTACAAGACTAGCTTCTGTTTTAACAAGTTATCTCACTTGAATTTACCACAAAGCTTTATACAGAGGCTAAAAGTCTGGATATTTCTAGTGTTGCAAATGGGGTTTTGTATACATGCCAGGGTTCAAGCTCCTTTTAAGTGCTTTTATCCTGGCAAACTTTTCTTCTTTTGATTTTATTTTGTTGGTATTTAATAGCTGTTGTACTACATATTTAAATTAACCTGGAAAGGATGGATGTTTAGTGTCCCATATTGACTTGCCCTTTGCTGGCCTAAATCTCGGAGGCAAATGGAAGATTTGCAGGGAGGAACACCTATTCGCTGTATTATGTCATGCTAGATAGCCGTCCGAGGTACTAGGTACCTTAACACTACGTCAAATTTTTGCACATTTTTCCTAACAACAGTATGGAATTTTTAAACGTTCATGTTAAGATTGCACAGTCTCTTAGACATATATTAATTTTTTTCTAGAATAAGATGTAATAACTTATCTGACAGAGGAATAGGAAAATATTATGCCATTGATAAGCAAAATATTTCCATTTTTACTATGCAAACGACCAGAAAACTAGATGTGAACTGACACCCCTTTGTTCATAAATTCATCAGAGGCAATCAATAGTTTCCAGTCTCCTTTTTTTTAAATAAATTTATTTGTTTTATTTATTTATTTTTGGCTGCGTTGGGTCTTCATTGCTACACGTGGGCTTTTCTCTAGTTGCAGAGAGCGGGGGATACTCTTTGCTGCGGTGCGCAGGCTTCTCATTGCGGTGCGCAGGCTTCTCATTGCCGTGGCTCCTTCTGTTGCAGAGCACAGACTCTAGGCGTGCAGGCTTTAGTAGTTGTGGCTCGCAGGCTCTAGAGAGCAGGCTCAATAGTTGTGGTGCACGGGCTTAGCTGCTCCGCAGCATGTGGGATATTCCTGGACCAGGGCTCGAACCCGTGTCCCCTGCATTGGCAGGTGGATTCTCAACCACTGCACCACCAGAGAAGCCCTCCAGTCTCTTGAGTAAAATCAACTTCAGGTAAAATGAAAAAACAAAATGAAATGATGTGTTTGCCGCATGGATGACAAAAATGTAATCCCATTCACTTTTCTACCTTATACTACTCAAGAGTCTGAAAATTTTAATAAGCTCCTAAGAAAGAAATGAAAAGTACTTTTCAACTGTGCTGCTAAGAAAAATATTTTGATCTGGAAGATTTTAGTACAAAAAATTAAGTTGGAAGATTTGATATCCACAAGACTACTGAAGCCCAATACCATCCTAAGCAGAAAGCTCAGCAATATCTGATACCTTACTTTTTTTTTTGATATCTTACTTTTTAAAAAATGATGTGTCCAGGGCTAACCTCTGACCACAATTTCCGTGAATTTTTGCTTAAAAATACATGTTTATAAAATACTGTATCTTACAGTTACTGCATAGCTCCTCTAATTCCTATCCTTCATTTCATAATATAGGAAATTTAAACTCAGATTGCTTAAATAGTATTCTCAAATCCCATGGCTACTTAGTGGTAAAAGCTGAACTTAAACTCAGCTCTCCTGACAGCCGATTCAGAGTTCTTGCCATTGCACTACATTGCCTTCACTCTCACTATCAAACATGGAAAAGGACGTGAAAGGTACAATTTTTCATTTACATCAAGCTGTTTATAAGTTTTTATTAAAATAAAGTGAATAAGTAAATAACATTAGATAATTACTTTTAAAATATAGTTTTACTTTATTTCTCCATGCATTCATGGTCTGATTATAAACTATATAATGTAATGTCAGGGAAAAATTGTATGATTTCTTTTACAAAATAATATTTCCTTATTCAAAATGAGTCAATTGTTTCTTCAAAATAGATAAAATTTGAATGTTGTTTCAATACTTTATACTATTTTCCTTTATTCTCATTAAGGTAGCTAGATTAAAGATGATTTCTATTAGTTGAAACAGTCAACATATATCAAATATTATCAAAGAAAATAATTGAAACATTAGGAAGGCAACCTGAACACTGTGAACACCAGAATCATGCAAAATGCACCCACACACCTCTGCATACAATGGACAAGAACGACTAAACTCTTTGATCTCTCCTGGATGACATGAAAGAGTAAAAGGGGGGGAAAAAGCAGCGTCTGTTAGAAAAAGTTTAATGAAAAGGGTGGAGACCAGCTGAGTGTTGACATAGAGCATGAGAAAAGAAAAAGAATGCAGAAACAAATTTATAGTGATAGACTTCAATAGATCCAAAGAAAGCCTGATTTAGAAAAAAGATATTAAAATAAATGCAGTTTGATTTGTATGTAAAATATTTATAATTCCTGTAGTGAGTTCTCTACCAATGTTTTCAATAGGAAAAAAATATATATATTACATATGTATATAACTTTTATATATAAAACTATATATTCATATTATATATGTGTGTGTGTTTATAACCATAGTGATGACAACATCTTAGACAAAAATGTGAAGGTGTAATATAAGGAATGTAAGTCAGTTTAAACTGCCTGAACATATATTGTAAATACAAATTTTAGTCTATTTTTCCTTTAACTTAAGGAAGTTGTGGGAAAAGTGGGGGTTTTGAAATGGATCAATTCTACAGGGATAGAATTTGCCTAGGCGTTGTCCATCATTCAACTGCTGCAACTATCCAAAGCAAAAATATTTTATCAGTACTTTATAAATTTGGGCGACTTTCAGGCTTGTGAGTTTTTGTATCCCAAAGGGTGGTGGTGATGGTTTTTCTTTTTTATGATTGGCATCATATGCTGTTATAGGTATAGATTCTGCTATCATGTGATTTAGTATTGTCTAGGATTCTGACTGTTACACCAGCCGTTCCCAACCTTATGTCTGGTAGATGACATGTACCTATGTGACATTCTCTCCTGGGCACACCCATCATTATATGCATAAGAATATTCTGAAATATGAGCAGCTAAAAATAATGACATCAGAGCCTTAACTTTGAAAAATGATGACATAAGAGCCTTAAGCTTGAACTGGCCATAGTTTCTTTAAAATAATAATAAAGTAAAAAGAAAACTATTGAAAATGTACATATTTAAGTTCAGGGAAGGAAGCCATGTTTGAGGTTAGAGAAAGTGAATCATGGGCAAAAATGACAAGAAACCATGATCTTAGATGTGTGAGAAAGTATTTAGGAAATATGAAAAGAAAGATATTTGCCTCTACGATCATGCCTGTATGTAATAGACTAAGTGGACTCTTCTGCTGGACACCAGACAAGCTGTGTAAAGGTCACCATGACTACAGTTCCACTTGGTGAAACAATGCTGTTAACTCAGATCCTGCCCCCTCCCTGCTGCTCACCACTTGGCCTGTCCAATCAGGTTATCACACTGAAGCCAGAGCAATCTTCTCAGGAAGCAAACAGTAGCCCATCACCTCTGTTTAAAGATAGAAACTAGGAAAATCTGCTTTTTGGTCTTGGTCCTTTCTATCTTGGAATCCTTTTCTGGACCTTTATCCCCTTACCCTCTACTAACATTCTGGAGTTCCTTTTCTTCTTCTGGTTCCTTTAATTCCCTGTCTCTTTTCTTTTAGGTCTTTGCACTTACTGTGCCTATTCCTTGGATCCCTTGGATATTTGCTTTAATAAATCAATCTCATCCTTCTGATTCCCAACTCAAGCATCACTTCCTTAGAGCAAGTTTCCATCACTTCTCTTGTATTGTAGATACTACTACTATTAAATATGCTCTCATAGCAACACAGGTGAAAAGGCAGACAAATAGATGCATATATTGTGTTAAGTCCTATAATAGGGATTAGAGAAATTTATCTGAAATAGGATATATATTTGCAGGAAGGATTCACCTTATAAACTCTGAACTGCTAAGGGTCATTTCTTCATCTCTCAAGGGTTAATTGTGATAAACAATTGTGATTCTTTTGTGCAAAAAGCCACAGGGTGTAGATCAGAATGCGGACCTGAAATAAACATCCCCAGCCAGTTTGAACCCTTGAATAACACCAAATAGTCTCTTTTTTAAAATGTGGGTACTCCATATTTTAATAAAAGCCATTTTATAAATTTGACATATATCACCATTTTCACATCAGGAATAATCCATATTGATTAACATACAAGTATGCTCAAATTTTAGCACTTTTGTTTTTTTTTGTCATTGGTATAATTGTTTTATCTCTCATATGCATAAGACCCTAAGCAGAGAACAGATTTAAGTAAAATTTTCACTGTAACGTTTGATCTGCAGTTGAAGGTTATTCTGCTGTCAGGGCCCTTATGTAGCAAAGTCAGAAAAGAAGTAGATGAAGGATACACATGACCAAACTTAAAGGAGGGAAGGGGGCCTAAGAGAAGAAAGGAATGAAGTAATATGCCTCCAAATCCATTTTGTTAAAATAGGTTGAGCTAACAGTGAAATTTATTGCATAATAACAGTAATGATAATAATATATCTATTAATTTTTATTTTGGGCCCTTTGTTTAAAATAGAATAGAAATTCTTGGCAGATTTCAGTGCTCTGAATCAAGTATGACACTTAAGATTCTGTGAGTGCTGTCACTTGTAATGTAACATAACGTTTATGTTGACGTCTACATTTCTGTCCTGAAGACTAACACAGAGGAAGCAATAAATATAATTAGCAATGTAATGTTCAGCAGCAGCTTTTCCTGGCAGTGTAGGGAAGTGGGAGTTTTAAGGTGAGAGGGCCAAAGAGACAAGGGGAGGGCAAAGGCAGAAATATGTTCACGCTAACATTAAAAAGATAATAACTGAAGGTAGCATTACCAGAAAACTGCGCGCTCCATTGTTTGAGTTTCGAATTAAAGCTCTCTGAGGATAAAGGCAAATTCTATTTTGGTCAAAGAATTGCCTTTCATCTCCCCCCATCAGGATGTAATTGGCAGGAGATGACACAACCTGCTTAACAATCAGGTATTTCAGAGGTTCCCAGTTGACAGTGAGCAAGATTCCCTTGACTCTCCTTAAATGCCTTTTTTTTCCTCTTTGTGAACAGCATGTATCTGGCATCTGTAAAACATTAATTCACTAATATTCTCAGAGAGTAGACCGTGGGTTGACAAGAATTCCAACTTTAGAATTTAGCAGAGTATACAAAGTTATGAAAAAATGTAGCCTGCGTGTCCATCTCTTGGGAAAAATGAGACATTGTAATATTATGGCATTTAATTGTGTTCATAATATACTGATTTAAATTCTAGAGAAATCATCTCAGAATTCTATAATGTTTGGCAGGTTAGAAAAAAAGAACATTATAATAAAAATCACTGCCTATTTTTGACAAACTGAAAATGACAGACTCTTCTGAGTTATTAATAGATCAATAAATTTCTGGATATTCATTGTGAGGAAAGTATGAAGATATTGCCCAAAACATGGAGTCAAAGCAGTTTTCCCTAAGCCTGACTGACTTTTTAGAAGCCACTTTGGATTAACCATAGTGTTAGCTAGATTAAGGTTTAATTTTATCATTTTACCTCAAAGGGATATTGTGATCAAATGTGTTTTACCTAGTAAGGCATTCTGCCTAATAGATTCTGAATTGTACCAGTAAATACTACTTATTCTAATTCTCCTCCCATTTCCCCAGCCCAACACTCTGATGATAAGGTGTGTACTTTCAGTTTGGAGGTTTTTTATTCAGATTAGATCTGAAATATAAAACATTTTGTGTAAAAGCATACTCTTTTTATCAGTCTACACAGTTTTCTACAGCGCACAGTGTGACATACTTTAGACACTTGATAATATTTGTTAAGTAAATGAATAACCACTAGTAGCATAATTATTGTGACATTAAAAGTATCACCTTTAAATACCCTTTTTTTTTTTTGTTTTTTTTTTGGCGGTACGTGGGCCTCTCACTGCTGTGGCTTCTCCCGCTGCAGAGCACAGGCTCCGGACCCGCGGGCCCAGTGGCCATGGCTTACCGGCGGCATGTGGGATCTTCCCGGACCGGGGCACGAACCCGTGTCCCCTGCATCGGCAGGTGGACTCTCAACCACTGCACCACCAGGGAAGCCCATCCTTATTTTTAATAGGAAAACAATCAGTTAATATCATGCATTCAGTCCCACTTTGATTTATTCTGTTGGCTTCTAGGTGTAAGCTTAAATTCTATTTTGCATTTATTTGTTCAACTCTGTGTTGTGTGTTTCCTTTTCTTTGCATTTGGGTTAAATCTTTCCTCCTTGCAGAGAAAACATGCTATTGCCATGCTGTAGGCTATTTCTGCGCATATTTAGGCAAGTCATCTGCAAACATTGTGTTACCTGTCCATTGTTTAAGGAGCAAATGTTAAAGCATACATGTTTCAGGAATGGAATGGAGGATACATCATGATTTAGCAACCGTTAGTACTCTGATTGTCAAATTCCTAAATTTTTATTAAACACACATGTTGATTTTTTCCTTTGAGATAGTCCAACTGACTTATCCCCTGAACTTCCATGGTTTTACTTTTAAAGCTCTTACCAGGTTCTTTCCAAATCAAACTTTAAATTCAAGAAGTGCGTGCACTCACACCTCCACTGTAATCTAAAAAGTAAAAACAATCTTTTATAATATTTGTATTATTTTATTACCCAGAGAATATATGAGATCAAACTTCAAAATCTTTCAAATATTCACAAACATAATTCTCTTGTTTATTTCTTATAATAGGACAGATCTAACTTCAGATCCTTCCTAATATAATAATAATGAGTTTTACAAATATATTGTCCTAAGAATGAATGTTTTAAATGTCTTATTTATTTAGTCTCTATATATCTGTTAAATATTTCAAGCTTATACAGCAATTTTGCATCATCAGTACATTTCATAACCTTTAAAACTTAGTTTGATAACACAGAAGGTTTCCTTGCTACTTCATAAATCTAGGTATTTAAAGTAATACCCAGTATACTTAAACTATGCGTTGTTTGTATATAATAATTTTATGTGTAAGATAAATATATATAAATATAGATACCACCCTTTAGAAGCTGCATAATTATTTCTTAAAAAGTACTCATTTGTAAAATGAGCCCTATAATGAATTTACCATAAGAAATGTTAATAACTACTTTGAAGGAATGACTATGTTTCATTAGATGTATAGGTAATTTGAAATTATAACTTTATGTGATTTAGATACGTATCATTTCTGTGAAGTGATTGAAGGTTACAGACTGTTAAATGGTTATCTTTAGAACTATAATTGCACTAAATCAGTAATTTTAACCTTCTCTATTTTTATCTATGAAATAATATTTGCAGTCTGGTATATGTCAAAATATCAATAGTTGACAAGTTTTTGTAGATTTGTATATATGAAGTTAAAAATATTCTTGTTGAAGAATTCACAATTAATAAGGACTTGATTTATTTTTTAAAAAGCACAATTTGTACCAGTTATACTAATAGCAACATGTGAGGCACATATTCTTCTTCCAGTGTAGTACCAAAATGATAGCTGAACTGAGGTCTTGAGATTTCTGTTCCTATTTAAGGGGAAGTATTTTACACTACTAGGAAAACATGTTGCAGAGTGGTGCTTGAGATGAGTGTTTACATATAATTTTTCACCAAATGGTATTTTTTTTCCCTAACAGCTCTAAATTGACTCATCTTTGGGTCTTAGGAGAATTACTACTTCAGTGCCTTTTTTACTCTTAGTATAAGCTCAAAAACTATGCAAATAACCTTAAATAACTTAAAAAAACCCTTTCCATTGTTTCAAATCCTGAAAAAAATAGTAGCATATAAGAACATTTAGAGCAGCAACAAAGACTTCTCACCAGCAAAAGAATAATTCTATCTTATTTACTTTTAAATTCTCAAGCTAATATTTCATATTATAGTGGTTTTCATCTTGTTGGACAGGAAGTTGGGAAAAATGAGTAGGATGGTATATTTCGTATTATTTTTCTAAGTATGTCAGATTTTATAGTCAAAGGATAATAAAATATTCTATTATCTTTAAATAGATATGAAAAATGTCTTCATAATCAGTCAGCATAAAACTCACACAGAATACCACTTGTGCCATAGTATGATAGTGGTAAATAAAATTGAACTAAGGGATCTTGCCTTAAATAACTTAGAATTTACTTAGAGACATGACATAAAACTGTCAAAGTCAAAAATAATATTTTCAACAAACAGTTTTTTGGTGCTCATTTTATGATGATACCAACTTCATGGATTTATATAGTTAAAAGATAAATTTAACATGTTTTCTGCCCTCAGGACTGCAAGGGCATTTGGGAAATAAATCATTTTTAACATACAACAATGGCCAGTTATATACAGTTATGTAGAAGGTGCCATGGAAGCCCCTATTTTGGAGTATCCAGTTTTGCCTAAGAATCTTTAAGCTACTTCCAAAACAGGTCAAGACAAGAATAGAGACATTTCAGAAAATGGGAAGAACCTTGCAAGGCACAGGGGAACAAGATTAAAACAAAATGCAGAAACATAGAGGAAGATAAATACTAGTAAAAGAATATAATACAATGCAGTAGATTTTCAGAGAACAGAGGTCAGTGGTAATGAAGTGTTCGTGAAAGATTTCGAGAGGATAGTAATAACAGTGCTAGCAATAAAACAATACTAAACTACTGTTTTGAGTTACTCCTGAACGCTTTGCTGTATAACTTCTGTTCATCTTCTGGATCTCCACTGAGATGCCCATCTCTAAGGGAAGCCTTCTCTGGCTGCTTCATTCCCAGTCTCCACCTAAGTAAAGTCGCCCTTGTATTTTTGATATACTGTCCTTTAGAAACATACATTAAAATTGCATATATATTGTATATGTGTGTGTGTATACATATATACGTATGTATAAATAGGGAATACAGACATATGTTTAATGTCTGTATCCCCTATAACACTATAAACGCCAGAACACTGATACTGTGTCTGTCTTATCTAGCTTTGCAACCACAGCTCCTGGCATGAGGTAGGATCATTGAAAATTAATGATTACATGTCCAAACACTGTGCCAAGTAGTTATCTTAGTTCATCACTCCAACAGTCTAACTAGGTGGATGGAATTTTTTTCCATTTTATAATGAGAAAAATGGGAATTAGAGGGGTTCATTGATATAGGGAATTCCAGAGTCACGTTTTGAACCCAGGTCTTTATAACTACTATAACCTCCTATTACAGTAACTGTGGTAAGTTACTTGAAAGTGAACTCTGATAATGGCCTGCAAGAGTTTGGATAAAAGGATAGAACAAGGTAAATATTTTCATTACAAAAGGAAACCAAAAAAACAAAAGATATGAAATTAATAGCAGATGCACTATTTGGGGGTATGGAGTGGGGGTAATAGAATATGCTGAATAAGCCATTTTGCATATTAGAAAATAGGAAGAAATAGAGTTGGACATTTGAATTAGTCCAAATTATGAGGAATCTTGAAAGAAAATTATATATACGAAAAAGAAAGCTACTGAGGATGGCTGAATGGGAAATTAATATAAAGAAAGCAGGTTTTATACAGCTTTAAAGTGCTAGTGAAGCATGTGATAATGCAATTGGATAAAAAGGGACAGAGCATCAAAGAAATCTAGGAAGCTAAGCACAAATCTAATCTTGATATTTTAATCCTATTGATGAAATCTAATTTTGAAAAATTGCAAACAGATAATCTTTTTTCACTGCATTAACTACCTAATACAAAAGTATGCAATCAGAAAAAGAAAAGCTTCTTCCAGTTTCGAAGAACATTTATAACATTTCAGAAGAACATTCTGAAAACCCACTATAGCATAATAACTCTTAGAAATAGTTGCAATTTAAGGAGGCATGTCCAAGCATTTCTTTAACCAGGAATCTTTGTTAAGGCTATGATGAGTTCTATTCATCCCCAAAGCTTCAATGAGCTATATCAAAAAGCAAGAAAATGTGATTCTTTAAAAAAAAAAAAAAATTACACATTTTAGTTCAGCAAATTCATTCGTTTATTAATTCATTCATTCTTTATTTAGGAGTGATGTTCTGTTTCAGAAATTATACTGGAAGAACTAGGAAAATATAGAGAGATCAGCTTACAAGAATAGAGGGGAAAGAAAACAAATTATTAAATAGAGTTTTATGGATTCTGATTGAGGAATATGCACCAGGTGCCAGGGAACGGTTTGTATGTTAAAAGGTGGTAGACCATACAAGGTGGTTTGGAGAAGGTGAGGCCAGAAGCAGGGAAACCGTTGAATGTGGCTGCCAGGAGAGAAGAGATAAGGGCCTACATTTGGGTAGCTGCAGTGAGATAGATTCAAAGTAAATTTTTAGTATATATAGAAGCTGAAGGTAAGACAGGGAGAAATATAGGAGAAATGCCTATCATAACAAATATGAAGATGAACATAATAGAAAAAGAATTAAGTGATATAGAAGAGGTAGAAGCAAACTTTTCTCCATGTTTTGTGAGATAAATGCCTGTGAAGATGGTAGATGTGTTGTCTTCTAGAATGATATGCAGGTTCACTAAAGGGCTAAAGAAGGGAAACTGTGGTCAGTTCTACTGGAAGGTAAGTCGACGTTAGTTCATGGATGATGTGGATTGCCCTTAGTTTATTTTCTATATCAGAGACAGTGTGAATAATGAAACTGACAAGGTTTCCCACTTTCCTCTTGTGCTAGAAAGTTCTGAACCAAAACCGTGGCCCGTCTTAAGCAGGTGTATTGATGAATGTAGTATCTCCTTTTAGCCCTGTTACTGGCCCAGAGTAATATCAGCCCTATTGCCCTTTCTGCTTGCCACATCTTAATTTATGCTACTTTGTCATATCCTATGACACTTGAAATCTGTTCTGGAAAATATATGGTGTAAATGCATTTGTATTTATTTCTGTAGCACTGCATGGATGATGGCTTAGAAGAAATAGATAATACATGTGGAAGACCAGTTAGATGATTGCATAGCCAACATTTTAACGGTAAAGGTAGAAGAAAAAACTATAAGAGCTTTTTTGGTTAAAGGATAAACAAATTGATAATTGATAGTTAGTAAAGAATACGTGAAACTGATAAACCAAGGTATGTTCTGGGCTTTGAACATGTGTAATAATGATGATTTCATTGATAAGATTTGGAGCATCATTAGGAGAATTGGCTTGATTATAGGATGCTGGTGTTAAGAGAGAACTTGCAGTGCTTGGTTTCCACTCTATCAATGTTATGATTTGGATGAGACATCGAAGCAGTATGTCACTTAGGCAGATATTAAGCTGAAGGGAAAAAAAGAGTATAATGTAGACGAGGGAGTTGTGACAGTGAAGTTTTGAGTGATGATTAAAGGGAAATAAAATATAAAAAAGCCAAAGACTAAACTTCAATGAAAGTACTTTTGGTGAAGTTACATAAGAAATGATGAAGAAAAAGGAAACAGACAGGGGTAGAACAAACACAGAACAGAGTCAAAACAGAAAATCTTACCTTGTAATAGGCGCTCAGAATTTCCATAGTCAGTGAAAATGCCAAGGAACAACAACAACAAAAAGCCTTGGGAAAACTCCAGGGGAGTTGGAACAAGGAAGTCATTGGTGTTTATGGCCTTATAAGTAGAAGAGTGGGAATGGAATTCAGAATAAAATGTTAACATGGAAGGGATCGTTGAGAACAAGGGATAAGAATAAAACAATTTACATGTGAAATTTGGAATATGTGAAAGGAATCAAATTCAAGGCAGTGTCAGTCAACAAGAAAAACAAATTGTGCAGCCAGCCAAATTTATCTTTATGTGTCTAAAATATATTTCCCAATTAATCCTTGGGAAAAAACAAAACTTATCTCTTTTTCTCAGGTCTATCATGTGTTACACAGTCCCCTGGTTATCATTTTGAACATGTGAAGAAACAAGACAACTTGTGGTAGAACAAGATTAGAAATAATAGCTCCTTGTTCCCAGAAATTTTTCTCAGTATACAAACCACAACTTTTTTGGTATGAATTTTTACAATCACACATTTCATGTAGCAGTACCTGAACAGTTAAGCCTATCTTCTACTATAATACCTTGGCCATGAACATAATTATTGTGAATTCCAGCTCTGTTAATTATTAGTTGTACCCCCTGGAGCATAGGCATTCTCCTTAACTGTCAAGTGAATAAAATAATATCTGCCTCCTAGCAAGTTTGTGGGGAATATAAATATGATTTGAAAATAACAATAATAAATCTAATAGCAAAGAGTTTATATGGTCCAGTCACATAGGAGAAAACAGCTTTAGGTGAAAGTCAGAGTCACACAACTACAGAGCAGCAGAGCCTGGGCTCAAACCCAGAGACTGTGAAAGTAGCCGGCACAGGACTCGCATCTTCCTATGTTCTCAACTTGTGCTGCTGTAATTTAATGCTAGTATCAGAGAGAGGGCAGGCAAAGGGGACCGTGGTAATAGTAATTGTAGTAGCCACATCAATAGCAGCAGGCTTTGATGTTCACCCTTTGGTTCTGCAAAGTGATCACACAGAGCACCTACAATTTATAATAGCTATAGGGCTAGGAAAACAGTAAAAACAGCATTGCTCTGGCCTCTTCCCTGATTCTGTGTGGCACCTGTGTTTGGGCACTGAAGCAATTATAAAGTGCCAAACAACAACAAGATGGGAAAAATAAAACCAAAAAATTAGTGGAAGGTGAGCAGTCTGGTTTGATTATACATTTAAGGTTCAGTTGTACTTCCCTCTTCCAAAATATTGTATCAAAGCTTCTGACTCTCAACAGTCATGGCTTCATGATAATCCACTCATATGTGTCTTTTCCATTTTGCCTCTTTTATTTTTAAAAGTGCAAAGGGGATGCAAAATAGAGGATGGCTTCATTTACTTTTAAAAGGTTAAAGAAGGTACAAAAAATTAGAGTAATATAAGTGTATAGTTAAGATAAAATTAATTTTATGGTGTAAATAGCTCAACAAATTTATTTCATGTTTTCTAATTATTTTTTCTCTGTTAAATGTTATTGGAATTTTATCTACAAAAAATTCCAGATTTCAGATTTTCCAATTGTGCTACAGTTTATAACTTTAGCACATGATTCAGGATATTCCTCAACTTAGTTCCTATCGTATTTTCTCCTTTCTTGATCATGCAGCAGTTTTCCATTTCCATCTGTGTTCACTCAGTGCCCTCATCTCAGCCCACCAGTTACTTTTCCCCCCCAGAACAGTGTCTAAGAGTTTACGATCAGTTTCAAAGCTCTGTGTAATGTGATATCCTCCTACATCTATGCTCTGTGTAATGTGATATCCTCCTACATCTATGTTCTCATTTCCTAGACACCCCCTCTCATCCTCCCTTTGCTCCTCCTAAACTTCAATACAGTCCATTCGTGCAGTTAGCCAAAAAAAAAAAAATCCACATGTAGCATCCTCCCTCACTAATACTGACATATTCTTATCCTTTATTCTTAACATCCCTTGAGAAACCCACATGGTTAGGCATCACATTTCATAGGCATTTTTAGGTTTCAACATACTGTAACTTTATTTTTCCTAATGGCATTGTCTTTGACAATTATAATATCAGTGAATAGTGAAAACCTCACAAGCAGGTTTCCAGAATATTGGACAGTCTGTATCTATAAAGACAAAAGTAATTCACCTACTGTTGAGGACAGATTCCTACTTTATTTTGCTTATATTCAGAAATTTTGACTTAAGATATGGGATATATGAAGCAAATGGGTGCTGTGGCTTTTTATTAACCAGCTGGAAAGCTGCCTAGTTTTCCATTTTTCCTTATGCATACTACCTTGGCATTAGCAAAATTTGAGTGTCTTCAAATAGGAGGAGCTAGATTTCTAATACATGCCATATCTGGGAGCATAAATTTAAATGATAGGAGACTATGCTCAAATTCCAGAAATGTTTAAAAACCACAAAATAACTCTCTCTAAAAAAGTATCTCGCCTCTTTTGGGAGGACTTTTTATAATACCACATAGATCAGCAACAGTTGTACAGCTAACTATTTAAGATACTAAATGAATTTTGCCCCCATATCCTTGATATTCCAAATTAGCTACGAGGCATTCTAAGCACAATGGATTTAGGGGATTATTTTATGATTTGTGGAAAATTGGAATAACCAGATCATGCCATAAGCAATTTCATCTGAATTTTTATACATTTATTCTCAACTCACTGTCTCAATTCAACTATCCAGAGAGCTGATTGGTCCCTTTAATGATTCAGATTTTCTGAGTGAAAATTTATAAAGAAACATGTACAGAATTACAATTCATTAATCAGACATAATTTCCCTACTGTGTTATTTTATTATCTAACCTAATTTTAGGATTATTTTCAAATATAAATATCATTTATCTTATAGCTACTTGATCATTTATTCAAAATACGTACAATAATCTCAAAAACTGCCTTGAAACAATAACCAGGTCATCATTTTCCTGGTCTTTATGGTTATTTTTTTAAAGCATTTTAAAGCATCAAAAGAAATAAATAATTAACACTTAGAGACTTGAAAGAGATAAAGAAATTAAGAACTGTAGCAAAACTGTGAATGATTCTATAAAATTAAATCTGACTCAAAAATCAAGCCATTAAACGTGTAACCAAATGAAATTTCATTGAAATGGTTGGTGGTTCTAAGCCTACTATATACCAACCACTTGTATGATCACTGATGCTCAGCCAAGCAGAAATCTGGACTTGAAACAGGCCAACAAAAATAAACATAAGATAAATTAGTAATGGCACTTGAAATGTAGCTTGAATTGTATATAGAATAATGTCTTTTACAGAATTAACTATGGATTTAAGAATAAATGTTGTAATAGTAACACACAAAGGTGACCATGGAAAGAGGCAGAATTATTTGGTGGAAAGGTTCTAAAACTGAGATACTAAATAATCATTTATTCTCCCTGAACTTCAGTGTTTTTATTTATTTTGATGGATTGAGTAAAATAGTAATATTAATAAATCTAGACTATCTGGAGGCCATGGTTATCCCTTATTTGAGTCAGTCATCATTTTGGTTTTATTTACATTTATTACATACAATACTAAAGAAGTATGTGTTTTTAAATAAATGTGGTTTCAAATTATTATTTAGTTAATTACATTTGTATTTAGTTGATTATTTTAGTAAATACCAGTAAAAACATGCATATAGTAAATAGATATGGTGAACCATCTCTTATAAGGTGATCATAATTTAATACCCTTGTATATAAATATAGAAAATGTTATCAGAAATTGGTTTATTTACCAAAATAATTTTAAGTAATTAGATTTCAATCAAATTTGGAACTCCTTCGCATTTTGACATTCTTTATAAATGTTTTTATGTGTTTCTGTGATGTCGTATCCTACTGATTAAATTCTAATATCAAATTTTAAGGATGAAACCTCTCTTTTGAATATAACTATAATGACACAGTAATGAATAGCACTAGCAATTGACGTTATATATTATTTAAATGATCCTGTACACTTCAGACAAGATTTGACTCTGTACTTTTAGGTATGGATGACTACTTTGAGAGCATGCCACCTGCAGTGTTTTAATACAGCCAAATTTAGTTTTTCTATCCATGTGCAGGTTTTGGATGGCTTGAATTTCTTGTTAGACTTCATAACTGGTTGATATAGGAATTCCTTGAGCTCAAAAGCTAATACCACTATGGACTTTACCTGTAGAATTTTTTATAATCAAGATGCTCCTAGATTTTCCTTGGTCATATCTTAAAAAGGACCTCAGGACTAAATTCTTACAAGATTTAATATAGTATAACCTTTTCTTTTTAAATTAAGGAACAGCACTTGTATGCAAGATTAAAAATAAAGATGACCCCAAAAAAGTATTTCTTTTTCAAATAGTCTTTTTTTTATTTAGTAATACAGGATTCTTCACTGATAACAATAATATTAGAAATTACCTAAATTTCCACTCCACAGTGTACCGACTGCCATTTTCATTATCTTTTACACTCTTTTGTTATCATCTTGAGTTCTTTCCACTTTGCCCTTCCTGCTGCTCATCCTTGTTATATAGCTTTGTATCTAGAATTCAGCCCAAATAAATAATTCACAATTTGAAAATGAATGAAACATATGTAATATATTCTAGTCTTTCAAGAGCATATACTTCTTGCCTCTCTATACATCTCTTCATTTTGAATTTGTATACTACAAAGTATGTAGGAATATATGTCATAACTTACAGTATTTAATTTTATACTACTAGTATTTATTTATTTTATACTGCTAGTATTTAGTATTTATTTCATACTGCTCTCAGTCTTTATGTGTTACTTTCTCTCCACATCTAAAATTTTATAGTTCTTAATGACAGGGATTAAAATATATTTTTTAAGAGTAATAAATAGGCATTAACAATGGGCTAGTGCTATTCATTACTGTTGGCATACAACAGTAGCATGGATAATTAAGATGATGATAAAATAATTTTAAGGAAGCAGCATGAAACCAAAACTACAAGGCAAACTGAAAAGCTACCCCAAAAGGTAGACTCCTTTTTTAAGTATTTTTCTTCTACCACCATGGGGCAAGCCATCCTCAATCTTGCTCTCAGTGTTAGAAAGAAAAAGCAATGAAGAGGGCAGAAATTAAAACAGAGAACCTTTAGTCAATCTCATAATTAAAAATGAAAAATAGTGTTTTGTTCTCTTAACCTTTAAAATATACAATATAGTTTGTGTGCATCTGTATGTTTAAAAAATTGTAGGGCTTCCCTGGTGGCGCAGTGGTTGGGAGTCCGCCTGCCGATGCAGGGGACACGGGTTCGTGCCCTGGTCCGGGAGGATCCCACATGCCGCGGAGTGGCTGGGCCCGTGGGCCGTGGCCGCTGGGCCTGCGTATCCGGAGCCTGTGCTCCGCGGCGGGAGGCCACAGCAGTGAGAGGCCCGCGTATCGGGAAAAAAAAAAAAAAATTGTAAACCTAGTATCATGGTTAAGAAGTACCTTAAAATATATGTAATATTAAGTCATATATATATATTTATATGTAATATATAATATATGAGATCAGATATATAGAATATATGTAAATGTGTTTATATGTACATATATGCATTCATATTTATAACTACATACCCATATAAATATAATTAGTAGTCTAGCATAACTTTGTTATGCTGTCTGCATATTTCCAGTTTTTCCTTTTGTATATATATATATATACATATATATAAACATATGTATATGTTTAGGGGCTTTCTAACTGTAATTATGTATATTACCCATCAATATTGATCAAATATAAGTTTGGAAAATATTGACAATTTAAAAAAAATTAACAATGCCAAGACACTTAGAAAATACAGTTTTGCTAAATTTTTCTTTCCTGTTATTCCCAGTTCATTGTTCAGGTTGGTTCATTCTTCTAATTATGCCACAAATATATCATGTGCTTTCTTCAACTTATTAAAAACATCTCTTCATTTTGAATTTGTGTGCTACAAAGTATGTAGGGATATATGTCATATCTTACAGTATTCAATTTTATACTACTCTCGGTCTTTATGTGTTACTATTCTCTCCACACCTAAAATTTTACAGTTCTTAATGACAGGGATTAAAATATATTATTTTAAGAGAAATAAATGGACATCAGCAAGCTGAGCAAGATACTAATTGAGCTTTCAACTACTCTTAAAATAATTTATGATGACTTGTTATGTTTTCTGTAATTGAAAATGTCATCTACAATGACATAAATGTCCAGTCCACGCAAATGGTAATTTTAGGTGTAAGGTATGATTTTCAACAGCAAACATTCTAGTTAATCAAGTAGAGAAAAGTGAGTTCCCCTGGCTTCAAAGAAGATGGTGGTAACTCGGAGTTCTTTAGCTATAAGGAACTAAATTCTGGCAAAAACTGAATGAGCTTGGAAGAAGACCCTGAGCATCAGAAGAGACTGCAGCCCCAGCTGCCATCTTGATTTCAGCCTGATGAGATCTCGAGCAGAGGTTCCTGCTAAACTTTGCCCAGACTTCTGACCCACGGAAACTGGGATATAATAGGTGTTGTTTTAAGCCACTGAGTTTGTGGTAGTTTGTTGTATAGCAATAGAAAACTCATATAGGTAGATAGATAAGAAGTATTCCTTAAGAAGATGTATTTCTAAAGTAGTGTGATTGATGTTCTTGTAACAACCTAATATAGTGGCTTTTAGATTTCAGGCTAGAAAAGGATGCTTTTTACCAGTGGTGAAAATGATCTTAACCAGTGGTAGAAGAGTAAGTAATACAACGATGATTGGAATATTTGACAGCAATTGAGGGTCTAGCATTTTAGATGGTAGGAAAGGATCAATATGATATAGTGATTCCAGCTATCGGACCTACCAGGGCAGATGTGAATGTACAGGAAGGAAGTACATTTCTATATAAGAAGGTAGCATAGAAGTCTTACTGAAGAGGGAACTTGTTGAAATCTGTGTATATGTGAATTACAGATACAATGAAAGATTCACAGTAGAGACTTATCATAGACGTCAGGACAAGATAATAAGATGGACATAGAAAGCTTAAAAAAGAAGATCTCTGTTATAAAATTAACCCAGGTTCTAGAATGTGGTAGAAAGTCTCAACAGTAACTGAAGACAAAATGAGGTTATTTTTTGGATAAAAGATCATTTCCTAAAACAGTTGGTTTAGGAATCCACATGGAATTCCTGGTTAGGAATTTTCTAGTTGGGAAAAACAGAGTCCAAGAAAACTGCCATACAGCTTATCAAATTTTATAAAAGACAGCTGTAACAAAATGTAGTTCTTAAATGAAATTATAATATAAAATTTATGTAATTAGAAATTCTTAAGAAACACAGAGAGGACAGGGTGCACAGCCTCAGACCCATGCAAGCAGAATTTTGGAGCTGAGTTCCTTGCATAAAACCAGGAGCTGTGAAAGACAGATGCACCTATCCATGAGAAATGGAATAAAAATGTATTGCTCACCAGCCAGAGGAAGCAGCAATAAATGGATATGATATATTCTAAGGTTCTTGCATTGTCTGGAAAGTAGTAAGTCATAAAAAATAAATAAAAATAAACCAAGTAAAAATGCTTGATTTATTCTAGGTTGTGTAATTATAATTGTTTGATAACAAAAAAATCTTGCTTTATAGCCAGAAACTGACTTCTACCAGTGAGAGAGATACATTTATAAATAATACAAGTGTTCACTATAGTAGATTAGAAATAACGACCCAAAAGTCAACTCAACATGTGATATAGAATGTCTTCCTCGTCATTAATTTGAAAGCAAAAGAAGCCACCCAATATCTGGGTACTTCTCTAAGGACTACTCTGCCTGTATTTTGCAATAGTTAACCACACAGCCTTAAAGATCAAGTCTTATGAATTCTGGATAATTAATTTAGATATAAATATTTGGAGCAGTTAATTTTTTCTAAATAAAACAGACATTGTTAAACAGCAGTGCATGTATAGATTTATTTAATTATATAAAAAGAATGAGTGAAGAGCTATGGAGATTTATGATACTATGACAATTTGAATTTCAAATCACTTTGAAGTTCCCATTAACTTCTGTGTATAGCCATGATTAATTGCTAAACTTTATTTGAAGTAAATCTGAAAAATGCAGACAATAAGATGATAATGCAATGTAGTTTTTGGTAATTAAGTAATTCACAGTGCTTTATAGGGGTTGCAAACTTAAATACCTACGGTACCATGCAGGTGACATAAAAAGATGAAAATAGAAACACAAAAAATGGGGAGCAATGGAAACGTTGAATTGTCCTATGGAAAGTTCTAAGTCTCATGAAAAGGCTTTCATATAAAAGATTTCAAAACCGCATGTCAGCTAAATAAAGCATGTCTCTGGGCCAGATTCAGTTCATGCACTGCCAATTTGAAAGTTTACTTAAGATATAGTAACCCTGGGGTTTTGGGGGGGTTTTGTTTTTAATACATGGGCTGCATGATCATTGTATACAATATTAAAAGTAGATAAAGGGCTTCCCTGGTGCCGCAGTGGTTGAGAGTCTGCCTGCCGATGCAGGGGACACGGGTTCGTGCCCCGGTCCGGGAAGATCCCACATGCCGCGGAGCGGCTGGGCCCGTGGGCCATGACCGCTGGGCCTGTGTGTCCGGAGCCTGTGCTCCGCAGCGGGAGAGGCCGCGGCGGTGAGAGGCCCGCGTACCGCAAAAAAAAAAAAAAAAAAAATAGATAAAAACAATATATATAGAAAAAATATCTAAACTAGAGATTCAATATTTTGATGAATTTTCTTCAAGTTTTTTTTTCCCATGTATCTTACATAGTTGTTGTATTACTACATATTGCTTCCACAATGACTTAACAAAGGTGTTAATTCTAGATATTATAACATTTAATATAAACATTTATTTTAATACCTGTATCATAATATATTTTGTAGATAGGTCATAGTTTACTACCCTCCTCTTATTGGCATTTACATTTTTTTTCAGTCTTCTAAATACCATGGTGAACCTCTTCTCGCTTTAATTTTTAAATTTTTATTTTCATTTGTATATTTTTCCAAAAGTAAAATAATCAAGCTAAAGTATATGGACATTTTTAAAGAGCTTTCTAATTCCCAAATTATTCTTTAAAATTTATCTTCTTCCCAAGAATTGACAGGATTGTCTCTTTGCTAAAATACCTTTGCCAAAAATAAAAATTATTTTTGTAATCTTTGCTAATTTGCTAAAAGAAAATCATATATTTATGTCATATGATTATAACAACACTTGAATGACAAAGCTTTGCTAAAACAAAGCTTGGTATAAATAAAATGTTAGTTCTTTTGGCCTCATTGCTTCCCAGATGGTATCTATGAAAAAATCCTGAAATGTAAAGAAACCATATGAGTAGATTCCAATACTTCTTACAGAACATATGCTGCTTTCTATTGACATATTTACATTTAGGTCGATAAAATTCCCCAGTGGTGTCTAATCATGGATGTGACAAACACATTTATAAAAAGAAGTGGTTAAAAATAATAGCTGTACTTTCACAGTTTAGGATAAAAAACACTGATGCTTTGTGAAATTATAAGATGGCAAATACAAAATAACTATGTTTTGGACATAGAAGACTTAAAATGCACATGGAAAGATCAAGTGAATTGTTCCATTACTTTACTTTTTGGGGACTTTTGATTTGCCCTTTGACTGAGCTCACTTTACCAGGTCTCACTGGGGCAAAATATTTTAGAGTAAATTGTTCATGTTCTGGAATTTCTCATTCTAGCCAAGATAAAATTTTCCCTTTCATTGTTATATACCTTGGGAGTTAACAGGCATTCATAGCTGAATGATTAAACCATGACAGGTATGAGATATCTGCATAAACTCAGATTAAGCTCCTATTAAAAACATAATCTGCATGAAGTATGAACACATATGCTTTCTGTTTTCCTTGGTTTATACCATTAATTTTAATGATGACAAAAAGCAGATGAATTATGTCACTGATGTTTGTTTGAGGGACCCAGATAAATTCAGATCCCTTAAATTTAGAGGGCAAATCCTATTTAATCCAGCTGTAGGAAGTGTATGTTGTTACTGGGTGGACAACAAATAAAGTGATACTAATTTCTCACAAACTTGGAAACAAAGTAATTTCATATATTTTTCTGCAAATAAAGTTAGAACTATGTTAGTTTTTTTCTACTTGTCTTTACTGTATTAGAGTATAATGTGGGGACTATATTAAATACAGTGTTATCTGTCATGGTCAATTCAGTTAAGATTAATTCAGGACCTAACGTACGCTTGAAATACAAGGAAAACACAGTTAAGAGATATTATTATAACACTTTATGTATGATGTGTATTTATAAAGTAACATGGTGTGCAAATCAAACACAAAAAACAAGGATTTTAGAATCCCTCCATTTATTACTAGTTATGGAAATTGTTTACCTGACTCTGCTATATACTATGTGACCTTAGGCAAGTCATTTTTTCTCAGTCTTTGTTACTTCATCTGTAAAATTAGTGTTATCACACTATGTACTTCAAGGGGTATTGTAATGATAAAAAAGTAAATACCTATAAAGCACTTAGGAGAGTGTGCGTGGCTAATATTTGCTTAACACATATTAGCTATTACATTATCATAGACAATGAGTTATCAACATGCTATCATAATAAAGATGTATCACTGATAGTGAATTTAGGATCATTAAAATTATAATGAACTAAATTTCTATATGGTTTAAGTGTGCTTTCCTATGTTAATTCACATATCTCATTGAATCCTTGAGGCAAGTATGTGCAGTATTTTCATAGATAAGAATGTTGACACATGAAAGATTTTTGAAACTTGTTTTAGAGTTTACAGTCAATAATTGGCACAACGGGTTATATAATCTAGATTTTATAATTATTAATAATATTTTTGACCACATCTACCTTCAAATTCAAATAACAACAACAAAAAATCTGGGTCGCAGAAAAGCCATATAATCTCTGGAGACAAATTTTAGAGGTAAGATTTCCGCTTTACTAAAGCAATGCTTGAACAGACTACAGAAATTGAAATCAATGATTTTAACCATTCCTACTTACATTTAATCTAGAGATAAACTTTATAGAAATGTTGTGAACCCTGATGATATTATCCTTCTTTCTATTTTGGATCCTCAGAGTTTCTCAGGAACAGAAATTATATTCAGTGAAAAAAGTCTGCCTAGATATAACTAGAAAGGGATCACATATCATGAATATTAAATTGGACTATATTTTATATAACTGGAATATTTTTATTTAATTTAATAGATAAAATATATTTTTGTCAAAACAATTATCATATAATTGGCTTTTGCTGAGAAAAATTTACTTTCCAAAGTGTATATTTGAAAAGTATTGGCAATTATTGAATAAGCATAATTATAATTATTGACTGTAAACATTTTAGCATCAAATGACTACATTTGGGATTTAAAACCAAATCTTGTAATTATTGTACAGCTAAAACTACTCAAAAATATTATCAATAATATGAGAAGAAGGTATTAGTATACTCAGTTCTAAAAATCCTTAGAAGTATATAGCTTTTCCTTGAGCTTATCTTTCACTGAGATTCTTTTTCAATTAGCAGTCAGTCATTTACTTGCAGCAATGTTTTATTAGATTGTAGAGAAAAATAAAATTCTAATGTATGGCTGCAATCATAGTGAAATCAAAGACAGGGCTAATATATTATAATCAGAGCAGAAAATTATACTTGCTTTATTCACATAGCACTACTTTTTAAATTTCCCAGCCCTCAGTGACAGATACCAGGGTTACATTTCTTTTGTATCTTCCCACAATGTATATTGTTAAATAACTCTTTCTGACAGGTTAATTTTTATGAAGTTTATTATTCGTAATTGCTCTTATATTCTTTTGAAGAGCCAAGGCCTCTTAATAGCTCTCAATTTTGAAATAACCATGGAAAATGGAAGATTTCATACAGGCCAGGAAACCAAGTTTGAATGATTAGAATAGCAGAGGGATTGGGGCTGAAGTTCAATAGCTGAATTTATAAAAATAAATGAATACCAAATAATAGTATGTAGAGAATGAAAACAAAAACGGGTTTTAAAAGTCTGGATAATCCCTGTATTATGTTCAAGGACAGAGCCAAAGAACAACAGAAGCAAATGTCCAAATTCAGAGGGATAGGATGAGAGAATCATACCAAGTTAGAAATGGAAAGGTCTTTGTAGAATAGCTGATTTGGAAACTCTTGCCATGACTACATAAAGTCAATAAACCCTAAAGATTGCTTATAAAACATATGTATGCTTAGCTTCAATTTTCTGGAACAAAGAATCTGTAGCTTCACTGGAATATTAAAGGGAATTCTGAGGCAACTGAAGTTAAGAAACGTGAAATACAAAGAAGCTAAATGACTTGACCATCATAACACTCAACATAAAAAATTCCTTTAAACTGCCGTAATGTGTAAGAAGAGCTAATTCTCCCCTCCCCAGGCTATGGCAGTAGGTCTTTTCCTGTCACAAGGCTCATGTATCTTTAAATCATCCTATGCATCACTGTCAGATTCATCATAATATTGCACCTCTTTGATGCTATTGTTCTCCAGCTAAAATTATCACCGTGTCATGAATGCATGCTAAATTGCTTATTCTGGCACAGAAAACTATCCACAGTTTGATTTCAAATTTGTTTATCCACCTTATCTCAATATATGTATACAGTCTTCATTGTCTAAACTCAATTTTATGTTACTTATCATATGAATTATATCTATTTTGAGGGGATTTTGTTCATGCTGTTTCCTCTAGGTGGACTAACCTGCATCTGTGCTTTCCTCTGCCCTCTCTCTATGAGCTCCTCTGGCCCTCTGCACCCATAACCAATGAACACACAAACACACACATGCGTACTCCTAGATACACTCACCTCCCATCAAAATACATTTTTAAAGGACTAAATCAAATAAAGCTTTTCTTTATATGCTGAAACATAAAATTATCTATCCCCACTTTGAACTCCTGTAGTTTCCAGTTTCTACTATCATAGGGTACATCTCATGCAGTTATTTTTTTAACGTAATATTTATGGTAAGCCCACTTTTTTATATAGTGGTTAAAAACATGGATTTGGAAAGAGTTCTGTTATCAAATTCTTACTCCATCATTTATTGTCTTTATGACTTCGAGTATTAAATGGAAAATGTCTCTGCTTCTCATCTGTAAAACTGGCACAATAATAGTAGGGTTGTTTGAAGATTAAGTGAAAAGACATAGATGAACTCTTAGGACATTATCAACACTTAGTATGTGTTCAATGTTAAGTGAAGTAGCTACCAAATACTTTATAAACATTGTAATAACATATGTATGTAATATTATTATCGTGTAATTTTTATTGTAATTTCTTGCTCATTGAATTAAATAATTAGACCTTTCACGTTCGTATTCCAAACATAATTCTTACATAGTCACAGATCAATATATATTTACTGTACATATTAATATTTATATAGTGTTTCAGAAAACATGTAAATTAGAAAGTTTCTAAAATAAATATAGAAGCGCAAATCCCAATAAGAAATTATATATATTTTATAAGTAGAAAATTGTATTTGGCAAAAGCCCAAACAGCTTCTCCAGTTTGATGTTCCACTAGCCAACATCACAGAGATACATGGAGTAATTTCTGTAAGTAAAAACTGGTCAGGTGAAACAGTTATCCTGGAATTATGGAGCTATTACATTGATAAGACAGATTTTTGAATTTCTACAAAGGACAATTTTGATAACTTTTCCCTGAATAAAATGGCTGTATTGAAAGGAGTAATATTTATTAACAAGCTTAATATTAATAGTAACTGATGAACTACAAGGTCCAATGAAAGTTAAAGAGGAACAGGGATGTAAAAGCAAAGGGATTGTAACGTTATGCTCTTTGTCATTAAATTTTATTTTTTGTCTTTTATAGTAAGTAAACTCGTATTTGAACTGTATAACAAGTATCAATCTATTGACAGGGACACATAACACTAAAAAGTTAAAGATTATCATGTTTCTTAAAACTCACTTTAAAGCTAGGTTTAATATTTCAATTTTGTAGTCTGGCCTCTACTGCACAATTGTGTTCATATCTGTGTCATATCCTTGAAGTATTAGCTCCTAGAGTCCAGGGCAATGCCCTTGCTACTCCTTGGATTTAGTTTTTCTCTAGTGCACTCGGTCACACGGTCACTCATTTATTCATTCTTTTTTTCATTGAGCTTTAACTCAGTGAAAAGTTCTATCTTAGTATTTGGGAGAAATATAATGAATCAGATTTTTCCCTCACCTCAAAAGTATTTAATAGGAAGAAAAGAAAAACGTGCATTATTGAATAGCAAGGTTGAAGGTAACAAATGGCACAAAGAGATTATGAATAGATTTCTATACAAGTTCCAGGGAGAAAATATTTTTTCTGCTGGGGAAAAGTAATGAACATTTAATGGACTGGTATTATGACTTAAGCTTTAAACAATGAGTGAAATTTTTGCCTGCATAGATTAGGGAAAAGTAATTTGAATGAAAGAAGGATGGCATATAAAAAAATACAGGACATGTATTTGTTCATCTGTTCTGCCATTAAAAGTTACTTAGGATAATCCCTAGCTAATAAAAATAAAAAACTAGTGATTTTACTATAACCTTTCCTTATAGATTTCATGAACTTTTTCTACTATGATTGTGTTCTGAAGACAAATTTTCTTTCCCTAGAGGGCCTCTAATTTTCAGTTCTACTCTTTTGCTGCTAAGGGAATAGGATCTAGAGCTGTGTTGTCCAATAGAACTTCTGTGACAGTGGAAATGTTTGCATCTGTGCAATATTGTATTCACAAATCTCATGTGACTATTAAACACTTAAAATATAACTAGTGTGACTGAGAAATAGGATTTTTAATTTTAATTAATTTAAATTGCTACATGCAGCTCATGGCTATTAGAATTGCACAGCATAGATCTAGAGTAACCTTTTTAGGAGAAGTAAATCCGGATGAATTTTATCCACAAGTGGATTTCCTTTGGGTAAAATATAGTATGTCACAGTATTTCCCGTGAGATCCTATTACGTCCCTTCATTGCTGAAGCCAGTAGTTTTACCTAGTATTGTCATTGCTTGTGTACTATTGTTAATTAGGATATGCACAAAGGAAATTAATAAACTATATATCCAGGAAGCTCTGAAGACTTCTACTAGGAAGTAACTTTTGAATTTAGTCTTAAAGGAAAGGAAGTTCACCCTGGGGTTGAGGACGGGTGAGCTGGGGATAGTTCAGGCAGAGATGAGAAAAATATGGTGTGACCAAGGAATACTTGATAATTCATTAGAACTGGCAAACAAAGTATCTTTGTAAAGAGCAGGAGAGGAGAAAGAGCAATTTGAAAAAATTTAATAATGTATGTTTTAAAATACTGTCCAAGTATTGGGTTTGATTAAGTTTATATAGTTTCCCACCCCAAATGGTTATTCTATCACATATACATAGGATTTTCTTTTCTTTTCTTTCTTACAAACATCATTTATGTTTTAATCATTAAAACAACTAAAATTGCAGCTTTATTCCCTAAATTTATTACTTGGACAAGATTGAGATTTAGGAAATTTATTGCCGTGATGTCACCACTGGTTTATAATTTATAAAACTTTGGATTAGACATTAGCACAGTTATTATTTCCTCTAATGTCTTACCTCACCGCAGTCTAATAACATTCAGGAAATCCAGAAGACAAAGGGGAAAGAGTGGTCTTGAAAGCTAAAAATAGTTGCTGAAAACTGATGCAATCATGTAATAAAATATGGCACAATAACTTACATGATATGCTCACAGTATCTGCTAAAGCAATTAGAATCCGTGCAGCTAGATTTCTGTTCATGTATTACTAAAAGTGAAAAGTATTTCAGCCCAAGTAAGAATATAAGCTATGTGGTTTAATTGTATACATTGGTCTTAAGATTTTTGGTCTTATTACTTGCATATGTGATCTGTTTAACACTCTTTAAAACAGAAAATCATTGAGTAGCAATCAGATTTCAAAAAGTCTTCCAAGTACAGCCAGACAGTTGTCTACGTGATATGCTACGTATGACAACAGAGAATGTACAATTATATTAACACAGACTTCTTTTCCAAGGGGTCAGTGTTTTCACACATCTAATAGGTCTCGTGCACTAGATAACAGAAACAGCAATATTGGTGTCTCTCAATCACATTAAGTTCATCAGACGTATTAAATGGTAGCCCTTCTTAATTGAGAATTTTTATACATATTATATATATATATATATTTAACATCTTTATTGGAGTATAATTGCTTTACAATGGTGTGTTAGTTTCTGTTGTATAACAAAGTGAATCAGCTATACGTATACATATATCCCCATATCTCCTCCCTCTTGCGTCTCCCTCCCAGCCTCCCTATCCCAGCCCTCTAGGTGGACACAAAGCACGGAGCTGATCTCCCTGTGCTATGCGGCTGCTTCCCACTAGCTATCTATTTTCCATTTGGTAGTGTATATATGTCCATGCCACTCTCTCGCTTCCTCCCAGCTTACCCTTCCCCCTCCCCATGTCCTCAAGTCCATTCTCTACGGCTGCGTCTTTATTCCTGTCCTGCCCCGGGTGCTTCAGAACCAGTTTTTTGTTTTCTTTTTTTTTTTTTTGATTTCATATATATGTGTTAGCATATGGTATTTGTTTTTCTCTTTCTGACTGACTTCACTCTGTATGACAGTCTTTAGGTCCATCCATCTCACTACAAATAACTCAGTTTTGTTTCTTTTTATGGCTGAGTAATATTCCATTGTATACATGTGCCGCATTTTCCTTATCCATTCGTCTGTTGATGGACGCTTAGGTTGCTTCCTATACATATTATATTTAATGGGGTTTTTTTTTGTCAGAAAAGCTTTTGAACTGGACTGTGGTCTAGCTATAGAAATGAACAATTTTCAGTGCATTTTGGGAGTCCAAAGTATTTACATATTTTTAAACATATGTCTTAATTTCTACTGGTGAATATATAGGCAGGCATTTCCACTGTCGCTTGAGAGATATTAATCAGTATAGGAAAGAATGATCTTATTTTGGTAACTATAAACAATGAAAAAATAAATTAATATTTTTGAGGGCATACTAAGTATTGTTTTATATACATTATTGCAGTAAATATTCCCAATCAACCCTATGAGATTTTCCTATCCTCCTTTTATAGATGACTGAGCTTCAGAAGGGTTTAGGGATTGCCTGAGGCCCAGATAATAAAAGGCACAGCCAGGGATAATATCCATTTCTGTCTGATTTCAACAGCCTTAGACTCCATTACTATGTGTAACAGGTATGAATTTTACACTACAAACATTTCTATGTAAGAAATATCTTTTAGTTCCCTATTGTGAGAGCAAATTATATTTATTCCAGGCCCCATATCACTAGGCTGGAAAGGAAATTCAATCTTTTACCCTTCAGTAGAATCCTATAAGAGTATACAATAATTACACTGTAGAAACCCAGAAATGTGGGCAAGAGTTCTGTTTAAAGGAAAAAAGACGGAAAGGAAAAAGGAGGCCAGCTTTGAACACATTACCTGACACCATGACAAAGGATAGTTTTTCATCTTCTCTTAAACTGTAACTGACATGCTTAACCTCTCTTCCTATGAAGTTTAATCCTTTACCTTGTAAATCAAATGTTAAACACGAGGTTTCAAGTACTTTTCATATACCTTGGCATTGTCTTACTAACGTGGATACATGATCCCAGGCATCATGTGTCTCACACTTTGACAGATAGCTCCTCTATCTTTGTCAGTATTGTAAAATGTCTTATGAGGACAAGAAATTTATACTAATATTCATAACAATATTTTCAGCCACACCACCACTTCTCCTTGATGCTTCCTCTAACCTGTGAGGACTAATCACATAGACAGATTTTAATATTTTCTATCATTGTGGCAGTAGAGTGTATATCGTCTACTGAGCATATTTATTTTGGATTGTTTCCTAATTTTTATCTAAATATTTCTTAAGATTTCTTCTATGCTTCTTCTTAGTATATGGCAATAAATTTCATATTATAATTTTAATATTCAAGTGTCTATGACAAATGTGTATTTGTAAATAAGTTTATAATTTGGTGACTTATGTAACTGTTTTTAAGTAATATTTCTTTCAAGTTCTAGTAGGAAAGTTTACAACAATGATAACAACTTGTGTTAAATTTTCATATTCTTGTAGCAGTAATATGAGCAGTATTAATAGAATAAAAATAGTGTCTGTTTTTTATTTTGCTGCTTTAAAAATACTTTATTTCAATTCTTTAATCCTCACAATAAACATTTGAGATTAAATATCCTTATCAACATTAACTTTTAGAAATCGAAGGCTCAGAGATATTAATTGGCCACCAAAGAACCAGAGCTAATCATTGGCCCAAGTGGGCCTGACTCCTGACTCACTGCCCTTCCTACTACAACTTAGCACAATTCTGAGAAACCCCGTAAATTTTTCACAGTGTAAATTTTAGAATTCAGCTAAAGAACCATCATTGCTAGGGGATAGCTATTTACCAAGTACAGAATCACTGCAAGCAAACAGGAGACTTGGTAATTCTTACAGTAGTAAAGATGGAGAATATTTTTGGTTTGCTTCCTTTTTCACTCTTCCCTAACTCAAATGAATTTTAAGAGTCATAATTTGAAACTCTGCCATTAGCTCCATCAGAGATATTAAATGTTAAAGAAACTGATGCATATTGGCCATAAAATGAACACCATTTACTATCCTAAGAATATAGAAAATGCTTTTATGTGAATAGTAGAGAAATTGCCAGAAAAGGTATTTTATTTCAGTCTGTGGACAAGCTAATGTGCTACTGGAAAATGCATACATATTCTGACCTAATTAATTTCCAGAGCACTTGGTTCTGAAAAGAATGCTCAGAAATACCCCAGTTTACTCCACTGTCATATAGAAGCCTCACATTCTGAGGACAGTGTCTTAGGCATGAGTTAGTTATCTCCTTATTAAGGATTTTGTTGCAGTGCTTTCTGGCGTACTTTCTACCATAGTCAAATGTTCACTTAAGTTTCTGGGTGCTTGAGCCTCAACTGAGCAGACTTCCCTGTGATAAAAATGTGTCACCTCTGTGCTTGTTGTCCTAAGGACACTTATCTCCAGGCACACCCATCCTAATAAACAGTTTGATATTTCCCACTTAGAGAAATTGATAAGGATAGTTTCAGGTACCTTCCACCTTCCAAGGTGTGAGTAACTTTAAAATGCTTGAGGAGCTTGTAAGCATCAAAGTCATAGGAATGACAGAGTGGAGGACGTGACTGCTATGACTATTTCCTTCTGGAAAGTACATACAGAGAAGTGAGATAGCGTATCTTCTTGCAGACATCTAATATAGTGAGTTGTTATTTTTTCTCTATGTGAAGGAAGTAAAGGAGGTATTTGTTTAAATTTAACATTCTTTCAAGAGCCATTAAGGAGGCTCTTAGCATAGCTATGTGATAAAATGATCACTCATCATAGCGTGCTTGTCCTTTAGAGTTCACTTATACACTATTACTTGCAACATGCTAAATGCTACTAAAAATCACCAAGCTAAATAGATATTTGTCTAGTAATAGCTAGGTTTTATCCCCCTTAAGTTATTCTGTCATCTCTAAAGTTTACACAAATAATAATACACCTTGATAGTGCAGAAGAATACTCAACCTCTCTCTGATTAACTGGCATGTTAAAAATACTTTCTATTATAAATAAATTGAATTCTTCTTTTTCTTTTCTACAGGACAACATTTTTAAGCTGGAAGACTCACATTTTGAAAATGGCCGTGGGAAGAGCCCATATGACCCTAAACTGCTGACGGCATCTCTTTTAATAGGTACTCAGTCAACAGTCAGCTAAACAGTGAATTTTCTGTAGATAATAGCCAGATTGCATGTTCCTTGTTATATACCAAGATTTTTCATTATTAATCATAAAATATTTTAGGAGTATGTCAGTTGAGATATTTTCAAATATTTTGAAAATGAAGAAGAAACACTAAATGCTGATTTGATTATTGTACTATCTAGTCTATGATTCTTTTTAATCAGAATGGTTTAATAGTGTCTTTAAAATTGGCTGCTCAATCACTGTACATCCCCCTAGACCTTTACAATTTTTGTTTTGTAAAAATATGGTTTTGATTTTCATTTTTTGGGAAGAGGCGTTTCAAGGGGGAATTTTGACAGGTCAGAAGGAAAGAATGAGATTCACTCCAAGTTGTTAATTGTAGTCCCAAGATTTGTCACACTCTCAGCATCTGGTCAGCTTAATCAGCACAATGCAACTAAATGGTAGTACAATTGACAGAGACCCCTTGTGTCACCTTGAGTTGACAAAGTCCTTCTGTATTCAACTTTTCTGACTTTAGGGCTGCTGCTTCTTTTTTTAATCTAACAAAACATTTTATGTATTTCCTGTGCCCTTTTCTTTAGCCATCTTCCTAGTTCTAGTTTTCTTCTTTCTTCTTTTACTTCAACATTGCAGATATAGGTGGTGAATGCTTAGCCATAGTTCAAAAGGATAGAAAGAGGAAGATAGAAGTAGGCAGAAGGAGAAAACTTTAGTTTGTATTGAAAAATAGAGAATTCTTTCCACTTTCCACCACTTCTGGACTGGGATTAAATAATACACAAAAAGTGATATATCATTAAACAATTTTTCTTTTTGTTTTTTTGTTTTCTTGCTTTAACTTTTGAGTATGCCAACAACCTAAAGTACAGAAGATTCTGGGTCATTACCCTACTCCTGAATATATGTTTTTATATAATCATGTAGAAATTATGTAGCTTTTTGTTTCTTTTTCCTTTTGTTTTCTTTTTTATAAAATATAGAAAGTAATTATTTGATAACACAAAAGAATAATAAGTGAAACTTTTCAGGTGTAAACTTTCTAATAAAATTTTGAATAATACATCTAGATTTTTAAAAGGTAAATTTAGGCTATTATTTGACATATAATAATTTCATAAAGTTTAGCCTTTTTATTTTAAAAAATAGTCTTTTTTCTATTCAACAAACTAAGACTCTAGTCATACTGACTACAGCATTAACTTGAAAATATATTTTTTCAGGTATTCTCTAGTGTTTATCGCTGTTTCACTGATCCTTTTACTATTAAGAATAAAACCATTACAGCATGAATTACCTCCTCTATTGCTTTGGAAATGTAGACAATTTCAGTCCATTTGATCCATTTATGGAGCACTTTAACAAAAGTTTAAGACCTGAAGGAATGCAGCAAATGTAACACACTTATAATTTTCCTATTCGCAGATGGCCTAGTGATTACGTGTGGATGACTTCCTTAAGTGCACACACAGAAATTTGAAAACTGTCTTAAACAAAGGGGAGGAGTCCTATCTTGTTTGAACCTGCAGGCTATACTTATTTAAATTGCATACTGAACAAAAAAAGATAGATATTCCTCAAAAAAGCAGTATGTAAAAGTGTGCCTAGAGCAGCTTTATTTTGTGGTATGTTTCTCAGTAGGGGCTTGCTTATTTATTTTAATATTCCACTGAGAAAGTATGATGACAACTAAGTATTACATAGTTCATATGGCGTGCAGCCACACAATGTCCACAAAGAGTATGAAACGCTGCAGTTTTGGTTTTATATTAGAACTTCCTTGAAACAGCTGTATAGGTTTGTGAAAAGGAAAAGAGTATGAGGGAAGTTGCATGAGTCAAGGAGAGGATGTATGGCTAGAAAAGAACGTTAGGCATTTCAGAGAAACAGCTTTTAAATGAAAGCCCAGATCTCACCTAGCCAGTACTGTAAAGTAATTGAATAATTTTCAGAGATATTTAGTGCTTATTGACAGAGGAGATTATTAAAGCCAACTTAAGTTAATTTCTGGATCAGTTGAATAGCAAGATACAGAAAAATGAGCAGGCCATACTAGACCTGGTAAAATCCCTCAAAATATTTGTAGCACCATTTTAATTCAAAAGCTGTGACTTCCTTTATTGAGGTTACTTGCTTCTTTATAACTATGCTATAATTCTGCCATGCGTCAGGAAAGAACATAATTTGACATTAGAATATGCTCTCACTTGGTATTAAAGGTACTCCCCAAATTAATTAACTATAATTTAGAAATTATTTGAACCACTCTGAGCCTCAGTTTCTGTGTATGTAAAATGGCATGGCTATGCAAATTCCACTAGTTTGTTGTGAGAATTAAATAAGACAACGTAATAGCATACTACATTTGGGTACGTACATATTTCTGGCATATATTTGGAAGTAGAAACTGAAAAAAGAGGAACAGGTAATAGTGGTTTTCTGTAGGGAGGCTAGGAGGGAGATTTGGTAATGTATAAATTTTATATTTTTAATTTTGTATCATTTACAACTACTTAAAAAATGTTAGTTTTAAAAGTACAGTATTAACAAAGCCAGTATATTTATTGTTACAGAAAAGGTTGCTTAACAAATGTGAAAATGTAAAAGTATTCCCATACCCTTCCACTCTCAAGAAGTAGCTTTCATCCATGCCATGTCGGGGGTGTGTGTGTGTGTGTGTGTGTGTGTGTGTGTGTGTGTGTGTGTGTGTTTGAGAGACATATTTTTTTCCCTCTGTTTCTAATTACTCTGCTACGCTGTGAGTGGAATTTGCTTAAGGTGTTAACAACATATAATGGCTTGGTCTTTAGGTTTGTTTGATTTTTGCTCACATCCATGATACACTTTACACCTTTGTTAGTAATGCTGTGATTTCATCAGGAAATTTTTTTTTTCCACCTTCTGTTTCTTCTCACCACACCCTTTTTAGGAATTGTAATCCAATACATTAACTGATCTAAGCCACATTTTTACTTCATTTTGAGCTGTGAACAGAAAGTACAGAGTACATATGAACTTGTGTTTTTAACACATGCTTCTCAGGTAACGCTGCCATGGTGGAAATGCAGTTCACTAAACTTTTTGTTCGTCTCAGTAAAGAATGCTTTCCTTAGAGACAGTTAAGAAAGCTTACAGTTCAGAAAGAATGGCACTGTACTCAAATATGAAAGAGCAACTTTCATATTTGACAATTTCTAGCTTGTTAGTTACATCTGTCAGCACTAATTTATCTCAGTCTGATGTATTATTTTTGAGACATCAAACTGCCTATATGGTACTTTTGTACAAAGACTTAACAACTTTGTTGGACAGAGTATCCACAACCACTTTTTGATGTGTATAACAATTCCTTGAGTATATTATTCTACCATCAATTTAATAAAATTGGACAGATACATTTTCTTTCACTAGTAACTTAGTATATATGGGAAAACCCAAAAGTATGTATCTTAGCCATAATGCAGTTTGAATCATTGTAAGCTAACATTTACCTATACTTAGGGTCATAAAATTGGAAAATTAACACGCATAATTTGATAACTTCATAAAGGACCTCGAACATACAAAAGAAGTTTGGCAAGTGGGCTTTTTTAAAAAATAAAAAAATATATTTGTTCTCCAAATATAAGCCAGCTAAGGTATGTAAATTGCTTAAATGCAGACATATATATATATATTTTTTAATAAATTTATTTTATTTATTTCTGGCTGCGTTGGGTCTTCGTTGCTGCACACGGGCTTTCTCTAGTCACGGCGAGTGGGGGCTGCTCTTCGTTGTGGTGCGCGGGCTTCTCATTGCAGTGGCTTCTCTTGTTGCGGAGCCTGGGCTCTAGGCGTGCGGGCTTCAGTAGTTGTGGCACATGGGCTCAATAGTTGTGGCTCACAGGCTCTAGAGCGCAGGCTCAGTACTTGTGGTGCACGGGTTTAGTTGCTCCGTGGCATGTGGGATCTTCCCAGACCAGGGCTCGAACCTGTGTCCCCTTCATTGGCAGGAGGATTCTTAACCATTGTGCCACCAGGGAAGCCCTAAACTCAGAAATTGTCAGGTCATTTCAGATAGCCAAAGAATGTAATAAGTCTTTAATACAGGGTAGAATACACAATTACATTAAATGAAATATAGTCTGAGTTGATATTTTATATCTGCTTAAAGAGAATGCAAGAGTAGGATATTCTACCACCTATACAGCTGGGCCAAATAAAAAATATGTCATACAATTTCTGGAGGAGTCATCCTGGATAAGAACCCTGTAGATATCTGAGTAGAAAATCTGATCTAAGGCCTGGTGTAAAGGAACAGTTAGTGATATTGAGCATTGACAACATGAGAATGTGCCCTCATGCCCACCTAATCATCTAGTGCCCTCCAGCTCATAGATATCATGTTGACTTTTGCTAAAAATAATATTTGAGTAGGAGGTAATTTCCTATGACTGGAGGCAACTGGTGCCTTAACTACAACCTTCCTTTGGTTTCTAAGTCAACTCTTTATAAATTCTGTCTTTAGTAATAAATTCAGTCACTAGCTCTTCTACTGATGAACTCTTCTAACTCTTCTACATTCTCTGAGTGACAGAAAATCAGTGTTTCTGCCTTTGCCTTCATTTATATTGTTATTTGCCTTCCTCATGTGGGAATGGATCAAAAAAGAGTCATAAGTTGTAGAAGAGCTAAACAAATGAATATGAGAAACAAATACCTATCAATATCCAAATAATGTTTATTTGGTTACAGTTTTTGTTATTTCAACTCTATCTGGAATAGAGTTTACATATAATAGCAACCGTAATTATGAATTTTACTCACACTGAAAAAGTTAAATGAAAAAAGCAATTAACTGATGATATTCTTTACTCTTCCATTTCTGATTATACTTACTGTTAGGCATGGTCTGGCTACAGTCTGATATGAAATTGCTCAGTTTTCACCTTTCGGTTGTTCTGTTTTCGCCTTTCATGATTTTCATCACCTAACGTGGTTGAGGGGGCAATGAGGTTCAACTAGTAATTTAATACTTTTGATTTTTCAAGGTAAAGAGGATACAGGTCACCCTATGACAGACAGGTGTTCCAACATGAAAGTATTTGAAATTGACATGAACATTTTAGGCTGCTTTCACAACACGCTTTTAACTAACATTCTCTCATTCACCTGAAGTTTAAAAATTCATCACTTCTATCAGTCAATTATTTGTAAAAAGATAAGGTTTCAACCTTAATAAAAATGTTACAGTGATTGAATACAGGTTAAAATTAAGTAGACCATATGCATTAAAATGTTTCAAAGTACCTTTGAAACTTATAGATAGCTTGTTCATAGTGTTTTTGTGCCTTTTGAAAAGGGTTATTTCTTTACCTTGTGGGCATATAGAACATTATTGTAGCATATTATGGTGAGAGCAACTCAGATTTGAGCAACTTGATATTTAATTAAGTAAAGAGAAGACAAGATGCTTTTGAATCCCAAAGATACCATAATATGGCAATTTATGGTGTCATATGAGTACCATCCATGTAGCTAGTAATTTATACTTAATACGTTGTCAAACCATCACTTTTATTTGTCTTGATTCACAACAATTCAAAATAAGTGATCAATTTTTAAAAACTCAGTCTCTAAGGTAAGGTGTCTTTCTATTAATATTTAAAGTTATAACTTGGTGTTTCTCAGTGATTCTGTCTATGTAGCTATTCTGCACTGCTTTGGAAGTTTTCCAAAGCCTGGTACCTTCAAACACATGAGAGAACCAGAGGTTCTGCCAGAGGAATTAATTTAGTTTGGACCACTGAAAAGGTCTATTTTTGTTTCAAAGCCCTTTATTTGCAAGTGAGAATTGTGGGTGTGAACAAAGATAACACAGAAAGGATCAGACTAATTAAACTTTCCCAAAGGTATTGATAACTGAAGATGCACAGAAATTTCTGATTGATATACAAGAAAGTCCTTTGGAAATTATAGTGGTATACAAATGTTTTAAGTTATAATTTATGTATGCCTACTTTGTTTTCTGAGTATTTTTCGAGTCAATGAATTCAGAAACATTAGCGTATCCAAATAATCAACAAGATAATAGGTTTTACTGTCATTATGGTAGATTATTTGGAGAAAATGTTACATTTATTGTTGTTTTGCTGATAATTCACTGTAAGCAAGCAGGCAATAATGCATTTTCTGGATGGAATAATATGAGGCACTTTTTGTTTAAAGGAAAGAAAATGTCATTTTTACAAAGTTCAGTTTATTGAACGGTGGTATGGTATATATTTAGTATAAGAGGCTTGGGTTAAACAGGCCTGGGTTTGAACTTTCACCTTGACTTGCCTAGTCATTAGCTGAGCAACCTTGGGTTTCTTGAGCTGTAAAATAGGGATAACATTTACGTCATGGGGTTGTTGACAGAACTAAATGAGATAATTTGAAAGTGTCAAGCCAGCACCTGACTATCCTGCAAGCACAAATGGTATTCAGTAAATATTAACTTCTCTTTCTCCTTATTTCTTTTTCCTTTCTATTCCAACCTTCTGATTATCCCATTATTAAACTCTGACCTAGAGTTAATTCAACTTAAGTAGAAATGAGTCAAAGCACAACAGAATCTTGAGCTGTAGTGATTATGGCCTGTGTTTATCAAAATACCCCCTTCGTCAAACACATTTCTGTTATATCTGAAACTATGTGGTGGACTTGTTTTTGGATTGTATGATAGCTCATACCAAGTTAGAACATTTTTCCCACTTGATATACTAAAAAATGAAAGGCAAGAAAAATTTTTGGCAAGGAAAATACTAGTCTTCTCTAAATTATAGCAAAATCTCATTAATTTAGATCCCACTATAAAGGAAGTGTATTAGAAATTTAATTTCCATTAAAATCAAAACTATAAGCAAGATTTTGCAATGAGACTTTACCCTAAAAAATAAAGATATTAGAACCATAGTAGTTTGAAACGTATAAAAGCAGACAATGTGACGCATATAATTTGTGTTTTGTACTTTGTCTTAATAGAAAATATAAAAGTTCATGTTTTAGTAATGTGCACTGAATCATACTTTACTCAGTTTTTCAAAGTTAATGCTAAATGAGTAGTGAGATACTCCCTTCAACAAAGACACAGGATAAACATAAGTAGCTTTGCATAATGATGCAGAGAGCATTAGCGTGGTCTTAACATGAAACCTGTATTTTGTGTGTTTTGTTTCTCTTGCCTCAATTGAATTAAAGTATGTGTATGTGGTTTTATTTTGTCACAACACAGATGGAGAATTATACTCTGGAACGGCAGCTGATTTTATGGGGCGAGACTTTGCTATCTTCCGAACTCTTGGGCACCACCACCCAATCAGGACAGAGCAGCACGATTCCAGGTGGCTCAATGGTAGGTGGTGCGTGCCAGAATGCAGGCACAAAACACGGGCATCTATAGTAAGTCAGTGGAGAGCTTTCCTTATACGGTGCAAACAGCATGAGTTGAGATTTAGTGTGCAGATAAACTCACGGTGGTGACTTCATGGCTGTGTGTGTGAGAAAGTGGGACAAAAAGAGAAAAGAGAGATTAAAAATTTAAGAAAATATTTGCTTTGTGCCAAAACTAAAGTTTCTCAGTAGTTAACTATGGAAAGAAATAGATCTGGGCTGGAGCTACGGAAGGGAGGCAATGGAAAAAGATAAGATGACTTACCAGTCTTGTCTTCGAGGGACACCACAACAAATCTCATGATGTAGTATTTTTTTTCCTCCACACCTCTCATGTGGCCTTGAGAGCATAAGTTATTAAATGTTTGAAAAAATTGTTGTGCTAAAAGCATTACATTGAAAGTGTTTTTGAAAGGACTTTGTATCATTTCATTTGATTCTCCTTTAATCTTCCTAAAATTCTTTCTCCTGTTTTATAGGTTGGGAAATTAACATTAATATTTTATCTAAGATTACATCTAACCCAATAGTAGATTTGGGGCAAGAACCCAGTTTCCTGACCTTTAGTCACTAGTGTCATACTTGATGAAGCAGATACTTTTTAAAAAAATTTATTTTATTGAAGTACAGTTGATTTACAATGTTGTTTTAATTTCTGCTGTATACCAAACTGATTCAATTATACATATATATATATATATTCTTTTTCATATTCTTTTCCATTATGGTTTATCACAGGATATTGAACATAGTTCCCTGTGCTATGCAGTAGGACTTTGTTGCTTATCCACTCAATATGTTATAGTTTGCAAGGCAGATACTTTTTTAATTCTCTTTTTCTTTTTAATACATAAATAAATTTACCATAGAAGAAAATTATAAAATTTATATGCCAAAAATAAATAAATACTATTTTCATTCAGATTTTGAACCAAATAATCCTTATATAAGTCTTCCATGTAGAGGTGTTTTTTTTTGGATTATTCATTTATGCATTCATCAAAGATTTTTTTATAATCGTCCCCACCATATTTTCATGGTTATTTTTATTAAATATTTTTTTTATTTTATTAAATATTATTTTTATTTCATGGTTTTATTATTAAATAATGATCTCCATTTATATCTGCCTTCAGTCCTATAAAATAAAGCTTCCCAGTCTCTAATCTTGCATTCATGAACTCTCCTTTGGTTTTACATGCCTCATTAATAAGGATGAAGCTCATGGCTTACAGTCCATCTATGTACTCAGTAAGATGCTTGATTGTCTCACTCTTTGAACTTCTGCCACACTTGCTTCTCCTGAACCTCTGGGGGGGTACCCAAAATTCATTTCACCTCTGTCTGTCACTGGTTTGTTAGAGAACAATCACAATATGCTCTAAAACCTCGCTGAAATTTCAGGAGACCATGAGCTGTGTGTCTTCGTTCTTCTATATCCCAATTCTAAAATGACTATTTAAATCATAAAACATACCTCAAATTACCTCAATCAGCATTTCATTCCTCCTGTAACAACATTTCTGATTGTCCTGTTATTTTTCATGTATTAGTGAAAATGATGTGCCCCTTAACTTCCACCTTTGACCCGACTGCTTTGCTCTTAATTGCATTGATTTTTTTTTCATAAATTTACCCAATTTACTGTTTTTGCTGTTTTTATCTCTTCTTCACCACTGATTTCTTCCCTGACATGCAAACATGTTTGTCTACCCTATCCATACTCTCCCTTTAATCATGGTGTACCACGAGGTCCCTAGATATCTAAGTCCATAGCCTGGTTAGGAACTTGTTTTCTCAGCATTTTCACCAGATTTAGCCATTTTCAACCTGACTTTGATCCCATGAAACTGCTCCTCCACTAATGACTTCCTTTTTTTTTTTTTATCAGTCTCCATCTAGACAACCTCTCCTGTGGTATTTGTCACTTAACTAGCCCTTTGTCTTTAAAAGGGTCTGTTCTCTCAGTTTCCTGCATTTCCTGCTCTCCCAATTTTCTCCAGTTTGACATTACTTCCCAGTTGCTGTTCTTTAAATGCAGATAATGCCTAAAATAATTCATGATTGAGTACAAACACTGTGGTAATCAAAAGGGACTGGACATATAGTCAAATACCCACCTCTGGGGGTAGAGGAGGTAGAATGGTGCCCAGGTGACCATCTGAGAAATTAGAAGCCTCACTAAGGAAAAGAAAAATGCTGAGCTGAGATCACGGTAAGGCTCTCTGTGTAAAGCCGTTGAAGACCCAAACTCTAAAATCCCAGAGGACAGTTTTGGAATATCCACTGTTAATTATTAAACCTAGGCTTTGTATGGACTCAAAATTAGTAGGAAAAAACCTCTTTCATTGTGGCTATCTGGTCTACTCTCAAATGGAAATATTTATGTAGAAGGGGAAAGTTTGTTTTTTTGTTCAGCAAGAATGAGACTTTGATCTACTAAGAACTCTAAAGGGCATACAGGCTTTCACTGTCCATGAGAAAGAAAATCTCATTAGAAGATGGAATAACATAAAGGAGAGTATAGTATCCATTTCATTTTCATGGCCTTGGAGGAAAAAAGTCATCAAGTTAAAGCTGCTTTTGTGCAACGCACTCACATGTTGACAGCTGAGTCTGAATAATTTACACTGTGGGAAAACAGTCATTGTCCGCAGCTCTGTACTTCATCTCTGCAAATGTGTAGTTCATTTGAGAATTCAGTTATCAGTCTCGCAGCACTAAACGTGAGAACTGATTTTGCCAAATTAGCACAAAGGTTACATTTGACAGGGTGCAGAAACCAGAACTGCGGCAAGGTGGAGGATGCAGACACATACGAGATAGAACCAAGGGACTGTGTGATTCATAAGCCTCATGAAATTAAACACCACTGAAGAACAAAATTGGAAACATAATGTTTACACACGCATGTATAAAATAAGTGAATTTTGAGGCATCAGCATAGACTACACAATCAGTTGTGCTGCCAGAAGTAATAAATTACTTTGCAAGGTACTTTTTGAAAGGTCTCCTGGGCTATTGAAATTAATTTTGGCACAGGACTTACTTTACTTTTATCAAATCAGTTCAAACCAATTCAATTATTTTGGAAGAATTAGTTGGCCTATTTCAGATGACTTTTAATTTGTGTTCTTGCTAAACAAAAATAAAAAACAACTTGTGTAGAACTGGATTTTGAAATGTCTTAACTTTTATGGAATTTCACTATTTTCATAATTACTCACTAAAGTTTACATTTTTATAATAGTAGCAATAAAGGCTTAAATTCAGTTTCATTTTACCAGGAAACATTAGGAATTAAGTAACAAACTTTTAGATGAAGGAACATGAGAGATGGAATCTATTGATTTTTTCCATAACTGCTTTTTAAAAATCATCCTTTACACTAGCCCCTAGTTTAAGATTGCTAGATGTTAGAACAACTTTTGATTCCAGAAAATGTACTGGTATGAGTTTGACCTGATGTGCCAAAATTCGCTGTTTTTTTCTTTTTGCTTCATAAATTCTCTTGATATTATATAGCTTTAAACTTCAATTCTAATTTTGGCTTACTAACAGTGTAAAAATTAGGTAAAATTTCTCTCTGTATATCCATAGTAAAAAACCAACTTTATCCTGCTGTTATAGTAATGATTTCTTATCATTTATTGTGTAAGTATCACCTAGTTCTTGTACATATTAGTCATTCATTAGAGCAGATGGATAGCTAACCCACATTTATTTGATGGACACTATTTCTAACATTGTTTATTTATGTCTTGGACTAACATTGGAATGCTCTATGATAGAAGGAAGGACTATAGTCTTTAGAGTGAGACACTGTTTTACCTTGACCTTGTACCTATTCATGGGTTTATAATACTACCTACCTCTTAGAGTTGTGAAAAAATCGACTACATGATAATGCATGTAGAGTACTAAGCAAGTGATTGGCATGTAGTAAGCACTTAATAAATGTGAGTTTTTTCTGTATCCTTTATCCCACTTCCATTGGGTGGAGCATGCTTAGTAAGCTTTGTCAGACTCATTCTGTGAGTGATTATATTTGAGTCAGGGTGAAAGGGCAGTCAGAGCTGGGTTTAATACATGAAACCACATGGATCCTTGAGAGAGCCAAGGCCCAGTGCACACAAACAGACCTAATTACAGTGCCCAGAGTGTTAGACCTTCCTACTCATTTTAGGAAGACCTGTTTTCTTTTAGTGGAATTTCCTAAAAGGATTGTGCCTGTGGATAGACCAACTCACTTGCTTTTTTTTCCTGTAATTGAAATGGTATGTGAGTCATCATTCCACTTCCTCTCACTTGGAACACTCATACCAGGATGGCTTGCCCTTATTGGAATCAGCATAGCTTCCTCTGTGGTCATGCACTAGGATATTTCATGTTCTCTAAAGATTCAAATTTCTCCACAAGATATATTTTTTTGAAAATAGAACCAAGAAATGTAACCGCAAATAAATTCTGAGAGCACAAATTAATACTGCATGGTACCAGATACCTAATCTTAAATCACTTGTATAACTCTTTTGATATACTATTTTAATTCTACCATCTTTAAAGGCATGAACTGTATCAGAGTATCTAACTGGATTTTTTTAATAAATAAAATTAACCATCTAGTTTGGCATAATGTCAGACTTATTAATGATGCCATTTTGAACTATTTCTCTGACTTAAGTTAGTAATATTTTGCTGACCTTGAGGAAAAAAAGCCCTCTGGAAGCCTTACTCTATGGTTACATGAGCAGATGAGTATTATAGATGTTGAGTGACCATTCAGTTGAAACAACAAGAGCAACCACAAACATCCTCTATGAAAGAAGCAACAAAGATAGAGTCTTTTTAAACTTTTGAATTACATATTCTATGAATTACATTCTGTAGTAATTAGTTAACAGTTCTGAAGTATCAGTGCATAGAGTCACAAATAAAAATGTTAGTATTTTTGGTTATTTTTGGTGAAATCATGCTGAAACGTGGATATGTAATAGTTTAAAATAAGTATCCATAACTATATCTAAACACAACCTATTAGTTATGGTTTTTTCCTTATGAATCTATTACCAAGAAAAATTTTCATACTGATAAAGAATGCCCACCTGCCAGAAATACAATTTTTTCCAAAAATACATACCATGAAATTATTCTGCTCTCTAAATGATGATAAATTTAATACACTCACTAAATATGCCTTCTTTTTCTCATAAAGAAAAAGTTCCCAAAGTATACCTTTACTTGCTCTTCTTTTCTGAGGACCTATTTTCTGTGTCATATTTTATCTAAGGACCATAATCACTTTTAACCAGTTTTGTTTGAAATTACTTTGCACTTATGAGGAAAAAAAATGAATAAAACTTCGGAATAAAAATTAACTCATTAATGGCAATGTTTGGAACATGATTCTTTTTTCAGGCCTCTGAGAAAATGTAGCTGAATAAAATAGTTAGGATATGCTATTTTAACATTTTTTAATGATGGGCTAAAAAGTACAACCCTCAAGTATGGCACATTAATCACAAATTTTGAACCACTTATTTCAGAATTTATAGTTGAATGGTGAGAGTAGAAAATAATATTTAAGGGTATGATTACATTTACTAAAGAAAATTCTACTTTTTAAATTAAAATTGATGAAAATGTATAAAAGTGAGACAATATCTTGGAAAATTCTTTAAATTATAGCCAGCTCTCTTTTTTCTCTTGGTTCTTAACATTATTTTTCTCTCGTCTCAGCATCAGCTTAATGAATACAGAGCCTGTCTATACCAGTTTCCTCTTCTAGAGTCACTACATTCAGAGCTTGGTGGGCCTCAATAGGGATTTACTGCTGACTGAGTAATCTGGGTTCATGTGTGCAGTGACATCAAGCAAGAGATTTACCCTGAGAAGTGGATGCCATGACAATGCGTGTAACCATGGTGTGACTGGCCTCTCTGACATGGCTCTCAAAAGCTTTCCCTCTGTGAAAACAGAAGCCTGTTTGCAAATTAATTAGTTTCTGGCGGCAGCTTGATTGTTGACCCAGAGTTTGTAGAGTGGAAAAACAATCAGATTAGTGTGCTCAGGGTAAAAGACCAGTGTGCAGTTGCGTGTGGCTTGCTCAACTATTGAAACCATGAATGAACTGAAACAAATTCTTTCCTGAGAAGCCTAGGCAGAGGTTAAGTGTGATGAGCCTAGAGCTCCCAACAGCAGGGGTGGGGGAATTAAAGGATTTTAGCCAGATAAAGCTGAATGATGGCAAGCAATGCCATTGAATTTTAATAGCATGGATAGTTTTGACCAAATAATAAAAAAAAAAATAACCCCAAAAAACACTTGTTATGTTGTTCTAATCCCTCTGAGTAGAAGGAATAAGTTTACAACATTATTAAATGTAGGTTTGACACAAATACTTTCACAGTAGAAAATTTCAGAAGTTTTCAGATGGGAAGGTTTTAATTAAATTTGTCTCAAAGGCTAATATGATAACATCTAAATGAAAAACTGTTACGAAGTAACCTGCATTTTTATGTTGATAAAATTTTTGTTGATATATTTACCTCAGCTGCTTTCTGAGGTGTAATCCTCACATGCCCAATAAAATTAATCCTGAGTCAAAGAGAGATGTTGGCTGATGAGAATACATATTCTGCTATCTACTTTTGCAAATATCAAATTAGGTAACCGTGCCAAGGAATGATGTCTGCAATCTTAGGATGAAAAAATTCTGCATACAGTTTTTGATGATTAAAATTGGTTTTAGTCAATAAATTATTGTTTATGCTTCATTTTGTAAGATTACCTAACACAATAAGCCATATATACTCTTCCTTTTTAGATACCACTGGCAGATGTCTCCCTAAATACAGCTCTGATGGCTATCACAGTACTTTCCCGTTCAAAAATCATTTATGTCTCTGAATTTACAAGTGAATTGAATCCAGATTTTGCTGCCTGTCACGTTCGTTGTCATGCAATCCTAAATGACCTCTCCAATATTAAACACTAACAGACTCAAATAGGGTGGGTTGCCCTTAAATTTACTATCATTTTCATTTAACCATACCATTCTCTCAGTGGATTTTAATCTTTCCCACCTTTGAATCCCAAGAGCACATATATGCATGTTTCGATTTATCACAGGGCCTACCACTTTGCCTTGCAATCTAGGGTATGCCAAATAAGAAACTCTTCAGTGAACCTTCTTTGCGGGCTCTGGGGTCAGATGGCCTGAGTTTGTATCCCAGGTCCTCCCATCTACCACCCTCGTGACTTGGGGGGTAATTTATGTTACTTATTTTCATCACCCATTTATGATTTGTAAAATAGGGTTAATAACTAATACACTGTTTTTCTGAAAATGCATGAGACAGTCCTCATAAGGTACTAAGAACAGTGTCTAATAATATGGTAGATGCTCATTATAACTGTGATTGCTGCTGGCGTTTGCATACCAGCTCTATACATAGAACACAGTGCACATTTGGAGAATTAATACAGAGAACCAGCCTGAAGGTTATGTTTGCCTTTCTTAATCTGTTCTCAGGCTATTTTGTTTTGTCTTATTTAATTGACTATTGTCAATATATGGGCACTTAATACATCAAAAATATATAAAGTATTTGTCTTTAGTATTAAAATAGTATATAAACTTTTTAGTCAAATTGGGCTTAACAAAATTAGCAGATGAAACAATGAAATGGTGAACCAAGGGTAAATTTCAATAAAATGTGTTTTCCTAAGTATTAATTTAGCTCTATTAAGTGCAGTATTTACCACTTAAATAAATAAATCATTAGGTTAATTCTTTTTTTCTAATATAATTTTTAAAAAAACATTGACTGCATTGTTGCATCTAGGATATTCATTTATCCTGCCGTATCACAGCTTAGCTTTTAATTTTTTTCATATGAAGACGTTATTGGTAACCTTTGGGGTCGTAGTTAAGAGCATGGAGTCTATGGAACTTGACCGCCTGACTTGGGCACTAACTGAGCAGCTGGAGACAGCTATTGTAAGCTACCTGTGCTCAACGTCCCTTTCTTCAAGTGGAAACGATAATCGTTCCTCCCTATTGGGTTGTTATGAGAATTATGCATAAGTAAATTTCTATAAAGCACTTGGAAAAGAGACTATTCTTACCAAAAACAAAACAAACAAAACAACTCAGTTGATGTTAGCTTATTCTATAACATCACGTAAGAATTTTAAATAATAGAAAAATAAAAATACCTAAATATGTCAACTCACTAAAGATGTAGTAGAACGTACAGTCTCACTTAACTGAACAGCCATGTATTTCTAGGAAAACAATGAAAATGGCTTAAGGAAAACAAGACAAGATGAAGTGATAGTAATCTATGCCCTTTCCTTAGGCAGAGTCTATACATACAGGATTTCTTGTCTAATGATGTGAGTACATTTTGATAAAACAGATCTACTACTCTTTTGCTTCAAGAAAGGGAAAAAGGATTTTTTTTTCTAAGTTTAGAAATATCCTAAGTTACTTACATATGACACTGAAATGCTCTAAACTTCATATATCAACTAAACATAAATTATAAAATGTTATACAGAAGAAGCGTCTTTAAAATATTTTCCTGGTAATATTAGTAAGGAAGATTTGCATGTGTTTAGATGTCCTTAAAAGAAACATTTTTTACTTAAAATTGTTTGTGTCACTATATGTTTTAAGTAACTAGACAAGAGAAAATCACATCCCTTCACTTCCCAACCCGGCCTCCCCCACCTTCCTTTCAGCAATCTATCAAATTCCTGTGGCACTTTTGGATCAACACATAAATTCTGCATTTTAAACACTATAACATTTTACATATGGTAATATTATTTTTAAATATATTTATGCAAAAATAAAGATATGCATTTGAGAACTATAGTTTATTATTAGTAGTAATTTTGTAAATTGATAAGTATAAATTTTTTTATTCATTAGAAGTATAATTTTTATTATTTTGTGATGGTTTACTAAATCATAACTATTTTGGCCTTTAATGTAGGCTGTTAGCATAAGGGATTCATCAAAAATGTGTCTCTTCAATATGTTTATAAATTTGTCTAAATTCATATAAGTGTAAATAATCTCTTTCGCCTCATTTAATTACTAATATTTTTGCTTTCTGTTTTATTTTTATTTTTTAAATTAATTTTTATTGGAGTATAGTTGATTTAAAATGTGGTGTTAGTTTCTGCTGTACAGCAAAGTGAGTCAGTTATACACATATATATATCCACTCTTTTTTAGATTATTTTCCCATAATGGTCATTACAGGGTATTTAGTAGACTTCCCTGTGCTGTACACTAGGTTCTTATTAGTTATCTGTTTTACATATAGTAGTGTGTATATGTCAATCCCAGTCTCCCAATTTATCCCTCCCCTCCTTCCCCCTTGGTAACCATAAGTTTGTTTTCTACGTCTGTGACTCTATTTCTGTTTTGTAAATAAGTTCGTTTGTACCATTTTTTTAGATTCCACATATAAGCAATATCATATGGTATTTGTCTTTCTCTGACTTATGGATAAAGAAGATGTGTTACATATATACAATAGAATATTACTCAGCCATAATTACTAATTTAAAAAAATGTTAGGGTTTCAATATCAAAGAGAACCATCCCTTTTTGTACATTTAAAATCCTCACCTGAATGTGTATGGGAAATTCGTGACAGCCAATTTAGTTTTCCCTTTGAAACCCACACTGCCTTCTTCTGCTTAGCGTACAATAGGATTGAAGTGACAGACAGTACAGAGCTGTATTTGGGGGCTTGTATGTTGTGTTTTGACCCATTTACAATTTAGTAAACTTGAATCTCAGTGATCCTGAAAGTTATTAATGCCAAGACTGATATCAAATGATTACTGCCACGTAATTGCTTAACACCTATAGAGTTTATTTATCAGTGGGTTTTCTAAACACATTTAAGAATGAATGAACAAATTATACTCACGTTTTGCAGAAGAAGAAAGTAATCTTCTAAGTCAAACAAAAATGACAGTATTCTGAAAATAGAAAACAAAACATAGAAATTACCACAAAACCTTACTCATTTGGGGATGAATTAAAGGAACATCTAGTTACACTAATAATTCATATTATAAAATTTGGGCTTACAAGGCTAGGATGAACCAATAAGGTACAGAGCATCTTTGATCCATGACTTTTATATATTTGCAGTAATCATATTAAATATTTTGAAGGAAGAGAAATTATTGAAGTAGTGGAATATTGCTGTTTGCCATAAGAAAGCTAATGACTGACCTCCCTGTTATTTCTGTTGATTTCCTTTAAATAAAATAAAAGGGAAAATCACACTCTTTATTAATATCAAGGTAAATATACAGCCAACTCTGATCAACCAATCAGTGCCCAAATTAAGAAAATTGTAATATAACTGGATGTGAAAGCCCTTGAGATGATTGTATGTTAATGAATCTTAAAATGTGAACTGATTTTCCACTTTTTTCCAAACTGGAACTACCTTTACTGGCTTTCTGGTTTGTTTCTAATTCCTGAGTAAGAGCAACCTGTAGAAGGCAGTTGAAAAGACTGGCTGGAGCTAGGAATTTGACAGCAGGAAATAGAACAAGAATGGCAGACCGTTAGAGCGTCCAGTTTTAATGTCCTACAATGCTGAGGTCATTTGGTAGTGATAGAGCAGAGGCAGCACCAAAAAAGAGTGTAGCCATGTCATAAAGATATGCAAAATCTCTACTAAATTTAACAGTTTTGATTAATTTTGTCATCTCCATTTTGTATAAATGTGCTGCAACTCCATTAATCAGTTCTGCCTGTTAGCTACTCATGAATTCCCGAACTGTTTGTCCTTGGAAGGATCACACTTTGTTAGCAGTAGATGTCACTAATATGTTAGTAAAGAATATTCTGTTAAGAATAGCAAAATGAAACTTCATTTAAAACACTTTAATACAACTAAGGAAGCTGAGTATGTCATTGCTGTTAAGCTTGATTACTTGTAACTATTACATATTTCCTAGGATGGGAAAACATAGGTTATCATTAAAAGGAAAAAAAAGTTTCTAAAAAACATATCTATCCACTATTCGTATGGAGTCAGAAAAGAAAGATGATAATTACGGAGGAATAAAGGGAGAAAAGAAAAGAGTAATTCCTAATGGTTAATAACTTCCTGAATAGATTTTGTCATTATCACTTAACCATAGTAATAACATCTGTCACTATAAGAAAATGTATGACATCACAAACTGAAATTAAAATCTTTAAACTATACCATTGTCTCGTATCTAAAAGTCTAACCCTGAAGTTTATAATGTAAGTTAGATGTGATACATATTAAATAATTTTTACAGTCTCAGAACATAGCAAAATATTATTGGAACATATATTAATTCCTGGGCCATTTTATATCTGACCAGTAAAAACAATGAAACGCCATGTAATATGATAAAGGTAAAATAGCTAAGTTATTAATGAGAAGTTAAGAATAGATCACTTTTAGGTGAACTAAACTGTCAAATTTAATTACTATTTACAATGTATTTATTTTCTGTTTTTTAATGAGTATTTTTAGTTTCCCCAAGCCTAGTCCCTTCTAGTCCCTTCTAGGCCCTTCTAGTCCTTTCTCATCTCATTCAGCAGTGTTTTCTGTTTCTCTGTATATAACTTAAGTGTATCAGTCAACACAGTTACTAACATAGAATGCTACTCTTTCCTCTGTACCCTACAGTTCTACTGGAAGTGCTCCTAGATACCTGATATTAGCACAATGAATAGCTGGCTACGTTTGCTAGCTACTAATATTATTCTGGCCAACTTCCATTTTCTGTACACATTAAGCACTCTCTAGGTACCAAGAACTATTATGAGAAACAGCTGAGTAAGAGAGATCCCTGCCCTCCAGGATAATACTAATAGAACTCTTTATCAATGGAAAACCCTGGAAGTCTTAGCACATCTATGGGATTATATGCATATATGTCCAACAAGACTCAATATCTTAAAAACATTGTTTAACTCATAATGTAAGAGAGAAAGTACTCTCCATTTTTCTTTCAGTGAAACATGAATTTTTTGATTCAGTTGATTTTCAGGCTTTGAGTATCAGAACCACTGACTGACTGAGGTTTTTACTATAAAATGATTTGACAGCTTATGAGGGAGGCTATTTTTTGTCCATATATCTGCGGTCTTCTGTTAGAGAATATATATATATAAGACAGTTCAAAATCCAAGAAATTGGAAACCCCCTTTTTTTAAGTTTTGAGGAAAAGGATGGGAATCTTTTAGAATCAGAAAAATTGTACATAATATGACTATAGATTTTTAGAAGGTATTTTTTAATGGCATACATTTCTAATTATAAATAAATTTTTAAGAAGGGAAGTCATGCCGAAAATAATGAGACCAAAAAAAGATTGGTGGTGAGAGAGAATTAGTTAAGGAGTGGAGAGAAACTAGAAACAATATTCTTTTATTTTCAAGTATTTTAGCAGAAGTTCTAAATGCTTCTAGATGTTCTAGAAATTCTAGATGTTCTGGGCTGCTGTCCAGTAAGTAAGTAAATAAGGTCACTTAAACTGGTCTCTGAGCTTTAAAAGACATACATAAAAAATTACGAATTAATCATTAGCAACAATCATGATTCTTGACCCGTTTTCTAAGAGTAAAATCATTTATTTGTTTTAAAATTTTAATTTCTAATTTGATTATTTAAAGCAGTGTTGAATAAGAGCTTAAAAATGCATGTTCTGAACAGTTTTCTTAGGTAAATTTATTGTCTTCATGGATTTAACACACTATTTGCTATAGAATTTTTATATATCAATAGTTATACTGCCTTTCTTTTCTATCATTAAACAGAAAGTGTAGTAATTTTCTAGTTTCTTTGGGTTTTATTATATAAATCTATAAATTGTGTTGTTGTCATACGTTTACCTGCCTTTCTCTTTACAGCTGCTCTGTGTGTGGGGGTGGTGGTGGTGCACAGTAACAGATGGAGGGATATTTTAGTGGGGGGGGCACAGTAACAAATGGAGGGATATTATTTAAAAAGATGAGGAAATCTTTCTCTCGATGTTTTAAACTAATATATGTAAACATTTCTTATTATATGGTCTAAGAAATTTATTCCAATAACATGTAATTATATAAGGCTCAGAGCATGGCTCAGACAATGGTTGTATTTATAGTTTAAAACTTATTCCATGGAAAAATGTAGAAATCGTAGGTCCACTAGAAAGTAAAACTAACTTAGTCTATATTAAAGACATTAGAAACCATTTCTTAGTGTTACTGAAATAAAGGGAAACAAACCCTGTATTTATTCAAAACAAAGTTGAAAGTATCAAATTGGTTTAGAAAATACCTTTATTAGTCTTGAGTAGGTATCTATGGAAACAACTCTGTATTAGCCCTCAAAATATATAAGCATTATTAAGAAACAATAGGGAAAAGTTGCAAGAAAAAAAAGAGGAAAAGGAAATGGAATGCTTGCACAGAACAGAAACCACAAATTGAGTTAAGCATTAGCACCAATTTTAAATCACATCCCCCACGCTGCAAATGCTTGACATTTAGTGTTATTACCCAGGAGGTTTGAAAGTTTTAATAATTAAAGCAATAATTTGAGAAATTGATGGTTTTACATAAAGAAATAATTGAAATAATCATGCACAACTGAAATCCTATGTCTGTATAGTGTTTTATATTCTTCAAAGTGCTTCCTATAAGATCATTTCATCCTCCCAAAAACCCTGTGAAATAGAAAACTGCAAGAAATAAAATTTAAGTAATCTGCAAGAGGTCAGAAGTAACCTTGTATCCAGTGAAAACTGAGATGAAATTCATACCTTCTGACTCTCTGTTCTCTTTCTAACATGTTCATTTTACTATTTACCATTACTAAAACTTGCATGTTTCTGTTCTTTGCTAAAGCTTTTTCATGTAGGAAATTTTTATCAAGTTTTAGACTTTGGTTTTGGGGTTTTTTTTTTCCCCTTCCCCCTCCCCATATCCTCAAGTCCATTCTCTGGTAGGTCTGTGTCTTTATTCCTGTCTTGCCCCTAGGTTCTTCATGACCATTTTTTTTTCCTTCGATTCCATATATATGTGTTAGCATATGGTATTTGTTTTTCTCTTTGTGACATACTTCACTCTGTATGACAGTCTCTAGGTCCATCCACATCACTACAGATAACTCAGTTTCGTTCCGTTTAATGGCTGACTAACATTCCATTGTATATATGTGCCACATCTTCTTTATCCATTCATCTGCCGATGGGCACTTAGGTTGCTTCCATGTCCTGGCTATTGTAAATAGAACTGCAATGAACATTGTGGTACATGTCTCTTTTTGAATTATGGTTTTCTCAGGGTATATGCCCAGTAGTGGGATTGCTGGGTCATGTGGTAGTTCTATTTTTCGGGATTTTTTTTTTTTTTTTTTTTTGCGGTACCCGGGCCTCTCACTGTTGTGGCCTCTCCCGTTGCAGAGCACAGGCTCCAGATGCGCAGGCTCAGCGGCCATGGCTCACGGGCCTAGCCGCTCCGCAGCATGTGGGATTTTCCCGGACCAGGGCACGAACCCGTGTCCCCTGCATCGGCAGGTGGACTCTCAACCACTGCGCCACCAGGGAAGCCCTATTTTTAGTTTTTTAAGGAACCTCCATACTGTTCTCCAGAGTGGCTGTATCAATTTACATTCCCACCAACAGTGCAAGAGGGTTCCCTTTTCTCCACACCCTCTCCAGCATTTGTTGTTTGTAGATTTTCTGATGATGCCGATTCTCACTGGTGTGAGGTGATACCTCATTGTAGTTTTGATTTGCATTTCTCTAAAAATTAGTGATGTTGAGCAGGTTTTCATGTGCTTCTTGGTCATCTGTATGTCTTCTTTGGAGAAATGTCTATTTAGGTGTTACGCCCATTTTTGGATTGGGTTGTTTGTTTTTTTAATATTGAGCAGCATGAGCTCTTTATATATTTTAGAGATTAATCCTTTGTCCGTTGATTCCTTTGCAAATATTTTCTGCCATTCTGAGGGTTGTCTTTTCGTCTTTTTTATGGTTTCCTTTGCTGTGCAAAAGCTTTTAAGTTTCATTAGGTCCCACTTGTTTATTTTTGTTTTTATTTCCATTTATCTAGGAGGTGGGTCAAAAAGTGTCTTGCTGTGATTTATGTCATAGAGTGTTCTTCCTATGTTTTCCTTTTTTTTGAGTTTATTTTTGTGTATGGTGTTCAGGAGTGTTTTAACTTCATATTTGTAAATGTAACTGTCCAGTTTTCCCAGCACCAGTTATTGAAGAGGCTGTCTTTTCTCCACTGTATATTCTTACCTCCTTTATCAAAGATAAGGTGACCATATGTGTGTGGGTTTATCTCTGGACTTTCTATCTTGTTCCATTGATCTATATTTCTGTTTTTGTGCCAGTACCATACTGTCTTGATTACTGTAGCTTTGTAGGATAGTCTGAAGTCAGGGAGCCTGATTCCTCCAGCTCTGTTTTACTTTCTCAAGATTGCTTTGGCTATTCGGGGTCTCTTGTGTTTCCACACAAATTGTGAAATTTTTTGTTCTAGTTCTGTGAAAAGTGCCAGTGGTAGTTTGATAGGGATTGCATTGAATCTGTAGATTGCTGTGGGTAGTAGAGTCATTTTCACATTGTTGATTCTTCCAATCCAAGAACATGGTATATCTGTCCATCTATTTGTATCATCTTTAATTTCTTTCATCAGTGTCTTATAATTTTCTGCATACAGGTCTTTTGTCTCCTTAGGTAGGTTTATTCCTAGATATTTTATTCTTTTTGTTGCAGTGGTAAATGGGAGTGTTTTCTTAATTTCACTTTCCGATTTTTCATCATTAGTGTATAGGAATGCAAGAGATTTCTGTGCATTAATTTTGTATCCTGCTACTTTACCAAATTCATTGATTAGTTCTAGTAGTTTTATGGTAGCATCTTTAGGATTCTCTATGTATAGTATCATGTCATCTGCAAACAGTGACAGCTTTCCTTCTTCTTTTCCAATTTGGATTCCTTTTATTTCTTTTTCTTCTCTGATTGCTGTGGCTGAAACTTCCAAAACTGTGTTGAATAGTAGCGGTGAGAGTGGGCAACCTTGTCTTGTTCCTATCTTAGTGGAAACGGTTTCAGTTTTGCACCATTGAGGACGATGTTGGCTGTGGGTTTGTCATATATGGCCTTTATTATATTGAGGAAAGTTCCCTCTATGCCTACTTTCTGGATGGTTTTTTATCATAAATGGGTATTGAATTGTGTCGAAAGCTTTCTCTGCATCTACTGAGATGATCATATGCTTTTTGTCCTTCGATTTGTTAATATGGTGTATCACATTGATTGATTTGTGTATATTGAAGAATCCTTGCATTCCTGGGATAAACCTCACTTGGTCATGGTGTATGATCCTTTTAATGTGCTACTGGATTCTGTTTGCTAGTATTTTGTTGAGGATATTTGCATCTATGTTCATCAGTGTTATTGGCCTGTAGTTTTCTTTCTTTGTGACATCTTTGTCTGGTTTTGGTATCAGGGTGATGGTGGCTTCTTGAATGAGTTTGGGAGCTTTCCTCCCTCTGCTATATTTTGGAAGAGTTTGAGAAGGATAGGTGTTAGCTCTTCTCTGAATGTTTGATAGAATTCGCCCGGGAAGCCATCTGGTCCTGGGCTTTTGTTTGTTGGAAGATTTTTAGTCACAGTTTCAATTTCAGTGCTTGTGATTGGTCTGTTCATATTTTCTATTTCTTCCTGGTTCAGTCTCAGAAGGTTGTGCATTTCTAAGAATTTGTCCATTTCTTCCAGGTTGTCCATTTTATTGGCATAGAGTTGCTTGTAGTAATCTCTCATGATCCTTTGTATTTCTGCAGTGTCAGTTGTTACTTCTCCTTTTACATTTCTAATTCTATTGATTTGAGTCTTCTGCCTTTTTTTCTTGTTGAGTCTGGCTAATGGTTTATCAATTTTGTTTATCTTCTCAAAGAACCAGCTTTTAGTTTGATTGAACTTTGCTATCATTTCCTTCATTTCTTTTTCATTTATTTCTGATCTGATCTTTAAGATTTCTTTCCTTCTGCTAACTTTGGGGTTTTTTTTTGTCCTTTCTCTAAGTGCTTTAGGTGTAAGGTTAGACTGTTTATTTGAGTTGTTTCTTGTTTCTTAAGGTAGGATTGTATTGCTCCAAACTTCCCTCTTAGAACTGCTTTTGCTGCATCCCATAGGTTGTGGGTCGTCGTGTTTTTATTGTCATTTGTTTCTAGGTATTTTTTGATTTCCTCTTTGATTTCTTCAGTGAACTCTTGGTTATTTAGTAGTGTATTGTTTAGCCTCCATGTGTTTGTATTTTTTACAGATTTTTTCCTGTAATTGATATCTAGTCTCATAGTGTTGTTGTCAGAAAAGATACTTGATACGATTTTAGTTTTCTTAAATTTAGCAAGGCTTGATTTGTGACCCAAGATATGATCTATCCTGGAGAATGTTCCATGAACACTTGAGAAGAATGTGTATTCTGTTGTTTTTGGATGGAATGTCCTATAAATATCAATTAAGTCCATCTTCTTTAATGTATCATTTAAAGCTTGTGTTTCCTTATTTATTTTCATTTTGGATGATCTGTCCTTTGGTGAAAGTGGGGTGTTAAAGTCCCCTACTATGATTGTGTTACTGTTGATTTCCCCTTTTATGGTTGTTAGTATTTGCCTTATGTATTGAGGCGCTCCTATGTTGGGTGCATAAATATTTACAATTGTTATATTTTCTTCTTGGATCGATCCCTTGATCATTATGTAGTGTCCTTCTTTGTCTCTTGTAATAGTCTTTATTTTAAAGTGTATTTTGTTTGATATTAGAATTGCTACTCCAGCTTTCTTTTGATTTCCATTTGCATGGAATATCTTTTTCCATCCCCTCACTTTCAGTCTGTATGTGTCCCTAGGTCTGAAGTGCATTTCCTGTAGACAGCATATATACAGGTCTTGTTTTTTGTATCCATTCAGCCAGTCTGTGTCTTTTGGTTGGAGCATTTAATACATTTACATTTAAGGTAATTATCAGTATGTATGTTCCTATTACCATTTTCTTAATTGTTTTGGGTTTGTTATTGTAGGTCTTTTCTTTCTCTTGTGTTTCCTGCCTAGAGAAGTTCCTTTAGTATTTGTTGTAGAGCTGGTTTGTTGGTGCTGAATTCTCTTTGCTTTTGCTTGTTTGTAAAGGTTTTAAATTTCTCCTTCAAATCTGAATGAGATCCTTGATGGGTAGAATAATCTTGGTTGTAGGTTTTTCTTCTTCATCACTTTAAATATGTCCTGCCAGTCCCTTCTGGCTTGCAGAGATTCTGCTGAAAGATCAGCTGTGAAACTTATGGGGATTCCCTTATGTGTTACTTGTTTTTCCCTTGCTGCTTTTAATATTTTTTCTTTGCATTTAATTTTTGATAGTTTGATTAATATGTGTCTTGGCATGTTCTTCCTGGATTTATCCTGTATGGGACTCTCTGTGCTTACTGGACTTGAATAACTATTTCCTTTCTCATATTAGGGAAGTTTTCAACTATAATCTCTTCAAATATTTTCTCAGTCCCTTTCTTTTTCTCTTCTTCTTCTGGGACAACTATAATTCGAATGTTGGTGCATTTAATGTTGTCCCAGAGGTGTCTGAGACTGTCCTCAATTCTTTTCATTCTTTTTTCTTTATTCTGCTCTGCAGTAGCTATTTCCACTCTTTTATCTTCCAGGTCACGTATCCATTCTTCTGCCTCAGTTATTCTGCTATTGATCCCTTCTAGAGAATTTTTAATTTCATTTATTGTATTGTTCATCACTGTTTGTTTGCTCTTTAGTTCCTCTAGTTCCTTGTTAAACGTTTCTTGTATTTTCTCCTTTCTATTTCCATGATTTTGGATCATCTTTACTATCATTATTCTGAATTCTTTTACAGGTAGACTGCCTATTTCCTCTTCGTTAGGTCTGGTGGGTTTTTATCTTGCTCCTTCATCTGCTGTGTGTTTTTCTGTCTTCTCATTTTGCTTAACTTACTGTGTTTGGGGTCACCTTTTCACAGGCTGTAGGTTCGTAGTTCCCGTTGTTTTTGGTGTGTGTCCCCAGTGGTTAAGGTTGGTTCAGTGGGGTGCTTAGGCTTCCTTGTGGAGGGGACTAGTGCCTGTGTTCTTGTAGATGAGGCTGGATATTGTCTTCCTGGTGGGCAGGTCAACGTCTGGTGGTGTGTTTGGGGTGTCTGTGGCCTTACTATTATTTTAGGCAACCTCTCTGCTAATGGATGGGGTTGTGTTCCTGTCTTGCTACTTGTTTGGCATAGGGTGTCCAGCACTGTAGCTTGCTGGTCGTTGAGTGGAGCTGGGTCTTGGCATTGAAATGGAGATCTCTGGGAGATTTTCACCATTTGATATTACATGGAGCTGGGAGGTCTCTTGTGGACCAGTGTCTTGAACTTGGCTCTCCCACCTCAGAGGCACACCCCTGATGCCTGGCTGGAGCACCAAGAGCCTTTCATCCCCACAGCTCAGAATATAAGGGAGAAAGAATAGAAAGAAAGAAAGAAGATAAAATAAAATACAGTTATTAAAAAATAATTATTAAGAAAAAATGTTTTAAAAGTAGAAACAAAAAACAGAATCTGAGGACAAATGGTAAAAGCAAAGCTATACAGACAAAATCACAGACAGAAGCATACACATACACACATACACACAAAAAGAGAAAAAGGGAAAACATATATATATCTTTGCTGCCAAAGTCCACCTCCTCAATTTGGGATGATTCATTGTCCATTCAGGCATTCCACATATGCAGGGTACATCAAGTTGATTGTGGAGATTTAATCCTCTGCTCCTGAGGCTGCTGGGAGAAATTTTCCTTTCTCTTCTTTGTTCACACAGCTACCGGGGTTCAGCTTTCAGTTTGGCCCCGCCGCTGCGTGTAGGTCGCCTGAGGGCGTCTGTTCTTCACTCAGAGAGGACAGGGTTAAAGGAGTCACTGATTCGGGGGCTCTGGCTCACTCAGGCCGGGGGGAGGGAGGGGTACGGATGCGGGGCGAGCCTGCGGCGGCAGAGGCCTGCGTGACGTTGCACCAGCCTGAGGCATGCCGTGCGTTCTTCCGGGGAAGTTGTCCCTGGATTCCGGGACTCTGGCAGTGGCGGGCTGCTCAGGCTCCCCGGAAGGGGGGTTTGGATAGTGACCTGTGCTCGCACACAGGCTTCTTCGTGGCGGCAGCAGCAGCCTTAGCGTCTCATGCCCGTCTCTGGGGTCCGCGCTGTTAGCCGCGGCTCACGCCCGTCTCTGGAGCTCCTTTAAGCAGCGCTTTTAATCCCCTCTCCTCGCGCACCAGGAAGCAGAGAGGCAAGAAAAAGTCTCTTGTTTCTTCGGCAGCTCCAAACTTTTCCCGGACTCCCACCTGGCTAGCCGTGGTGCACTAACCCCCTGCAGGCTGTGTTCACCCCACCAACCCCAGTCCTCCCTGCGCTCCGACCAAAGCCCGAGCCTCAGCTCCCAGCCCCGCCCGCCCCGGCGGGTGAGCAGACAAGCCTTTCAGGCTGGTGAGTGCTGGTCGGCACCGATCCTCTGTGCGGGAATCTCTCCGGTTTGTCCTCCACACCCCTGTGGCTGCGCTCTCCTCTACGGCTCCAAAGCTTTCCCCCTCCGCCACCCGCAGTCTCTGCCCGCGAAGGGGCTTCCTAGTCTTTCTCTTTCACAGCTCCCTCCCACTGGCGCAGGTCCCGTCCCTATTTTTTGTCTCTGTGTTTTCTTTTTTTTTTGCCCTACCCAGGTACGTGGGGAGTTTCCTGCCTTTTGGGAGGTCTGAGGTCTTCTGCTAGCGTTCAGTAGGTGTTCTGTAGGAGCTGTTCCACATGTAGGTGTATTTCTGATGTATTTGTGGGGAGGAAGGTGATCTCTGTGTCTTATACTTCCACCATCTTTAAGCTCCTCCCAAGTTGTATACTTTGGAAAATACAGTTGCATACTTTTTAAAAAGCCAAGATTTGCCACATGGTTGGATTTTATCCAACCATGGTTCACAGAATGGATTATGTTATTTATGCATAGCTCAAATCATTGAAAGCTTAGCTGGTATAAACCCTTATTACCAGGAGTTTGGCCATGGAACTAGCAGCATATGCATCTGCTGGGAATTTGTTAGAGAGACAGACTCTCAGAGCCCACCCAGACCTACTTAATCAGAGTCTGCACTCTAATGCTACATTAAAACTGAGGACTAGGCTAAACTACCAAAACATAGTACATCTTTGATTGTTAAAGAAGAAACATAGAGACAGAACAGCTTTGTTCCATTATGTGAGTGGACTATCTTATATCTCAACTAAATTGACATTGGCATGCAAGAATGTTTGTGTGGTGTGTGTGTATGTGTGTGTTCATTATTTAGACTAGGTTTACTGTGATGTGGTCTAGTTCAGACCTTTTAATTATTCTAATAGTGGCCTTCTTAAATTAGTAACTTTTGCTTCCATTTTAATTGGGGAGTTATAAACACTACCTTAGTGTATCCTTTGAACAGGTTGGTTGGAATTTTAAGCAACAATCACTGATAAGATCTCTATGAAAGGCTAGTAAGACCCACCTTACTCTGCTTGAATCATTCTACCAAGACAGAGTTAGGTTAGCACAACTGCTAGCACTTTTATAATAGCCCATAAAATCTCCCACAACTACATGTCCTGTTAAATGTTAGGAATTTTCTTTAAATAGTGGTGGAGATGGTGACTTCTAGGTTCAAAAAAGCCTCAGGTAGTTAAAAAAAAAAGTTGTTTTCAGAATAGATCAATATGAATTAACTGTTTTACACTTGAACTAGACTAGGACTAATAATGTTTTATTTTAAATAATAAACTGGATGATAAAACAGCAACATAGTATTTAAAATATGTGATAACTACTATTTCTATGTAAATATCCTTTTGTCCAGAGCATCCAGTAAAGAAAAACTAGATAGATTCTTAGTGCAAAGACACAGGCAAAATTCAAATATAAGACCAAAAATTATACACTTTTTGTTACAACTTTAAATTTTGTATTGCAACCTTAAATTTTAAATTATTGGGATGTGATATAATTTTGTACATATAATAGAGTACTTCCAATGTTAAAAAAACTCACTAGTCTCCAGTTCATATAGATGTAATCCTAAAAAAAAAAAAAATCTCAAAATAAGTGCAGGTTGTTTTATTAAAGTAACAATAAGTTGTTTTCAATACAGTGAGATTAGGAAAGTACAAAAACTGGTAGCTAATGTTAAATTTGAATTATTATTTCTTACGGAATAATAAAATCTTGAAGATTAAACCGTGTGTAATAAGAATTGTTTTCTGCAAATTCTAATTACTTTGAAAATTATGCTGTAAATCATCTTCTTTTCTGCCTTGAATTTCCTTCCCCACATAATTAGACATTTTCAAGAATCAAAACTATTATTGTCTCTTAAGAACAAAAGCCGTAGAAACTGCTAATTATATCACAGCTGAACATGTTTTTCTTCTTTGAAGAGATCCTATATTTCCGGCATTTTTGAGAACACTTTCTGATCAGGGAATGATAGAAATAAATGCTGAAGCTTTCCTAGTTTTGCAATCAAGATAATTAGTTTCTACCTATAATAACACTCATTAAAGAGTTGCCAAGGTCTGTGTCAAGTAAAAATTGACCTAAATACTCCCTGGTCCCTAAATCATTGTTTTATTTTAAGAATCAGGCCACATTGTCATAGATATTTCCTTTCCCTAGAATTCAAGGGCCTAACTACAGAGGAAAAGCCCCCAGTCAATGCAGTCCTTGAAAAAGGGCTTGAGCTATTACCAAGTCCTAGGAAATGGGCAGATAGCAGGATGAAACTTCTTCCATTGCACTTACAAAATTGACTTTTTATTTCACAGAGTAAAAATTTTTTGTGTGATTACATATTCAGAAATATTTTGGCAAAGTGAATTTTATGATTGTATAAAATTGGCTTTTTTCTGAATACAACTGTTACTAGAATTCACAAATACCAGTTTTGCCATCTGTAGATTCTGAGCTACTTTTCAGAGAGAAAAAAATTAAGCGGAAATTGAGTATACACCTGAATTTTAAGAGAATTTAAAAGAAATAAATTAAATTGGTATTACATATTTGCTTTTTTTTTGTGTTGCTTAAGTGGTTTTGTTCATTTGTTTGTTGGCAAGATTTCAATCTATCAATTTAACTTTGAATCATGTATAAAATATGTGGGTGAGATAATTGTATGAAACCTCTAAGAAATGTCTGAGGGCATAGACAAAGATTAAAAGGCTTTTAAGCCATTCAAGTCATCTGGAGCTATAGTATCACCAGTAATAATATCAGACAAAAAGGAAAACTAGAAACAAATACATTTATGAGTATCCAGATATTCCAAATAAACGCATGAAATCAATTCTAGTATTACAAGGATGATTCAGTAAGTAGGAAACCTCTTAATTCATTACCTTAATATTTTAAAAATAAAATAAAGGGTGAGCTGTGACAGGGCGAGAGAGAGTCATGGACATATGTACACTAACAAACGTAAGGTAGATAGCTAGTGGGAAGCAGCCGCATGGCACAGGGATATCGACTCGGTGCTTTGTGACCGCCTGGAGGGGTAGGATAGGGAGGGTGGGAGGGAGGGAGATGCAAGAGGGAAGAGATATGGGAACATATGTATATGTAAAACTGATTCACTTTGTTATAAAGCAGAAACTAACACGCCATTGTAAAGCAATTATACCCCAATAAAGATGTTAAAAAATAAAATAAAATAAAATGTATGTTACCTTTTTAAGGTTGAAAAATAATTCAAATGAATTTTTCTGACTAATTAAAATATGTTAGCTAAGAGTAGAAAAAAGTGTTCTTAACATGATAGGAAAGGATTGAACTGCAATTAGAGTTCTTAATGCATAGAAGAATACTGTTAATTTAGGGTAATATGTTATTATAATTATTTGAAAATAACAGGCCTTGTATTTTAGAGCACTTTTAGTTAGGTTTACAGTAAAATTGAATGAAAGGGATAGAGATTTTCCTCATAGCCCTACTCCCACACATGCTTAGCTTCCCTATTAACATCCCCCACCAGAGTGTACATTTGTTACAGTTGATGTACCTACACTGAGGCATCATTATCACCCAAAGTCTGTAGTTTATATTAGGGTTCACTCTTGGTGTTTGGACCAATGTATAATGACATATATATACTTTGTGTAATCTATTATAGTATCATACAAAGTTTGTCAGTGTAGCCACTGACCCAAAAATCCTCTGTGCTCAACCTATTCATTCTTTTCTTCCCCTCAATCCTAGCAACCCCTGATCTTTTTACTGTCTCCATAGTTTTGCCTTTTCCAGAATGTCATGTTGTTGAAATCACACCATACAGTGTGTAACCTTTTTCACATGGGCTTCTTTCACTTACTAGTATGCATTTAAGTTTCCTGCATGTCTTTTCATGGCTTGATAGGTTCATTTCTTTTTAGCTCTGAATAATATTCCATTGTCTGGATTCACCTACTGAAGCACATTTTGTTTGTTTCCAAGTTTTAGCAACTTTGAATAAAGCCGCTATAAACATCATGGGTAGGTTTTTGTGTGGATATAACTTTTTAACTCCTTTGGGTAAATACCAAGGAGCACAGTTGTTGGGCCATATGGTGAGAGTATGTTTAGTTTTTGTAAAAACCACCAAACTGTCTTCCATAGTGGCTGTGTCATTTGGAATTCCCACCACCAATAAATGAGAGTTCCCACTGCTCCAAATCCTTGCCAGCATTTAGTATTGTCAGTGTTCTGGATTTTGGCCATTCTAATAGATGTGTAGCCGTATCTCGTTTTAATTTGCATTTTCCTAATGACATGTGATATGGAGATCTTTCTGTGCTTATTTGCCTTCTGCATATCTTCTTTAGTGAGATGTCTATTAAAGTCTTTGGCCCATTTTTTAATTCAGTTGTTTGTTTTCTTATTGAATTTTAAGAGTTCTTTGTCGATCTTGGATAACAGTCTTTTATCAGATGTCTTTTGCAAATATTTTCTCATCATCTGAGACTTGTGTTCTCATTCTCTTTATATAAATGTTTTTCAAAAGATGTATTTATTTCTATGAAATGTCTCTTAAACGTACATCATTCCTCTTATTTTAAATGTTACCAAGTGAGTGAGATATGACTGCAGATTGGAGAAAGAGTTGAAAGGAGTAACTGCTATGTTTTTCTTCCTTCTAAGAGAATTTAAATCACCCTGTACTATACCTCTTTGGTGTGGGTTTTTCTTTTTTTTTTTTTTAGCTCCTTGCTCAAGCACTGAAACTTTTAAAAAATAAATCACATTCACTTACATGCACTTTTTCATCTCATTTAATAAAGTAGAGTAAGTACACTGTGTAAAAAAAATGTGATGAACTTTCTGGCAAAGGGAAGAAAAACGTGCTCTAATTTAAAATGAGGTGAGTTAGGAAATACCATGTTTCTTGAACCTCTACCAATTTTCTCTTTATGGGAAAGGTTTAGTGTGAAGTCATCGATTAAGTAAGATCGTACAAATTACTTTTTATCATGGAGCAATGACTTTTCTAAACAGAAAGTTTTATTTTCTTTGGATGTAGGAAATGGAAGTGGGCTGCCTTGGTTTTCCTCATCCAAGTTCAAAATTTATTTTTAGTTTGTATTGTATGAAAAATATTATAATTACTTTATGAACATGGACTCTATTGATAGCATGATTGTTTTTTAGAGAGCAGCATTTACATTATACATAATTCCATTTAATGTTGACCTCTCCTGTAATGACAAAATATTTTTTAAAATTGTCTTTTTCCCAGACCTTTTCAATTTTATAGAAATCCATTGGGAAGAAAAATCTGTATTGAGTCCTTAAGGTTTAAGTATAATCAAAATCAATATCCAAATTATTACCTCAAGAATATGTGCATTATATGTGTGTATATGCATGTGTAACCATATGAGGTAATGAAAAATTCTTCTATGAAATTATTCCCTTCATGAAATTCCTCTGATTTTCTCAAATAACAAATCATCTCATCTGTTCATACAGTAGTTTATACTTAACATAATGTAAATGATAAAAGGACAGTTCATGATGATGGATGGGTATGAACTTATTTGTTTAGAACCTAATACAAGGAATCACTTGTAAATATTTCAGCTTCCTGCATTTAAGAATAAATAGTCCAAAATTATAGAAATGCCTACAAATATTATAGTTGTGGTAACTGTATTAAATCTAAAGTATTATATCAAAATATTTCTAATCTATATTTATCATGATAAAACACAGATCTATAAATCATTATACATTGTACTTGTAAATGAAAGGACATCATTATACAACTCTCAAAATCTGCAATGGAAAAAGGCACTCTAATATACAATGAATAAAGCACATAATTATATCATTCTCATATTTAAATATTGAAGAACTCTTCTTTCACAAGCAGTCAATAAAAAAGACCACATACTTACAAGATAAGAGAGTGGAAATAGACCACATTTTAGTAGATAAGTATCAAATCATAATTAATGATGACAGATAGTCATATGAACTCATGATAGATCCATTTGGTTTAAATTAGATTAATATTCTAATCACTCTCCTTAAAACCTACTTTGTGCTTAACACTATGTTTCTGTAATTTGAGAAATTCACCAAAATAGAGAAATGATTGTAAGATATACATGATAGAAATAAATCGGTCAGCAGGACAGAAAGACAAAACCAAAATACAGCAATATGTATTTTCTTAAAAAAAAAATCACAAACTAAATATTTATTACCAATTTACTTTCCAAACATAGTTCTACAGCACGTAGGCAATTACAATATGAAAAAGTTCCTATTTGAATGCAAGATGTTAAAAACCATAATATTTAAGTAAAAAGAACATAACGTGCTATCTAGATATAGAAAATCAAGCATACACTGAAGATTTTATCAGATCAAATTTGCTTCTCTATGAAAATCTAAGTGATGTTTGGAGCTCAGACTCAGTTATATTGTTTGAATTTCTCGATTTTGCTGCAGTTTGAATGTAAGACTAAGCCATAAAGATAAGTATTAGTAAGAAAAAAAGTAAATGTTTTTATTCACCACCTATAATAATTTACAGGCTGTATTTTCTTAATTTGTCCTAATCATTATACGTGCCTTAGCTCACCTTAGCTGAAAGTTTGTAAAAACATACTACTTTTTGTTTCAGGAGGCATAGAGGTATTTTTAAATTATTTTTCTATGAACAATTTCAAATACAGGTAAGTTGAAAGGATTTGACAGTGATACATATTTGTCCTCAATCTATATTCTACAAATTTATAATTTTCTATAATTTATCACATATCTATCCATCCATTCCTCTTCATCAACCATCTTTTTTTATGAATTCAAAGTAGATTTCAGACACCATCACACCATTCTCATATGATTAACAATGATATGAGTTCAATATTTGTGTATTTTTTCTATTCAGATGAAATTTATATACAATGAAATGCACTAATCTTAAGTGTAATACTCACTGAGTTGTGACAAATGATATACTTCTGTACCCCAAATGCCAATCAAGGTCAGAAACACCTCAGGAAGTTTTCTCCTGCCCTTTCCTAATCAGTCCCTACACCCTTCTTCCCAGAGGAATCCACTGTTCTGAATTTTCCACAATAGATTACTCTTGCCTATTCTAGAAACTCACATAAATGGAATCACACACAATAGATGCTCCTTTGTTTAAATGTTTTTGAAATTCATCCATGTCATTGCATCTATCAGTAATTTGTTTCTTTTTATTTCTGAGAAGTATTTAACTGTATGGCTACACCACATTGTGTTATCTGTTCTCCCATTGATACACACCTCGGCTTAAAAAAGCTGCTCTAGCCATTATTGTTCAAGTCCAGTTGTGGGCATAAGCTTTGAGGTCTCTCAATTAAATGGCAATTAGTGGAATGGCTGGATCATAGAGTAGATATATGTTTGGTTTTATAAGAAACTGCCAGACCAATTTATATTCCAACCAAAATTGTATGAAGGAGAATGTTAAACAATGGATTGGGAGAGGAGGAGTCAAGATGGTGGTGTGGGAAGACACGGAGTTAGGGTCTCCCCACAACCAGGGTGCCTGCTGGCCACATTTGGGGGACTCTGACACCCAAGGAGATGGGAGGAACACCAGTAGGACATAGGGGGACTGAGGCAGGAGGAGAAGTGGAGGCCAGACAGGATCGGCGCCCCTGAGGCTGGGGAAATCAGGAGAGGCAGGTGGGAGGGGCCCTCCGGGAGGAGTGAAACAGGAGTGGAGGGTGATTGCCCCACCCACTCGGACCCAAAGAGCCTGCTGAGCTCCCAGGCCAGTCCCCTGCCCTCCAAGGTCCCCTCCAGACCGCATGGGTCCTTGAGGGCATAGGAGGGACCCTGGGGAGATCAGGAGAGGCAAGCAGGAAGAGCCATCCGGGAAGAGCGGGAGAGGAGCGGAAAGCGAGTGCCCCACCCACTCAAGTCTTGGAAGCCTGCTGGGCTCCCAAGTGGCTTGCAGGATCTTGGTTCACAAGCCTGGGGTCAGGCCAAAGCTCCTGTGGTGGGAGCTCCAAGTCAAAACCACTGGACTAACAGAGAACCTCAGACCCCAAGGAATATTCATTGGAGTGGGGCTTCACAAAGTTCCTCATCTCAGCACCAAGACCCAGCTCTGCCAAATAGCCTACAAACCCCAGTGTTGGAAGCCTCAGGCCAAACAACCAGTAAGACAGGAACACAATCCCACTCAAAAAAAAATAAAAAAATAAAAAAAATAAGACCACAAAAAAAATATGTCACAAATGAAGGAGCAAGGTAAAAACCTACAAGACCAAGACCAAAAAAATGAAGAGGAAATAGGGAAACTACCAGAAAAAGAATTCAGAGTTATGATAGTAAAGATGATCCAGAATCTCAGAAGTAGAATGGAGGAAGATTGAGGAAATACAAGAAATGTTTAACAAGATCTAGAAGAACTAAAGAACAAACAGAGATGAACAACACAATAACTGAAATGAAAAATACTTTAGAAGGAATCAATAACAGAATAACTGAGGCAGAAGAACGAATAAGTGAGCTGGAAGACAAAATGGTGGAAATAACTGCTGAGGAGCAGAATAAAGATAAAAGAATGAAAAGAATTTGAAGACAATCTCAGAGACCTCTGGGACAACACTAAACGTACCAACATTTGAATTATAGGGGGTCCCAGAAGAAGAAGAAGAGAAAAAGAAAGGGTCTGAGAAAATATCTGAAGAGATTATAGTTGAAAACTTCCCTAACACGGGAAAGGAAATAGTCAAGTCCAGAAAGCACAGAGAGTCCCATACAGGATAAACTCTAGGAAAAACACACCAAGGCATATATTAATCAAACTATCAAAAATTAAATTCAAAGAAAAAATATTAAAAGCAGCAAGGGAAAAACAAAAAATAACATACAAGGTAATCCCCATAAGGTTATCAGCTGATTTTTCAGCAGAAACTCTGCAGGCCAGAAGGGAATGAATGGCAAGATATATCTAAAGTGATGAAAAAGAAAAACCTACAACCAAGATTACCCAACAAGGATGTGATTCAGATTCGATGGAGAAGTCAAAAGCTTTTCAAACAAGCAAAAGCTAAGAGAATTCAGCACCACCAAACCAGCTTTACAACAAATGCTAAAGAAACTTCTCTAGGCAGGAAACACAAGAGAAGAAAAAGACCCACAATAACAATCCCAAAACAGTTAAGAAAATGGTAATAGGAACATACATATCGATAATAACCTTGAATGTAAATGGATTAAATGCCCCAACCAAAAGACACAGACTGGCTGAATGGACACAAAAACAATACCCAAATATATGCTGTCTACAAGAGACCCACTTCAAACCTAGGGACACATACAGACTGAAAGTGAAGGGATGGAAAAAGATACTCCATGCAGATGGAAATCAAAAGAAAGCTGGAGTAGCAATATTCGTATCAGATAAAATAGACTTTAAAATAAAGACTGTTACAAGAGATAAGGAGGGACACTACATAATGATCAAAGGATCAATCCAAGAAGAAGATATAACAATTATAAATGTTTATGCACCCAACATAGGAGTACCTCAATACATAAGGCAAATGCTAACAGCCATAAAAGGGGAAATTGACAGTAACACAGTCATAGTAGGGGACTTTACACCCCACTTACACCAATGGACAGATCCTCCAAACAAAATAAATAAGGAAGCACAAGCTTTAAATAACACAATAGACCAGATAGATCTAGTTGATGTTTATAGAACATTCCACCCAAAAGTGGCAGAATACACTTTCTTCTCAAGTGCACATGGAACATTCTCCAGGATAGATCACATCTTGGGTCACAAATCAGGCCTCGGAAAATTTAAGAAAATTGAAATATCAAGCATCTTTTCTGAGCACAACCCTATGAGATTGGAAATCAGTTACAGGAAAAAAAACTGTAAAAACACAAATACATGGAGGCTAAACAGTGCACTACTAAATAACCAAGAGATCACTGAAGAAATCAAAGAAGAAACAAAAATATACATAGAAACAAATGACAATGAAAACATGACAACCGAAAACCTGTGGGCCACAGCAAAAGCAATTCTACAAGGGAAGTTTATAGCAATACAATATCACCTCAAGAAACAAGAAAAATCTCAAAAAATCTAACCCTACACTTAAAACAACTAGAGAAGGAAGAACAAAGAAAGCCCAAAGTCAGTAGAAGGAAAGAAATCACAAAGATCAGAGCAGAAATAAATGAAATAGAAATGAAGAAAACAATAGCAAAGATCAATAAAACTAAAAGATGGTTCCTTGAGAAGATAAAGAAAATTGATAAACCCTTAGCCAGACTCATCAAGAAAAAAAGGGAGAGGACGCAAATCAATAAAATTAGAAATGAAAAAGGAGAAATCACAACTGACACTGCAGAAATACAGAGGATATAAGAGACTACTGCAAACATCTATACGCCAATACAATGGACAACCACAAAAAGATGGACAAATTCTTGGAAAGGCACTACAACTTTCCAAGACTGATCCAGGAAGAATTAGAAAATATAAACAGACCTCTCACAAGTAATGAAATTGAAACTGTAATTAAATATCTTCCAGCAAACAAAAGCCCAGGACCAGATGGCTTCTCAGGTGAATCCTATCAAACATTTAGAGAAGAGCTAACACCAGTCCTTCTCAAACTCTTCCAAAAAATTGCAGAGGGAGAAATACTCCCAAATTCATTGTACGAAGCCACCATCACCCTGATACCAAAACCAGAAAAAGATATCACGAAAAAAGAAAATTATAGACCAATACCACTGATGAACATAGATGCAAAAATCCTGAACAAAATACTAGCAAACAGAATCCAGCAACACATTAAAAGTATCATACATCATGATCAAGTGGGATTTATCCCAGGGATGCAAGATTTCTTCAATATATGCAAATCAATCAATATGATACACCACATTAACAAATTTAGGAAGTAAAACCATATGATTATCTCAATAGAGGCAGAAAAAGCTTTTGACAAAATTAAACACCCATTTATGATAAAAACTCTCCAGAAAATGGGCATAGAGGGAACCTACCTCAACATAATAAAGGCCATATATGACAAACTCACAGCAAGCATCAAACACATTGGTGAAAAACTGAAAGCATTTCCACTAATCAGGAACAAGACAAGGATGTCCACTCTCGCCACTCTTATTTAACATAGTTTTGGAAGTCCTAGCCACAGCATTTAGAGAAGAAAAAGAAATAAAAAGAATACAAATTGGAAAAGAAGAAACAAAACTGTCACTGTTTGCCAATGACATGATACTATACGTAGAAAATCCAAACATGCCACCAGAAAACTACTAGAACTAATAAGTGAATTTGCTAAGGTTGCAGGATACAAAATTAATGCACAGAAATCTCTGGCATTCCTATACACCAACAATGAAAAATCAGAAAGAGAAATTAAGGAAACACTACCATTTACCATTGCAACAAAAAGAGTAAAATACCTAGGAATAAACCTACCTAAGGAGGCGAAAGACTTGTGCTCAGAACACTATAAAACACTGATGAAAGAAATCCAAGATGACATAAACAGATGGAGAAATATACCATGTTCTTGGATTGGAAGAATCAATATGGTGAAAATGACTATACTACGCAAAGCAGTCTACAGACTCAGTGCAATCCCTGTCAAACTACCAATGGCATCCTTCACAGAATTAGAACCCAAAAGTTCACAATTCGTACGGAAACACAAAAGATCCCGAATAGCAAAGCAATCTTGAGAAAGAAAACCAGAGTTGGAGGAATCAGGCTCCCCAACTTCAAGACAGTATGGTACTGGCACAAAAACAGAAATATAGATCAATGGTACAGGATAGAATGCACAGAGATAAACCCACGCACGTATGGGCACCTAACTTACGACAAAGGAGACAAGAACATGCGATAGAGAAAAGACAGCCTCTTCTATAAGTGGTGCTGGGAAAACTGGACAGCTACCTGTAAAAGAATGAAATTAGAACACTACCTACACCATACACAAAACTGAAGTCCAAATGGATTAAAGACTGAAATGTAAACTCTTAGAGGAAAACATAGGAAGATCACTCTTTGACATAAACCACAGCAAGATCTTTTTTGACCCACCTCCTAGAGTAATGGAAATAAAAACAAAAATAAACAAATGGTACTTAATTAAACTTACAAGCTTAGGAAACCATAAACAAGACCAAGAGAACCCTCAGAATGGGAGAAAATATTTGCAAATGAAACAGCAGACAAAGGATGAATCTCCAGAATATACAAACAGCTCATGGAGCTCAATATCAAAAAAACAAACAATCCAGTTAAAAAATGAGCAGAAGACCTAAATAGACATTTCACCAAGGAAGACATACAGATGGCCAAGAGGCACGTGAAAAGATGCTCAACATCACTAATTATGAGAGAAATGCAAATCAAAACTACAGTGAGGTATCACCTCATGCCGGTCAGAATGGCCATTATCAACAAATCTAGAAACAATAAATGCTGGAAAGGGTGTGGTGAAAAGGGAAACTTCCTACACTGTTGGTGGGATTGTAAGTTGATACAGCCACTCTGGAGAACAGTATGGAGGTTCCTTAAAAAATAAAAATAGAACTACCATGTGATCCACCTATCCCACTACTGGGCATATACCCTGAGAAAACCATAATTCAAAAAGAGACGTGTACCGGGCTTCCCTCGTGGCACAGTGGTTGAGGGTCCGCCTGCCAATGCAGGGTACACGGGTTCGTGCCCCGGCGTGGGAGGACCCCACATGCCGCGGAGCAGCTGGGCCCGTGAGCCATGGCCGCTGGACCTGCGCATCTGGAGCCTGTGCTCCGCAACGGGAGAGGCCACAACAGTGAGAGGCCCGTGTACCGCAAAAAAAAAAAAAAAAGAGACATGTACCACAATGTTCATTGCAGCACTATTTACAATAGCCAGGACATGGAACCAACCTAAATGTCCGTCAACAGATGAATGGATAAAGAAGATGTGGCACATGTATACAATGGAATGTTACTCAGCCATAAAGAGAAACGAAACTGAGTTATTTGTAGTGAGGTGGATGGTCCTAGAGTCTGTCATACAGAGTGAAGTAAGTCAGAAAGAAAAACAAATATGGTATGCTAACACATATATGGAACCCCAAAAAAAAAAATGGTACCGATGAACGTAGTTGCAGGGCAGGAATAAAGAGGTAGACATAGAAAATGGACTTGAGGACATGGGGTGGGAGGGCGAAGCTGGGGCAAAGTGAGAGTAGCATCGACATATATACACACACTACCGAATGTAAAATAGCTGGCTGGTGGGAAGCAGCAGCATAGCACAGGGAGATGGGCTCGGTGCTTTGCGATGACCTAGAGGGGTGGGGTAGGGAGGGTGGGAGGGAGGCTCAAGAGGGAGGGGATATGGGGACATGTGTCTGCATATGGCTGATTCGCTTTGTTGTGCAACAGAAACTGACACAGTATTGTGAAGCAATTATACTCCAATAAAGATCTATTACAAAGTTTTTAAAAAACAAACAAAAAAACCCACAATGGATTGGCATAAACAAACTGAATGTTGATGAAGTCACTTTTGGTATTATGTAGAAGAAAAAATGTAGGAAGGTAAGACTGATAACAAGAAACTCAGAAAGCTATTAAAGTGTGGGAAAACTTTAAGGACCTAAACTAAGACATGAATAATAAAAATAGACATAAAAGATATTTAGGAGAAAGATGGAAATAAAACTTGATGATTGATAAAATCTTGATGGAGAGTAAGGAGAAAGAAGTAGTATGGCATTGAGAAAAATGAGATTCCAGATGGAGCAGGTGTGGAAATGATGGAGATAGTTATTCTGAGGAGCTAAATGTGCAATACTACATGAACACGGGCAAAAGTCAGCCAAAAAGTTCTGCTCAAGCATAGAATATCCTGGAAATTGGGGAATCAAATTGATTAAGTTGGAAAAAAAAATTATAGGAAAGGGAGAGGCAGCAACCATGGGAGTGATACATTTTTGAGGAATTCCTTTCTCTACTTTAAAAAATTCTTTTAACAATCAAAATAATTTTAATTACCTCATAATGATTATACACACCCATGTAATCTTACTTATACATAATGTAATTAAAAACAATAATCATTTAAATAATGCAAACATGATGAGTACACTCATGGTATACATTTGTTAATACAAGGAAAATATACAAGGAAAGCACCTATAAATGTTGCAGCACATCTAGTCTTGCTCGGCTAGGCAAGCCCCAGCATTGTGAATCAAACCTCCTTTTGAATATTTTAAGTCCATAGGTCTTTATCTAAGTCGGTTTGAAGAACAGTGCGGCTGCCGATCTTTTTAGTTTTTGACTCGTTTTGATCTTCTCTTTCATTATGGCACGTGATGTGAAAAAAGGAGCTCTTGGCTTGCCCTTTGCTTCTGCCCTTTATCTTCCACCCCTATTTTTTAAAAAAGATACTTTTTTTTTGTTTACTTCAATGGTACTCTTCTTAAATGATTTCTGATGAACAGCACATGGATAAACAATGAAGCAGAGGTAACGAACCATGGGAAAATAATGACAGTTATTGTTGTTCTCCGTCCATGTGTTTCAACTCTATTAGGTCATTTGATACTTATAACATCTCCATATTCTCACCTTATGATGAGACACAGATATGTTAAATAATTTGCTCAGGGTCACACAGTAAGTGGTAGAGCTTAGCTGAATGCTGCGACAGCCCCCTAACCTTAACCTCTGTGCAGTTACTCTGCCATCATCTATGTGAAGGCAGTTTACAAACTGTAAGACAATTATGTAAATAGGTAGTGTTCAGTTGAGTTCAGTTAGAACTTAAAGGGTAATGTACTATCTTAAGAAGCAGAGAAGATTTGAAGATGAATGACAAAGCCCTGCCTCAAAAGAACTTTGTGAAGAAACATCCTATATCGTAAAGAATAATTTAGGGCAGGTGAGATGGTATAACTACTTTAATTGAAGTCTAAACAAAATATTGTGGAAACCCAGAAGACAAATTTCCACTGGAAGAATTTAAAGAAAGAACTTTTGGAAAATACTTGAAAAGGATCTTGAAAATTTGGCTTGATTCTTCATAGAGAATTTGCATGAAAGAATGAAAGTTCTGAGAATCCAGAGTGATAAGAGAGGAGGAAACAGAGGGAAATGCAATGGGAGGTGAGCCTAGAATTATACAGGGGGGCACTGGATAGTGAAGACCTTGAATGCCTTTTAAAGGAGTCTGAAGTGGTAAAAAGTGTCAAGGTTTTCCACTAATTTTTTATTAAAGTTAAAAGCTGATCTCTTTATTAAAATAGTAAATAATAATCAAATAATGTATGTGTATATGCAACCTAGAGACATATTACAAAAATTACAGAATACATAGGTATAAATATTTGATGCTGCTTGATGCCATAAAAAAAACTCAGCTCTTGTTCACATCCTAGCTTTGCCAGTTTCTAGTTTGCATTGTGAGCATTTGTTGAGTCTTAATGTCAGAGTTTCTTTCTGGGATGAGTGTGGTTTAAAATAATGTATAAGAAGGACAAGGAAGGGACAAAATAAATAGTACTTTTTATTTTCACTTACCGTTTGTGCTCATCTTCCATTCTAATCAGCCCTTCTCTCTTTCCTGGCATGATTCATTTTGAACCTTTCTTCGGGTTAAACTATCCCAAGAGCTGTTCATAGTTTCCCAGCCAGCTAAGCATCAAAAGTTTTTCCAGGCCTGTTCCTTGGCAGCCAGAGGTTTTTGTGTTCCACAGCCAAAAATGATACATCCATTATGCTTAGGCTGTTAGCTAAGAATGTGAGATGACCTTATGCTGCATTCCCTGCATTCCCGATGTGCTGGAAGTTCCCATTCATGGTGTTCTGATTCTTCCCCCTTACGTTGCATCAGAGCTGAAAGGGGAAGAAACTAGTCACTATGGCTGCCATCCTGGTGCACTGGCCTTCATCTGGTGAGGATTTTTCCCCATCAGCAACTTGTAAGTATTTTGAAGTCTAAGGCTGTGATACTGGAAATATTTTTTTTAATTGTAAAAATGAAGTTATACGATTTACATAATTTACAATTGGTCTTTGTTCTTCTCAGTTGTCTTTAACAGGTTTATAGCTTTCTTGTCAGCTGGCTTCTGATTCGGCTTGCTTTCATTAGCAATCTAAGTTTCTGTTACGATTAACTTTCTTTTCCCCCCCTTTTTTTTTTTTTTTTTTTTTTGGTGGCACCACGCAGCTTGCAGGATCTTAGTTCCCTGCCCAGGGATCGAACCCGGGCCCCCAGCAGTGGAAGCATGGAGTCTTTGCCACTGGACCTCCAGGGAATTCCCACCATTAATTTTAAAAAATATATTTACATAGGATATTTCTCAAAGTTTTATAAACAGTGTTCTAAAATAATAACAGCTAGCAATTTTGAAGCCCTGTGATATAGTGATATAGATAGGGAGGGAGATGATAGGTAGGTAGATAGATAGACAGACAGACATATGTGTATATGTAGGTGTAGATGTATATATATTTTCTAATGTAATTCTCCCAGCACCCCTCAGAGGCATATGCTTCTGACAGATAAAGAAACTGAGGCTAGTTGACGTTAATTAATTTTTTGAAGTTACAAGTCTAGTGAGTGGGAGAAGCCTCGTTTCTATCCAGTTTTCTTTGACTCCTATCACAGAACAGTTTTTATATATGTACAATGAAGTAAGAATTTGTTTATTTTTATGTTGTTAATTCAAGGTATATGTTTAGTAAGGATTTTCCTTCCTACATAGTCATAATGTCAGTGAAATCACCTTTTAAGTGTGAAGAGAACAAGAGTGTATATGTTTTTTTGTGAACTGTGTGAATTTTCAAGCCTTCCTGTCCTCTCATAGATGGTGTCAGGATTGATTCACAGAGTTAGGTGATTAGGGCTGTTCTTCTGCAGTGGGGTTTTTTTCCTTCTGTTCTGGTCTGGAACCCCCTAATATGCTTTACAAGAGGATTGTCTGAATGTTTCATGGTGTGAAACTAACTATTCCTCTTAAAGTTGCACAAGAGAGTTTATAATCATTAATTCCATCCTCTGTCCAGTTGAACTATCTGTAATTTATGTCCTAGAAAACCAATGTATGTCCTACCTTTTAAATTTATAGGTACTCCAAAAGCCTTAATTAATCATCCAGTAGATTTGATTTATTTTCAGAAAAAATATTTCTACAATTTCAGTTGGATGTTCTTGTTCTTTGGGGATTGTCGGTGGAAGGGAGATGTCCAGTCAAATGCTGGTCAGAATTTTGCCATACTGGCGAATCCGATTGATCCTAATGCTGAGAGCAGCAAAATGTGTTCATTATTTACATAAGCTCAAGCTGCCAAATGAATCATAAAGGCAGCCGTATGTCCCGTGCCAAAGTGTCATTTTCATTAAATGTGAGATTGCACCTGAAGGACAGTTTAATTTGCAGGTACTAAAAATATTTCGACAGAGTGGTACTGTTACAAGTAGCAGGTGGTGCCCAAACGTGAATTTGGCAAGAAATGCCATCTGTGGGATGAGGTGTAGAAGAATGTCAAGGGGGTAGTAACAGAGATAAAGGGGGAAAGAAAAGAGAAGTGTATTTACTCACCATTTATTGCTATTATCATGATTAAAGATTCCATGCTTCACATGATAGCATTGGCCCAAGAGTATTAAATATGATTATTTGTTCAGGTTCTACCCTGTGCTCAGGGGCATTGCAAAAGTAGCACAGTACCTGTAAAGACAACGTTTCTTCCCCAAAGGCATACCACTTAAGCTATCCAGATGAGAGAATCTTTCCAACTCTATTTACCCTTTGTAGTGTTTACATTGCAGTTGTGTACCGGCAAGATTAATGCACTTTGATCTTGCTTAAATGAATTTTGCCCTTTTCTTTTGATGTTCAGCTTTTAATACACATCCACATCAACTTCCTGCTTCACATTGCAAGAAATATTTTCAAATTGTACAAGCTCAAAGATTTTGTTAAGTCATTGTCACTTGGGATTTTGAGAACTTTACAGAATAGAGAACTGTACAGGGTTGCAATGTGGAGAGGTATCTAGGGGCATTGTAACTGTTTACATTATTTAAAAGTCTGTAAATATGTGTTTGTTAGTTTCAATGGACTTGGGCCATATTGAAATCAGGAATTTGTATCTGAGGATTGGAAATAGACAATCTCTGATGTAATGGGTTACAGAACACAAATTTTAAAAGAAAAAGTAGTGGGTTTGGGTTTTTCATTTCTGCTTGCCATTTGCTGGGAGTAACTGGAAGTACAATAACTTCCTTTGTGAATACCATGAATTTTCTTAGATTCCTAAGGAGAACTAATAAAGTAGGTCAATCTGAATGAATTTTGGTAAAACTTTTCCATGCGGAGTTTTTGATCACACGGCAAGTTATTGAATTGCCTAAAGTTTCTCAGGACAGTGGTAATCTCTGACCCCTAACATATGCATTGTTCTTAGCTTCATAAAATGGAGAGACATGCTTTCTGATATTTTAATCCTGTTGATGAAATCTTATTTTGAAAAATTGAAAACAGATAATCTTTTTTTACTGCATTACCTAATATAAAAGGATGCAATCAGAAAAAGAAAAGCTTCTTCCAAGTTCAAAGAACATTAATAACATTTCAGAAGAACATTTTGAAAACCCACTGTTGCATAATAGCTCTTAGAAATAGTTGCAATTTAAAGAAGCATGTCTCAGCATTTCTTTAACCAGGAACCTTTGTTAAGGCTATGATGAGTTCTGTTCATCCCCAAAGCTTCAATGAACTATGTCAAAAAGCAAGAAAATGTGATTCTTTAAAAAAAAAAAAAAAAACCTTACACATTTTAGTTCAGCAAATTCATTCATTAATTCATTCATTCATTTATTTAGGAGTGATGTTCTGTTTCAGAAATTATACTTATATACTGGAAGAACTAGGAAAATATAGAGAGATCAGCTTACAAGAATAGAGGGGAAAGAAAACAAATTATTAGAGTTCTATGGATTCTGATTGAGGAATATGCACCAGGTGCCAGGGAATGGTTTGTATGTTAAAAGGTGGTAGACCATACAAGGTGGTTTGGAGAAGGTGAGGCCAGAAGCAGGGAAACCGTTGAATGTGGCTGCCAGGAGAGAAGAGATAAGGGCCTACATTTGGGTAGCTGCAGTGAGATAGATTCAAAGTAAATTTTTAGTATATATAGAAGCTGAAGGTAAGACAGGGAGAAATATAGGAGAAATGCCTATCATAACAAATATGAAGATGAACACAATAGAAAAAGAATTAAGTGATATAGAAGAGGTAGAAGCAAATTTTCCTCCATGTTTTGTGAGATAAATGCCTGTGAAGGTGGTAGATGTGTTGTCTTCTAGAATGATATGCAGGCTCACTAAGGGGCTAAAGAACGGAAACTGTGGTCAGTTCTACTGGAAAGTAAGTCGAGGTTAGTTCGTGGATGATGTGGATTGCCCTTAGTTTATTTTCTATATCAGAGACAGTGTGAATAATGAAACTGACAAGGTTTCCCACTTTCCTCTTGTGCTAGAAAGTTCTGAACCAAAACCGTGGCCCGTCTTAAGCAGGTGTATTGATGAATGTAGTATCTCCTTTTAGCCCTGTTACTGGCCCAGAGTAATATCAGCCCTATTGCCCTTTCTGCTTGCCACATCTTAATTTATGCCACTTTGTCATATCCTATGACACTTGAAATCTGTTCTGGAAAATATATGGTGTAAATGCATTTGTATTTATTTCTGTAGCACTGCATGGATGATGGCTTAGAAGAAATAGATAATACATGTGGAAGACCAGTTAGATGATTCCAAAAATATAACTGTTAAGTGAAAAGAACAAGAATGGTGCTGGCAAATTTAAGACTATAAAACAGGGAGACGTGAAAACAATAGCAGGTATAAGTTTGATAATAAATTTAGAGTAGAGAACAGAAGTCCTGCAGGAGATGGGGGCAGTGTAAGGTAAAAACACATTTTATATCTAGGTGCTGCTCTTGACATTAACCAAAATGGAACGGTAAGAGCAGAAACAGTTTTTAAGGAAAAGTTGACAAGTTCTTTGATAGGCATGACGAATTAAAGTTGCAGTGGGATATCTAAGTAGAAAATTTTTGCCAAAATTTTGAAGTACAGAATTGGATGTAGGAAGAAAAGAAAGTTTTATACAGTTTGGTGATATTGAAGCATTATAAGTGAATAAATCCCCAAAGAAAAAAACTTTAAAAATAAAGAAAATTAAGAATATTAAAATAATGGAAGCAATACTAGGAGATGACTTTAATTATAGGAGTAGAAAGAAATAAAAGTGCCCCCGCAAAATTTAAGGAATGTCTATATTTAGGGATTTAGGAAAAGAGAGTCCTAAAGGAAAGGAAATTATGAAGATTTAATTATTAACAATTCAGGCTCAGAGACAAAAAAGCCACAAACCAGAGAAGCAATAAAAATTGGGGGAAAGATCTGAATATTTCATTGTGTCAATGGCTAAAGACAACCAAAGGAGGATGAGTACCAATTTGCTGATTTGGTGGTTTCTGTTGTTTCTCATTTAGAACACTACCAATGGTGAAAGTTTCCAAAATCTATAGACAGCAAAGAGTTGAGAAGCAAGTGGTAACTGGGGCAGGGAGTATATGTACTCTCGCAAGAAGTTCTATGGCTTAATGGGTGCAAGAAACCACAATAGATTCCATGGAGTGTCCGTGGAAGTTTTCTGGTTTTCTTTTTCTTTCTCAGGATAAAAAGACTTAAAATATTGAAAATTCAACAAAAGATTGCCTTCTTCCCTTCATTTTACAGCTCCCCAGTTGCTATATTTCTTCATGCTTTTCATCACTTTTCTCAGGGCTCCATTCTATCCTCTTTTATCTTTTTATTCTATACCTAATTTACTTTTTTTTATACAGCAGGTCCTTATTAGTCATCAGTTTTATACACACCAGTATATACATGTCAATCCCAATTTCCCAATTCATCCTCCCATCCCCCCACCCCCACACTGCTATCCCCCCTTGGTGTCCATACGTTTGTTCTCTACATCTGTGTCTCAATTTCTACCCTGCAAACCGGTTTATCTGTACCCTTTTTCTAGGTTCCACATATATGCGTTAATATACGATATTTGTTTTTCTCTTTCTGACTTACTTTGTGTGACAGTCTCTAGATCCATCCATGCCTCAACAAATGACCCAATTTCGTTCCTTTTTATGGCTGAGTAATATTCCATTGGGTATATATACCACATCTTCTTTATCCATTTGTCTGTCGATGGGCATTTAGGCTGCTTCCATGACCTGGCTATTGCAAATAGTGCTGCAATGAACGTTGGGGTACATGTGTCTTTTTGAATTACGGTTTACTCTGGGTATGTGCCCAGTAGTGGGATTGCTGGGTCATATGGTAATTCTATTTTTACTTTTTAAAGAAACCTCCATACTGTTCTCCATAGTGGCTGTATCAATTTACATTCCCACCAACAGTGCAAGAGGGTTCCCTTTTCTCCACACCCTCTCCAACATTTGTTGTTTGTAGATTTTCTGATGACGCCCATTCTAACTGGTGTGAGGTGATACCTCATTGTGGTTTTGATTTGCATTTCTCTAAAAATTAGTGATGTTGAGCAGGTTTTCATGTGCTTCTTGGCCATCTGTATGTCTTCTTTGGAGAAGTGTCTATTTAGGTCTTCTGCCCATTTTTGGATTGGGTTGTTTGTTTCTTTAATATTGAGCTGCGTGAGCTGTTTATATATTTTGGAGATTAATCTTTTGTCCATTGATTCCTTTGCAATCCCATTCTGAGGGTTGTCTTTTCGTCTTGTTTATGGTTTCCTTTGCTGTACAAAAGCTTTTAAGTTTCATTAGGTCCCATTTGTTTATTTTTGTTTTTATTTCCATTACTCTAGGAGGTGGGTCAAAAAAGATCTCGCTGTGATTTATGTCAAACAGTGTTCTTTCTATGTTTTCCTCTAAGAGTTTTATAGTGTCCTGTCTTACATTTAGGTCTCTAATCCATCTTCAGTTTACTTTTGTGTATGGTGTTAGGGAGTGTTCTTATTTCATTCTTTTACATGTAGCTGTCCAGTTTTCCCAGCACCACTTATTGAAGAGACTCTCTTTTCTCCATTATATATCCTTGCCTCCTTCTTCATACATTAGTTGACCATAGGTGCGTAGGTTTATCTCTGGGCTTTCTATCTTGTTCCATGGAGTTATGTTTCTGTTTTTGTGCCAATACCACATTGTCTTGATTACTGTAGCTTTCTAGTACAGTCTGAAGTCAGGGAGCCTGATTCCTCCAGCTCCGTTTTTCTTTCTCAAGATTGCTTTGGCTATTCGGGGTCTTTTGTGTCTCCATACAAATTTTAAGATTTTTTTGTTCTACTGCCGTAAAAAATGCCATTGGTAATTTGATAGGGATTGCACTGAATCTGTAGATTGCTTTGGGTAGTACAGTCATCTCCACAATATTGATTCTTCCAATCCAAGAACATGGTATATCTCTCCATCTGTTGGTATCATCCTTAATTTCTTTCATCAGTGTATTATAGTTTCCTGCATACAGGTCTTTTGTCTCCTTAGGTAGGTTTATTCCTAGGTATTTTCTTCTTTTTGTTGCAATGGTAAATGGGAGTGTTTCCTTAATTTCTCTTTCAGGTTGTTCATCATTAGTATATAGGAATGCAAGAGATTTCTGTGCATTAATTTTGTATCCTGAAACTTTACCAAATTCATTGATTAGCTCTGTTAGTTTTCTGGTGGCATCTGTAGGATTCTCTATGTATAGTATCATGTCATCTGCAAAGAGTGACAGTTTTACTTCTTCTTTTCCAATTTGCATTCCTCTTATTTCTTGTTCGTCTCTGATTGCCATGGCTAGCACTCCCAAAACTATGTTGAATAATAGTGGTGAGAGTGGACATCCTTGTCGTGTTCCTGATCTTAGAGGAAATGATTTCAGTTTTCCACCATTGAGAATGATGTTTGCTGGGGTTTTGTTGTATATAGCCTTTATTATGTTGAGGTAGGTTCCCTCTATGCCCACTTTCTGGAGAGTTTTTATCATAAATGGGTGTTGAATTTTGTCAAAAGCTTTTTCTGCATCTATTGAGATGATCATATGCTTTTTATTCTTCTATTTGTTAATATGGTTTATCACATTGATTGATTTACGTATATTGAAGAATCCTTGCATCCCTGGGATAAATCCCACTTGATCATGGTGTATAATCCTTTTAATGTGTTGTTGGATTCTGTTTGCTAGTACTTTGTTGAGGATTTTTGCATCTATATTCATCAGTGATATTGGTCTGTAATTTTCTTTTTTTGTAGTATCTTTGTCTGGTTTTGGTATCAGGGTGATGGTGGCCTCATAGAATGAGTTTGGGAGTGTTCCTTCCTCTGCAATTTTTTGGAAGAGCTTGAGAAGGATGGGTGTTAGCTCTTCTCTAAATGTTTGATAGAATTCACCTGTGAAGCCATCTGGTCCTGGAATTTATTTGTTGGAAGATTTTTTTTTTTTGGAAGATTTTTAATCACAATTTCCATTTCATTACTTGTGATTGATCTGTTCATATTTTCTACTTCTTCCTGTTTCAGTCTTGGAAGTTTATACCTTTCTAAGAACTTGTCCATTTCTTCCAGGTTGTCCATTTTATTGGCATAGATTTGACTGTAGTAGTCTCTTAGGATGCTTTCTTTTTTCTGCCGTGTCTGTTGTAACTTCTCCTTTTTCATTTCTAATTTTATTGATTTGAGTCCTCTCCCTCTTTTTCTTGATGAGTCTGACTAACGGTTTATCAATTTTGTTTATCTTCTCAGAGAATCAGCTTTTAGTTTTATTGATCTTTGCTATTGTTTTCTTTGTTTCTATTTCATTTATTTCTGCTCTGATCTTTATGATTTCTTTCCTTCTGCTAACTTTGGGTTTTGTTTGTTCTTCTTTCTCTAGTTCCTTTAGGTGTAAGGTTAGATTGTTTATTTGAGATTTTTCTTGTTTCTTGAGGTAGGCTTGTATAGCTATAAACTTCCCTCTTGAACTGCTTTTGCTGCCTCCCATAGGTTTTGGATTATCCTGTTTTCACTGTCATTTGTCTCTAGGTATTTTTTGATTTCCTCTTTGATGTCTTCAGCGGTCTCTTGGTTATTTAGTAACGTATTGTTTAGCCTCCATGTGTTTGTGTTTTTTACATTTTTTTCCCCTGTAATTTATTTCTAATCTCATAGTGTTGTGTTCAGAAAAGATGCTTGATATTATTTCAATTTTCTTAAATTTACTGTGGCTTGATTTGTGACCCAAGATATGAACTGTCCTGGAGAATATTCTGTGTGCGCTTGAGAAGAAAGTGTAATCTGCTGTTTTTGGATGGAACGTCCTATAAATATCAGTTAAATCTACCTGGTCTATCGTGTCATTTAAAGCTTGTGTTTCCTTATTGTTTTTCATTTTGGATGATCTGTCCATTGGTGTAAGTGAGGTGTTCAAGTTCCCCACTATTACTGTGTTACTGTCTTATTTCCTCTTTTATAGCTCTTAGCAATTGCCTTATGTATTGAGGTGCTCCTATGTTGGGTGCATAAATATTTACAATTGTTATATCTTCTTCTTGGATTGATCCCTTGATCATTATGTAGCATCCTTCCTTGTCTTTTGTAACATTCTTTATTTTAAAGTCTGTATTATCTGATATGAGAATTGCTACTCCAGCTTTTATTGACTTCCATTTGCATGGAATATCTTTTTCCATCCCCTCACTTTCAGTCTGAATGTGTCCCTAGATCTGAAGTGGGTCTCTTATAGACAGCATATAGGTGTGTCTTGTTTTTGTATCCATTCAGCATGCCCGTGTCTTTTGGTTGGAGCATTTAATCCATTCACATTTAAGGTAATTATCGATATGTATGTTCTTATTACCATTTTCTTAATTGTTTTGGGTTTGTTTTAGTGCGTCTTTTTTTTTTTTTTTTTTTTTTTTTTTTGCGGTACTCGGGCCTCTAACTGTTGTGACCTCTCCCGTTGCGGAGGATAGGCTCTGGACACACAGGCTCAGCAGCCATGGCTCACGGGCCCAGCCGCTGCACGGCATGTGGGATCTTCCCAGACAAGGGCACAAACCCATGTCCCCTGCATCGGCAGGCGGACTCTCAACCACTGCGCCACCAGGGAAGCCCTGTGCGTCTTTTTCTTCTCTTCTGTTTCCCACTTAGAGAAGTTCCTTTAGCATTTGTTGTAGATCTGGTTTGGTGGTGCTGAATTCTCTTCACTTTTGCTTGTCTGTAAAGCTTTTGATTGCTCCGTGGAATCTGAATGAGATCCTTGCCGGGTAGAGTAATCTTGATTGTACGTTCTTCCCTTTCATCACTTTAAGTATATCATGCCACTCGTTTCTGGATTGTAGAGTTTCTGCTGAGAAATCAGCTGTTAACCTTATGGGAGTTCCCTTGTATGTTATTTGTCGTTTTTCCCTTGCTGCTTTCAATAATTTTTCTTTGTCTTTAAATTTTGCCAATTTGATTACTATGTGTCTTGGTGTGTTTCTCCTTGGGTTTATCCTGTATCGGACTCTCTGCACTTCCTGGACTTGGGTGGCTATATCCTTTCCCATGTTAGGCAAGTTTTCGACTATAATCTCTTCATATATTTTCTCGGGTCCTTTCTCTCTTCTCCTTCTGAGAGGCCTATAATGCAAATGTTGTTGCATTTAATGTTGTCCCAGAGGTCTCTTAGGCTGTCTTCATTTCTTTTCATTCTTTTTCTTTATTCTGTTCCACACCAGTGATTTCTACCATTCTGTCTTCCAGGTCACTTACCCATTCTTCTGCCTCAGTTATTCTGCTATTGATTCCTTCTAGTGTATTTTTCATTTCAGTTATTGTATTGTTCATCTCTGTTTGTTTGTCCTTTAATTTTTCTAGGTCTTTGTTAAACATTCCTTGCATCTTCTCAATCTTTGCCTCCATTCTTTCTCCGAGGTCCTGGATCATCTTCACTATCATTATTCTGAATTCTGTTTTCTGGAAGGTTGCCTGTCTACACTTCATTTAGTTGTTTTTCTGGGGTTTTGTCTTGTTCCTTCATCTGGTACATAGCCCTCTGCCTTTTCATCTTGTGTATCTTTCTGTGAATGTGGTGTTTGTTCCACAGGCTGCAGGATTGTAGTCTCCTTGCTTCTGCTGTCTGCCCTCTGGTGCATGAGGCTATCTAAGACGCTTGTGCAAGTTTCCTGATGGGAGGGACTGGTGGTGGGTAGAGCTGACTGTTGCTCTGGTGGGCAGAGCTCAGTAAAACTTTAATCCACTTGACTGCTGATGGATGGGGCTGGGTTCCCTCCCGGTTGGTTGTCTGGCCTGAGGTGACCCAACACTGGAACCTACCCAGGCTCTTTGTTGGGGCTAATGGCGGACTCTGGGAGGGCTCATGCCAAGGAGTACTTCCCAGAACTTGCGCTGCAAGTGTCCTTGTCCCCACGGTGAGCCACAGCTGCCCCCTGCCTCTGCAGGAGACCCTCCAACACTAGCAGGCAGGTCTGGTTCAGTCTCCTATGGGGTCACTGCTCCTTCCCCTGGGTCCCGATGCACACACTACTTTGTGTGTTCCCTCCAAGAGTGGAGTCTCTGTTTTCCCCAGTCCTGTCGAAGTCCTGCAATCAAATCCCACTAGACTTCAAAGTCTGATTCTCTAGGAATTCCTCCTCCCCTTGCCGGATCCCCAGGTTGGGAAGCCTGACGTGGGGCTCAGAACCTTCACTCCTGTGGGTGGACTTCTGTGGTAAGTGTTCTCCAGTCTGTGAGTCACCCACCCACCAGTTATGGGATTTGATTTTACTGTGATTGCACCCCTCACGGGGGCTTCTCTTTTGTCTTTGGACGTGGGGTATCTTTTTTGGTGAGTTCCAGTGTCTTCCTATCGATGATTGTCCAGCAGTTAGTTGTGATTCTGGTGTTCTTGCAAGAGGGAGTGAGAGCACGTCCTTCTACTCTGCCATCTTGGTTCCTGCTTCTCTAAGGTCTTGTATTTCCTGGTCTAAGGGATAACTTCACAAGCATCTGCCTCTAAAGATGCACTAAACTGAGCTAGTCTTCCTTCCACATCTCGTATCTAGTCTTCCTCAAGTGTTACTTCATGCTAAATGATTCCTATCCCACCAGTTGTTTAAAGCGGTCTTTCCTTTAATTTTACCAAGATTTTTCTTACTACTTCTCACATTCAACATCTTATCAGTGAACATAATCCATTGGTTCTACTTTCCCATAATCTCTGCGTATGTCTCCTCTATCATACAAGTCCACATCACCATCATTTCTCACCAGTCTTCTAAGTAATCTTCCTGCCTTCATTCTTGCCTCAGTATATATTTTTTTCCTACAGCAGCCAGTGTTGTTCTTAAAATAGAAACCTGGTAATGTCATTACTAGGTTTAAAATACTTCATTGGTTTCCCTTTTAGCCGTTAGGACAATAAACTCCTGAACAATAAACTTTCTTCTTATGCTGGCCTCTGCTTAACTTTCTGTCATCCTCTCTGACCAGCTCTCTCTCCTGTTGCACAACATTCTCTGTTGTTTCTGTGACCTTGCACCTGTGTTTCTTCTACCTGGGAAACTCTTATTCTTCAGGTTTTGAATTACATGTCATATCTTCTGAGAAAAACTCCCTAATTCCTTCAAAGCAAGATCAGTTGTCCCTTCTATTTCTCACTGCATTCGTTCCAAACTCATTTTTGTTACGTGCAATTTGATAATTGCTCTGTTTAACTGTTGGTATTCCCTCACAGATAGTAATCACCATGTAGGCAGAAAACATTTCATCACAATATCCCCTAATCTTCCACAATTCAGGGCATAGAGTAAATGATTAGGAGATATTTGATAAATGAAAATATAAATGTAAGTGATTACATGAAGAATAGAGATTGCTCAATGGAGCAACATTCTGTAGATTATTAGATTGAGAGCAAATAGAGAGAGGCCTTATATGTATTATGGAAGGGAAATAATTCTTCCACAGAAAGGAAGAAAAGAACAATTATGGGGGGTGTGAAGGAAGCAAAAGGAGGGAGTTCTTACTGAATGGCCTTGGTCTCAGCCATATAACATTAGAAAGTCCATCTCTGGTGGGTAGATTGAGAGATGGCACATTAGTTGTTCTGAAGACAATGAGAATGATTTTAAACAGTGGCTGATAATAAGTCTAAGGTGAGCCACTAAAAGTAAATAAACCAATTACTTAGCAACACTAGAATTCTTGTTTAGGATAAATAACTTGAATTTATAGCAAATCCATTTACTACGATTATATGGTTTTCTTCATCCTGGCTTAGGTATGGGGGCAAAGGAAAAAAAAGTTCTGGGATTTCAAAGGCAGGTAAGTGGAGGTTTAGGAAGCCAAGAGGTTCTAGGATGATAGGGAAGACAATTAGAATGACTGGTTAGAATGTTCATGTGATAAAGAGGGGAATTCACCAGAGGGGAGGGGAATAGACTGAGAGAATAAGAGGGGCAAGGAAGGGAGAGGCAAACTTTGGAGCATAAGTAGAAAATGAACAGTGAGCAGAGATTTTGGCCAAAAAAAAAAAAAGATTTTCTAAATTTGAAATATTAGAAGAATGGCTTCTTTTAAATTTTTGGAAGAGATCAACTAAAGACCTAATTTATTTTGAAATTAGAGTGAATGTTTTTTCAAGTATAAGATATAACCTAAATTTCTTGAAGACAATTAACATTGTTTTTCTTAGATAATCTCTTTTACTATTTTGATATATTTGGCTTTTGTTTTCTACGCCTAATGGTATTTTTTGTCTGTAATCTGAAGCTATGTCAAACTGTTAATTCACCTACCAAATCCTCTGTGCCTGTAATATCAGATACTAAAGGAGAGACTAGACTTGAAGACCCTTTAAACAATTAATGTACGTGATAACTTGTTTGAATTATTTCCTACTAGAGTCCACATTTGTAAGATGATAATTATCTTCACATATTTTAGAGATGGAAGCATGATGCTTGATAACTCCTTTTTTCATGCCCAAATACTAACTTAAGAAAATATCTATAAGTATAAAATATTGTTTGCTTTGTTCTCATTTGTTTCTAACATCACTTTTGCTAGATTGTAGCTTTCTGAAAACAAGGGATATATATTATTCATTTTGTTTTATACTTAGTGCCTTGCATGTATTTGTGATCAAATAAAAGGTAGTTGGATTTAATTACTTGAAATCCTTTAAGTTATTCAAGTGTTTATATGAACAACTTCCTTAATACGGGAGGTAGTATTAAACCGACTTCTCCATTTTTTCATCATTAAAGCAGAACGTATGATTTTTCACTTTAATTCTGCAGCTGTATTATAATGAGATCTTATAATGAGAACTTAACATGTGATTGAGGCTTCCTTTTAGTATCATCATCATAACAACATAGTACATTTGTTAATATTTTACAGAGTTGTTTCACATGTACTATTTAAGTTTAAAATACTTATTTGTATGTGAACTGTTTATGACACAAGGTGAATTGAACTTAACATGAAATAAACCCAATTTGAAATTTAGGCAACTGAGATCTGAGAGGTAAGAGTCTTGCTAAAATGTCACAAAAGTTGTAAGTGATTGAACTGAGTTCTGTCACGTGTAGGTCTGTGTTATACATCTGCATGCACATGCATGTGCACATACATGCACACATACATGCACATGCTGAATTTCTGAAGCTAGAAATCTGACTTCATCAGTAGGGTGGTAATTATTGGGTTTGTAACATAATTCGTACTATTGTCACATTAATCCACTCACCATTCTTCAGGAGACAAAAACATGTATACAAATATGTTTATGAATATAATTAAGTAGAAATTTATGAAGAAAAACCACCTTTGCAACGTTTATTAAAGTTGAAGTAATGTATTATTAAAAATTCTAGTCCTGATTCCAAATTTTGAGGTTTTATTCTCCTTCTCTTATTCCACTGGCATACTGAACTTTAAATATGAATAGGTAATATTTCATATGTTTTGCATTACTTACAGGGTCTGTATAATTTGCCTGAAAAAGATAGTGGAGTGTAGCCCTGTGAAATATACTAAGTACATGGTCCCAGAGCAAATGCTAAAGGAAAGTTACAAGTGTAGTACACATGACAACATGATTATTCACAGGTGAAAAGGTTAGGACTAAATAAGATGGATAAAGCTGGTTTCAATATTCTGATCCCTTTCCTGGTATCTTAAGTATGGTGCTGACCTAGGTGTGTATATTTCATAGTTAACTTGATAACATAATACACCATGGGAGCAAAAGTAGGTTATTGTGAGAACTTAAATACCTGCAACAATCCTAAGTGCTTTCAATGAAACAAACTCAGCTTCTTAGTATGTTACATTGTTAAAGCCGTGAAGCAATTATATTTTGTTAAATAGTTTATATGAGCCCACAGCCATATCAAGCCAGGTACTTACAGAAGTATGTTTTGAAGTGGGACTCTAGATATCACAGATACACCTTCTGCATAATCTAGGCAGTCTTGTTTTTTCCTTTTCTCTTTCCTTGTCTTCTTGCACAGATATTCATTGAATGCCCTCAGTATTTTAAGCTCTAGGATCATAGCATCAAACAAAACATGCCAAGTTCCTGTTCTCCTCGAACTGATATTCATTGGGATGGAGAGGGAGACAGACGATAAGCAAATGAAGATTAAAGAGAGAAGAAAGCAACAGGGAGATGTAGCATAGCAGGTGTTTCATAATGTTAGGAAGAAAAGTAATGCATGTGAGTAGGAGTAAGGCTTTCAGCACTTTAAATTAGGGTAGTCAACAAAGATGCCTTTAATAACGTAATATTTTGAACAAACACCTGAGTAAAAATAAGAATCCTGTCTTTAGAATATATGAGGGCAGAGAGTTACACAGTGAGGAAAAATCTGAGGCGGTGCTGAGAGTGCTTGACCTGTTTGAGAACCAGGAAGGGGTTTGGTATGTCTGGCTAAGAGTAAGTTAGGGAAGGGAAGGGTAGGAAGAAGAAAAGTCATGTGAGGTAGCAGGGACCAGATGGTAAATGACTTCTGGTCACTGGAAGGAGTTTGCATTTTATTGTGTGTGATTTGAAAAGATATAGGAGGGTTTAGATATGTCTGAAATGACATATCAGGGGTACACACTGGTGTCTGGAGACTCAGAGAACTCAAGGGTAACTCCACGGTTTGGGGCTTGAGTACCTCGTAAATGACAATGCCATTTAATGAGATGGGGTACAACTTGAGAAAATTTCTTTTGTTTTATATGAATCTCATCTCTCCCCTCCCACCTAGTTTTTGCTCGAAAGTGGAATAGACCAATTGGTAGTTTGATTTAAATTATTTTATGCTTGAAAGAAAGAATAACAATAGTGATGACAATAAGTAATATTTGATAGCCCTTACACTTTGCACAATGTTTTAATATCCAGTGATGCATCTGCACTATATGGTCACACGGAGGATTTCTGCACCTACTCCTAAAATAATGTTTGAGACATAAGGCGATTTGTAACATACTTTAAAATACGTAAAGAACAGTTCACATCTACTGAAAAAGAGTGAACTGAAGAGAGATTAGGTCTTGAAATATGTCACATAGGGGTTAAGAGAAAATTGAAAATGGACTGTAATGAATGGTCTTATTTACCCAACTGTGAATTAATATATATGCTATAATTTGTCTCTCAGATCCAAGGTTCATTAGTGCCCACCTCATCCCAGAAAGTGACAACCCTGAAGATGACAAAGTGTATTTTTTCTTCCGTGAAAATGCGATAGATGGAGAACACACTGGAAAAGCCACTCACGCTAGAATAGGTCAGATATGCAAGGTGAGGTAAAGAAAAAAAATGAGGAGGGTATCATTGTCCAACCGCAGTTTTTTCCTTTTCTACCTTTGTACAAATATAATGAAAAATATGGCTAAAAAGCTTGACCGATCACTAGAAATATTTAAATACCAAAAAAAGATTGAAAACATAGTTGCTTATGAATAACTTCATAGTCAAACATAGAGGTATAGGTTGTGAGGTGTTATTTCACAATTCCATTAAATAATATTAGTTTGAAATTCTGGAGAAATAATTTTTTTTCATATTACCTGGGAAAATATAATTTTTGTATTCTCAGACCTAGCATAGGTTCCTACAGTGTATAAGTTTTCAATGAATATTTTTTGTTGGAAATAACTCAAGTATGAATATAAAAGATACAAGTGTTAAAGCTTGTTCTTATGACTTGATTATAGCATCCTATATACACATATGTGCACACACACATAATTTTGAAGCTCTGAACTTTCATATACTGTGTGGCACAAATTCAGATGTGATATGTATTATAATGTTAGATATATAGAATAAAAAGTTGGTCAGTAAGTACTTATGGACTAATTAGTATCAGTGTGAAAATATGATAACAATACTACTCTTACCCTCTATGCTGTATAGTACAGTATATATGAAACATGAATGAAGCTAACTGTTATTATATATTAAAGCACCTTTCATCTCAAGAAAAATCACAAGGCCAAATCCAGTTACTGTCATAAAATGAAATTATTTCTTTTAAAAAAAAAATCATGAAATTTTAAAAATCCCTATCTTGGGGGCGGGGATATCCTTTTTCCTATCCCAATCATCTAATTATTTATCTTTAGTATATTAAATTACTGGAAAATTAAAATTTTTAATGCTCTGGAAACATGCAAATGATATATGCAATATATGAGAATCTTTTCTCCACAAAATATAAGGCATATTTAAAAGCAGTACTTACAAGGGTTAAAAAAATCTTTATACTAAATAAAATCGTATAAACAAAATATAAATCAGTGTTATATTTTTGAAGAAAAAGTTATTTTCCTTCAAACATATGCACATAAATATTATAAGACTATAAGTTACTGGTGAATCCATACCATCGTAATAGAATTTATTGCTACATCAGGTTACAGTTAAGTTTCATTTTCAGTGAGAAGATACTTTTTCAAAATTTTTGCTCTAGAATGAGTTTTCTTTATTAAGATTTATGCAAATGTTTTTTCAACATGCTGTTTGTAAAGTCAGCATTGCGTCAACTGAGCTTATAAAAATATTTGATGCTAGCATGCTTTTGTTTGCGGTGTATTTTCAGTATGAGTTATAAGGCATGCAGTTATTCTTTCATGCAGTAAATATTCATTAAGTGCCTACTATGTGCCAATGTGCTTAATTTTGTGAACCAGCCTACTTAGGTGAGTAAAATCTTAAGGAAAACTTACATAAGAAAGAGAGACTAAAAGCAAACCAAAACAAACACAAGAGTAATATCGTTCATTGCCAAGTGGTAACAGAATGGAAAAAGTACAGTGACGTTTTAATGCTAAGGCATATTTATTGTAAGTTATTCCTTGAACAAAGTTGGAGTGAATAGATTTCACCAAAAATATAATAAGAAAGCATAGTTACTTGTATCTAGTCATTTAAAATTCATTTCTCAATTTGAAAAATGAGGAATTGTGATTTGTATCTGTCTCAAGATATGAGAAGATAAGATATTTGAAGTTATCATTTGCATGCACAATTTCTAAAACCATTATTCTCTCCTTTCAGAATGACTTCGGGGGCCACAGAAGTCTGGTGAATAAATGGACAACATTCCTCAAAGCTCGTCTCATTTGTTCAGTGCCAGGTCCAAATGGCATTGACACTCATTTTGATGAATTGCGTAAGTAGCTGATGATGTCATATAGAGAATATTCAAACCTTGCCATTACCTTCAAAAATGCAACTTTCTCCAATTTTGTTTTAAAACAGAGGATGTATTCCTAATGAATTCTAAAGATCCTAAAAATCCAATTGTATATGGAGTGTTTACAACTTCCAGGTAAATAACACTTTGCTCTCTTATTATCATAGAAAATTCATGTCCTTTAGATGCTTTCCAAGTGTCCATAATTTGTGAAAATGTTTTTGAAAGAACAACGTCAGCTAAACCTTTGAGCTCTTGTGCATTCTTGGGTGCCTGAAATAAGTCATGACCTAAATCATTTTTTACATAAATTTTAGCAAAGAATTCACTACTATAAATTTAATGATGAAAAATGTATGCCATGCCCTATGTATAGCTTTGACTTTAAAAATTTGAGTGAAATGTAAAATATTATAAACATAGAACTCTGAGTTTTGTTAAAAGTTTGTAGTGATATAAACTAAGGGTAAAAAATCTTTTTCCCTCCCCTCTCCTTTCTCTTCTTTGTCCCTACCCCCTCTTTCTCTCTCACTCTCTCTCCTCCTTCTTCCCCCTCTCCCCGCCACCTCCTTTCATCATTCCCCATGTGCCTCAAAGCTCTTGCTGTCAATCAAGCAGTAATTATTTCCTGACTATTACATTCAGCATAAAGTTTACATTACCTGGAATTGCTAAAAGAAACATATATTTAAATGCATATAAAGAGGGATATGCATTTGGATATGTATAAATGTTTAATAAAAGAAAAATAATTTTAAAATCAAAAGTCAGGAAGAGTGCTACAAGGGACTGTGATAGCATAAAGAAAGATTAACTACAATGTCCAAACACTGATTTTTTCTGTAAATATTAAAGCCATTACAAATTGATTGGACATTTTTACTTAATTTTTAAAATAACATGTAAAAATTAGGAAAACTATATTAGTAAAACCAGATGCAATTTCCCATACCTAAATATTTCTCCCCTTTAGTATAAAAACAGAATGACCGCTAAAGAATGTGGGAGGCTTGGGCTTCCCTGGTGGCGCAGTGGTTGAGAGTCCGCCTGCCGATGCAGGGGACCACGGGTTCGTGCCCCGGTCCGGGAAGATCCCACATGCCGTGGAGCGGCTGGGCCCGTGAGCCATGGCTGCTGAGCCTGCACGTCCGGAGCCTGTGCTCCGCAACGGGAGAGGCCACGACAGTGAGAGGCCTGTGTACCGCAAAAAAAAAAAAAAAAATGTGGGAGGCTCAAATTAAACAAATATTAATTCATTTCTTCTGCTTCCTCATTGCTTAGTACAGTAGTTTTCAGCCTTAAGCTTGCGTCAGAATCGCCCAGAGAGCCTGTTAAAATACAGATGCTAGGCCCCGCCCTCAGAGTCTCTGATTCAGTAGGAAGGGGTAGGGCCTAAGAACGCATTTTTAACAAATTCCCAGGTGATGCCCATACTGTTGGTCTAGGAACCACACTTTGAGAATCACTGGCTTAGTGGGTAAAATAATTTCACCTATCTGCTTCAGCGAGATTGATGTCATATATGAGTTAGTCTTAACAGCTTTAAATCCTAAAAAGATCTTTCCATGATGATGGATTCCATCAATAGATAAGCAAAGTGTATAACAATGAAAAAGGGACACATAAACATTACAAACTACTATGATGTATCAAATATGTATTAATTTGCTACTTATTCCATTATGAAAATATTGTTGTTAAGTTCTGTAAGTATTTACTGAAATTTGCTGTGTGTCAAGTACCGTGCAATATGTAATTTATGTTACAGAAAAGAAGCCAAGCATGGTTCCTTCCCTCATGAAGCTTGCACTCTACCAGACATTGTCTAGATGCAGCAGTTTTCAATAATAAACTCTTATTACACAAGCTTTTCATTTGGTCTAATTTTTATGTAATTTTCTATGGGTAGAGATTGATTAAAAGGTATGCATTCCATATTTTTAATGTGCACAACTGTTTTATATCTTTATAAATAAATCCCTCAAGCTGTATTTATATAAGCAAAATAAAATGGGAAATTGTGGCAGCTCATGGTAAACTTCCAGTTTGCTTCAATTACCTGATTTTTTTTGTCCAACAAAATGATGGGGATAATTGCTATAGTACTCCACTTTTGCTAGGGTGTAATAGCTACTAACTTAAAATGATTTTCTGTGTTGGAAAGAGATGATTTTAAACGCCTTCACACAAATCGAGCTCTGTTACTTGATCAAATACTTTTGTTGGTTTGGGAGTTAAAAATTATAACACATTGACTATTCATCTTCTGCACCAGTTTCAGTTTATAAAATGTGTTCTTAAACATTCTTTCTTTTTTAAACATTTCCTGGTTTCAGCAATGATGCTTAAGTCTTAACATAATACCAAAGTTTATATTTTTATTTTATCTGACATCAGAATTAATCATTACCTTTTAGATTTTGTATATATGTTTTCCCTATCAATGTTTACATATGATATGAATGTATATATTTATATCGTATATTGTCTATTTATGAAATGAATATGTATATGTTCTATGAGTGCTAAAGGTGTTTTCATCCATGCCTTCGAATTTTGAGCAATCATAATTTTGCTTTCTTGTGTATTATTAAAATATATATAAATATGTGACTTAAAAACTCCCAAACACTATTTGAGAATTTATGTTCAAGTATTGATAATTGCTATCTGAAATTTAAAAACTCAGTATAAATAGCTCTGTCATTGTGTAAAGATGAAAGTCTGTTTTTGTTCTGTCTGTCTTTTTTAGTAACATCTTCAAGGGGTCAGCCGTGTGCATGTATAGCATGAGTGATGTGAGAAGGGTGTTCCTGGGTCCATATGCTCACAGGGATGGTCCCAACTACCAGTGGGTGCCTTATCAAGGAAGAGTCCCCTATCCACGACCAGGAACTGTAAGTGGCCTAGGTGTTTAAGATAGGAAATGAATAAATTTATGCTGAAGGTTAAAAAGAAAAAGCAGCTACATACATATTAAATATAGATAATGTAAAAGAAAAATTCCGAGACTATAAATGAAAGAAAGGCAAGGATTTTTCTTTGATAACCATGAAATTCCACATTTAAAGACATGTTCTTCACAGGCATCAGTGCTTAAGTTCAATGCTTACCAGTAGTTAATACCAATAATTTATGAGAAATAGAAACTGAGCAGTTAGCCTTATTTATCTTCTTTTCTGAAAGAGATATAGTAAAAATGGCTTTCACGGAGAGTTGAAACAATCAGGATAGACTTGCTCTCTCTGATTGTGGCAAAGGCTCAAGAATTGCACATTAAATAGGAGGAAACAAATTTAAATCAATATTATCTTCCTATGGAAGTGGGACACATCTCTCAAATAGGTAAAGAAGATATGCAAGGAAGAAACAAACAAAAACCTCATGGAAAGGGCCTAGGTGTTTTAATAGATGCTGTCTACTATCGCTGACCTCTCTCCTTCCAGCAATGTTGTGCACATTCAGGCTTATAAAAAGGTGGATAGAGCTCAAAATAAAATCAGCTTTAAGTCTGCAATTTAAAGTAGGGAGAAAAAAAGAAAAGACTGATACAGTAGAAAGTGAGTGAATATGACAGCAGATGTTCTAGAATATGTGGATGGAACCATCCAGTGCAACATTTCCTAACCCTAAGAATCTTTTTCTTAACATCTTTATTGGAGTATAATTGCTTTACAATGGTGTGTTAGCATACGGCATTTGTTTTTCTCTTTCTGACTTACTTTACTCTGTGTGACAGACTTTACGTCTATCCACCTCACTACAAATAACTCAATTTCATTTCTTTTTATGGCTGAGTAATATTCCATTGTATATATGTGCCACATCTTCTTTATCCATTCATCTGTCGATGGACATTTAGGTTGTTTCCATGTCCTGGCTATTGTAAATAGAGCTGCAATGAACATTGTGGTACATGACTCTTTTTGAATTATGGTTTTCTCAGGGTATATGCCCAGTACTGGGATTGTTGGGCCCTATGGTAGTTCTATTTGTAGTTTTTTAAGGAACCTCCATACTGTTCTCCATAGTGGCTGTATCAATTTACATTCCCACCAACAGTGCAAGAGGGTTCCCTTTTCTCCACACACTCTCCAGCATTTATTGTTTGTAGATTTTTTGATGATGGCCATTCTGACTGGTGTGAGGTGATACCTACCTCATTGTAGTTAGAGATTAGTGATGTTGAGCATCCTTTCATGTGTTTGTTGGCAATCTGTATATTTTCGTTGGAGAAATGTCTATTTAGGTCTTCTGCCCATTTTTGGATTGGGTTGTTTTTTTTTTTGATATTGAGCTGCATGAGCTGCTTGTAAATTTTGGAGATTTAATCCTTTGTCCGTTGCTTCATTTGCAAATATTTTCTCCCATTCTGAGGGTTGTCTTTTTGTGTTATGGTTTCCTTTGCTGTACAAAAGGTTTTAAGTTTCATTAGGTCCCATTTGTTTATTTTTGTTTTTATTTCCATTTCTCTAGAAGGTGATAACCCTAAGAATCTTTAAGGAAATAATTTCATATGATGAAAAAACTTGTTCTTTAAGTTTAACCATTATTTTAATTTCATGTCAGCTTTATTGTTAAATTCAAGTAAATGATGTTTTTAGATGAGTTTATTAGGCATAGGATGTTTTTAATCTTTATTTTCTGTAAAATTTTTTGCTAAACTTATTTATGAGCATTTCATAAAGATTACTTCTAGCTGATGGAGCTTGTAGGTAAAAAACCTAAATAGGCTTTCAGAAGAAAAAAAGAACAAGATAGACTATCCATTGATTATAAGAAGCCCGTTTTAACAGATTTATGCATACATACACATTTATATGTGTGTGTGTATGTATATGTATATAAAATAGTATATACAGTAGCCCAATAATTGTTCCCATTTCACAGATGAAGACTCTGAGGCAAAGAGAGGAGCCAAGATTCATTCCACGCAGTTTGATTCTAGAGCCTGAATTCTCACCCATTGTTCGTAGAGAGTTGTTTTGACATGGTCCATTAAGTCAGCAGTGTGAACCAAGTGCTGGAGGCAGAAGACAGAAAGCACTGCCTAAGCTAGGAATTACAGAGGGGCTGCCAGGAGGAGGCAACACCTTGCTCTGTGAATAAAATTCCCTTAGATCAATCCATTAATCCCAAAAGGGGGCAGCTGAGAATATGTCGTTCCATCAACACTACTGGAGAAAAACATATTGAGGCCTTGAAGCAGTGTGGCAATAGAAGGGCATTTTCTTTATTTTTAAAGAAAAACCTACAGCTTAAGTAATACTAAATACAAAAATAAAAGTAAGGCAAGAAAGTGAGACAAATTGTAAGATAAAAATCTAAAATAAGTCTCTTTTTCAATCATTTCTAAATTTTTGCAAGTAGTTTTTAAATGGTGGTAGAAAAGCAAAAAAAATTAATGTTACAAAATATGTTTTATCGTTTCTTCTAGGAGTTTATACAGCTATTTGATATTTCTATAACATTAAATAATTTTTTAATTTACTTAAATAAAAAGTAATTCCCTAAATCCCTTAACTGTTATATTAGTGTATTATTGTGTGTGTATCTGTATACTACATACATATATATTCATAAAGAGATACTCTTCCCGTTTCAAAATAGCTTTATTTCATTTCTCATGAATTATTAATGATCTGTGTTAAGGTAATGGCAGAGACAATTGATTTCTCCTTCTAAGCCTCTTGTTAGATCAAGAGCCACTCAACTACATTTCAGCTCTCAAACTCTTACATTAAATGGCAGAAATTAGTTAACTGTAAGACAAAAAGCAAGAGACTGGAGATACTGTACTCTGAATGCTTGCACCACATAATTAAATGCAGTGAAAAGAGACAGTAAAATCTGAATTTTCTTGTTTTTGACTTATTGCCTTAAGTGGAGCATTTAAATCCAGAGGTGATATTATGACAGTGTACAGCACAGCATCGTGTCTGGCTCTCCCTATAGCCATCATCTGTTCTGCTTGGTCCATTCTGATTGGTCAGTTTCTGTGCAATGCAAGTTGTTAAACACCTTGAATAACACATCTCCTTATCCCTAGAATTACTGTAATTTTTAAAGCAATAATACTTTTGGTCCTTTTTATGGTACTTTTTCAGGGTTATGTTAAAAATAAAGCAATAAAGAATAGTTTATATTGTCTTTTAGTTTGAAGAGAGCATTTATATTTTAGCATAATACCATAGGGAAAAATGAAATGCATTCAAGAAAATTTTTGATTTTCTCTAATCTAATGATTAATAGCATTTAGTTATAACATATTCCACTCATTATTTCAAATACTTCATTTAAACATAAAGTATATGGTGTTGTCACTAATAGAGGCATCAGACTTCTCCTGTACACTGAATTCATTAGATGCATTTGCAATTTTTGGTAAGAAATGATGACATCCCATCGAGACTTAAAATATGTTTAGAAAATGTATATTATATATTACATCTACTAATTTAAGTAAAATTATTTTGTTGTTTAGTTTAACAGTTACTTTAAAAATTACAGATTTAGATTCCTAGCTCATTGAGGCCATATATTATATAAATTATAATCCTATTCATTATATTTTAATCAAAAGATAATATTTTCTTTATCTTAATAGTGTCCCAGTAAAACATTTGGTGGATTTGAGTCTACAAAAGACCTTCCTGATGATGTTATAACATTTGCCAGAAGTCATCCAGCCATGTACAATCCAGTGTTTCCTATTAATAACCGGCCGATAATGATCAAAACAGATGTAAATTACCAGTTTACACAAATTGTAGTAGATCGAGTGGATGCGGAAGATGGCCAGTATGATGTCCTGTTTATTGGAACAGGTAAATGTTTTAACTTCAGCTCTAAATGTTCTTCCAGAACATTGCATCTAACTAATTAAGTATACTAAGAACTGAAGGAAGACTTTATAGTCACTCTCAAGATATAGTTAACCTCTAATAAATGACTAAAAAAACCTGAACATTCTCCCATTCCAATGTGTTATTTTTTTAGGCAAGTTGACATATATTTATTAATTTAAATTAAATTTCCTTTTCAATCAAAAGTTGATAAATGTAATCAGGTAACGCTATTGATTAGGTGAACAATCAGTGTCTATAATTGAATCATAACTCTTTTCTGAACAGTGGCTTTTCAGGACAAAAATGTATTGCTCAAATCCCAAGACATTCAATAAAAGTTCTAGAATATATTGATGCAAAATTATCCGAACTTTAAAATTATCATAGAGTGCAAATCTTCCAGAAAATAAATTTTGGCAACAAAATTTGTTTAGTGTTTTTACCATACAATGAGAAGGAAAACAAAGCAAAATAAAACTTCATCAGAAAACCAACAGAGTGGACCGAAGGAATCGTCAGATACATTTTAGATCCATTTCTATAGGCATTTAATGACGTATTTTTTACCAATTCCATGACTAGAAACAAACATTTTATAGGTATATTTTCAGGATGAATTCCATTGCTATTATGACATATTATTTTATTTTTACCCTACTCTCTTTAATAATACTATTTTAAAAGCACCAGTTACAAATCTGAAACTTGCTACTTAGGGTCAGATTCCAAGGTAATAAATTCCTAGTCTCCATTAACGTTGTTAACTGAAATAAATCAATAGGAAACAGGGTGAGTGCTCCACTGAAACCTGTATAATAACATTTATTTTCCCTTGGTGAGAACAGAGAAAGAAATTGCATTAAGTACAGGGGAATGGCAACTGCACAGTAAGTGCTTTAAAGACTTAAAGTTTTATAACAAAATTGTGAAATACGTTATCAAGTGTAAGTGTCAGGTTCTGAGCAATACATTACAGTCTGCTTTTATGAGTGAGAAAGTTTCTCTATCAAATAAAAGAATCCCAGGGAGACCTGGAGTTCAATAAAAGTCAATGAATTGCAAGTATCAACTTCTGGTTATAAATATCTTGAGAAATTATAAGATGATAGGATTTCTCTTCAATAAATATTAGTTTATCACTAATGTCAAATTATAATTAGATCTCTCTACAGAGTAATTAAACTTGTTCAGTAATGTCACACTTACCTTTTTCTTCACCTCTGGCCTAAACATGTTGAGAAGTCCCCCACTCATTGTCAATGCAACAAAAGCTTGCTTCCGGCTATTTGACCAAAGAAACCTAATCATGAATTTTCAGTTCTTCTTGGACGCAAGCCGTCTTTAAAGGAACCAATTTCATGAGCACGTTGAATGTCTGATGATGTGGATGGCTATCGGTCAGCACAGAACAGGGTCATCTGTCAACAAAGTAAATTGATTACAGTAATTTTATATTTTAAGTAAGTTACACATTGATCCTAGTTGAGTAATCTGATTCAATTTGTGTGAAATTGTTTGAAATACTACTCAGTAAAACTTGATCTGGAACACAGATAAAGTTATTTTGGGGTATTGGAGACTGATCAGAGGCACTGAGTATATTAACCTAATTTACCTTTAATCTTTGGTGTTATGAGTAGTCTAAGGTCCTGTAAACAGAAGGATCTGCTTAAAAGAGGGATTTTTTTTTTTTTTTTTGACTTTACAAGGGATACACTAGCAACCTTTCTTGGTCTCATATAGCACATCATATTGATCCCTTGAAAATGGTTATCTGTCGTATGAATACTTTGAATTATTTTTCTGGTGTAACTTTACTGGTAAGATTTTCTTCTCGAATAATTAGACTGTTTAATTTGATTAAAATGAGCCAATTGAAGCTAAAAATATTTGATCAACTGCTCAGAAATGGTATGTTGAAGAGTCAGATTTTTGAATTTAATAAATCTCTGTTCTTTATTCTATCAAGAATAGGAACCCATCTGTAAATACTGGAAAATAGTAGCTTCTTAACCCCACTTAGAGTAAAAGTGCCAGCTCTTATCATTAAAACAATTTATCTCTTTTAACAATGAATCAACAGTGCTTAAAATCTCTATAAAATGTATTTATTTTAACAGTTTTCATTATTTATGGTTCTGAATTTTAAAATTTTTTAGTACTCTGAAGTTGATTGAACAGCATGTTAATTAAACCAATTTGCTAACCAAAATTGATTAGCCAGTTGTTGAAAAACCACTGTAATAAGTAATCCAAGGTGTTTACTTTGAGAAATCAGATTATTGTCATTTATCAGGTAATGGTCATTGAGCTGTTGGTAGGGGCCTCTAACTACTAAAGTCTTCCTCGTGGGAAGAAGGTGAGCAGCCAGGCTCTGAGGCTCTAACTACTTTTGTTGCTTGACAACATTCCTTCCATTTTGCTTATATATTAAGTATTCATAGCAGTTCCTGGTTGCATAACAAAAATGGGAAAAACTTGTAATGTCAAGCTGGTAATTTTTTTCTTTTTTTAGTATATTTTGTTATAGAATGAAAGATTCTTTAAATTCTATAGTGCTTTACAATTTTCAAAAGTTTCACACAGATGATTTCATATAACCCCATAATAACCCTTTTTTTCCCCACCCCTATATTGCCCCTCCCCCTTCTGCCTCCCCACTGGTAACCGCTCATTTTGTTCTCTGTATCTGTGAGTCAGCTTCTTTTTTTGTTATAGTCACTAATTTGTTGACTTTTTAGATTCCATGTATAACAGATATCGTACAGTGTTTGTATTTCTGTCTGACTTACTTTACTTAGTATAATGCCCTCCAAGTCCACCCAAGTTGCTATAAATGGCAACATTTCTTTTTTTTATGGCTGAGTAGTAGTCCATTGTATATACATATACCGCATCTCCTTTATCCATTCATCTGTTGATAGCAATTGTAAATAGTGCTGCTAGGAACATTGGAATACATGTATCTTTTTGAATTAGTGTTTTGGGTTTGTTTTGTTTTGTTTTGGCTATATACCCTGGAGTGAAATTCCTGGGTCATGTACTATTTTTAGTTTTTTTTTGAGAAACCTCAACACTGTCAAACTGGTATTATTTTTAGTTTAGTTTTGTTTTTGAGACACCTTATAGTTGAGATTAAAAATACAAATAATCCAACCTAGTGATTATTATATATATATATTTTTTAATTACACAGGTTTAGGATAAAATCATCTCCAAAGCTTCAGATATTTCTAAAAATTCAACTATTTTTATTCCATAGCTATGTTTATACTTTATCTAGTTTCATGAAATGCATTTGTATATATTACTAATGCTGTAACAATAAAATAAATTTTAAAATGCTGACGTCAAAATGTTCTTTCTGGTCAAATACTGATTTCATTCATTAACACTAAACTCTGTTCAGATCTATTTAAATTGTGGTCTTCTCCACTTTCTTTCAAAGATGTTGGAACCGTTCTTAAAGTAGTTTCAATTCCTAAGGAGACTTGGCATGATTTAGAAGAAGTTCTGCTGGAAGAAATGACAGTTTTTCGGGTGAGTGCTGCTTAATTTCAAGTGTCAACAAGTTCCCTTGTATGTCTTTCCCCCAGGACAGCTGCACAGTGAACTTGGTATGGACAAGCAGTCTAGCATACCCTTCTAATTAGCTTGTCAATTAGAAAGCCAGACACTAGTCAAAATAAACCTTGAAACTTTCAATGCTAGTTAAATCAAAAAATGTAAAGAAATATATCCTTGGCTCATATTTTGTTTTCTCAATGATAAATTATATGATTTACATTTTATATAATTTATGTAAGTTACCTCAATGAACAAACCCTGTGTGCCTCCTACCCTCCAAATCCCCTCTTTCACACTTAATGGTATAACTGGGATGATAGGTAACTTCCATGAATGTATTAAAGGAAATACATTCAGAATGATAACGGAATGAAGACATTTCAATAATTTTTTAGCTTATTTGTGAATTGTTTTATCATATTTTCCTAAAGAAATCATTTGTTAGCAAAAAAAAAGTTTGAGGTTTTTACATCACTTGTGGAAAATCTGTTATGAATTCCTAGTCTACACAATTAAGAAGAGTACAGATAGTTGTCCTTTTGTCCTGAATCACTGATGGCCCAAGTAGGTTTATATAGGATTGGGGGTAGAGGCAGCAGTATATGGATTGAAGTGAGGGAGGAAAACTGAAGTAATGTAACATACACCACATTCCTTTTAGAAAGCCAGCTAGGAGGAAGAATTTGAATTGAAGCACACCTTGATATAAATCATTTATGAAATATAACAGAAATAGATGCCTATCAAAGGTGTTATTTCAGTTTTTGATAAAAAAAAGAAGGCAAAAATCTGAGACATTTGTAACTGCAAAATAAACTGGAATTAGAAGAATTTCATGGACAGAAAATGAGAAAGTATAGGATCTAGTCTCACAACTTAACATTATCTCATTTAGTCTCCAGAAATCTCACTTTATCTATAAAATGAAGTGGATTGATTAAAGTTTTCAGTTGATTAAATATTTTGATTGTAAGGAAAATCTTCCCAAGACTTCTTTTAGCCCCATACTTCTAGACCAGTTTATTAACACAATAGAGCTCTAGCTCACTATTCAGTAATACTTTGAAGAGAAAATAGAGTAAAATATGGCAAGCTTTTAATATATATATATTGATTCAAGTAAAGTTATGATTAGCTTTGAAACAGATAACTGGTACATCATGACACAGACATCTTGTAATAACTAAACAATGTTCTAATGGGAAGGGCTTAGGTTCTTCAGTCATAGCTAGCTACATGGCAGTTCTGTTTGGAACCCATACAATCCCTCTGAGCTTCCCTAGCAGGAAAAATAATACCTACCTCACAAGGAAGCTAGAAGAATTAGAGACACTATATGTAGAACATCCAGGACAGTGGCAGCTCCTGTGCTCAGAATCTTATTGTCAATATAATTTTACTTGTTTTAGTTTGTCTACACTGAATATAAGCCACATTCTCAGTAGCCTTCTCTACTAATCCTTGGTTTAAGTCTTAGAATAACACAATCATCATAATTCTAGTACGATTTTTAAAATCAGGCACTTGGACCTTACTTTGTCTGGTATAGAATGATGACTAATCCCTATCTTTCACCAAGTCCCATTTCATTATTTACGCATTGATACTTTATCCTACAAATTCAAAAATACAATTATGCAAATAGACTGTGTCAGTAATACAGAGCCCATCTAGATTTAGCAAACAAATTATGGGCACTGAGGGGCAGATATATATATTGCTGTCTTGTGTCCATTGTTGTGTCTCCAGAGCCTAAAGTGTGTTTTCAGCCTACATTTATTAAATGAATAAAGGAATCAGTATTTATGCAAAAATGAAAAATGAGAAATTAAAGAGTTTAAGGTCTTCTTAGGGAGACCCCACTTAAAGTGAGGTGCCAGAGTATGAGGAAGATAAACCGAGAACAGCAAAAAGTTATCCTGCTGATTATATCCCATATTATTCTATTAGAAAAAAATTTTTACCAATTCTGTATTTTTGGAAATCTATATTACCACCACTGCAGCAAATGAAGTTGCAGGAGTACTAAAATATTGTTAACTTTAGAATTTCTTAACTATTTCCAGAATCTTTTACTTTTGAATTTGTCACGGTTCCTTTGCATATTCCCCATTCAGTTAATAGTATATGATTATAACAAGTTCCATTTACTAATTCAACTGTAAACAAACCTGTATACCGTGGTCCTGGCACAATGCTAATCATCATCTCTGGTGATTCAGAGATGAACACTATAAACATGGTCCCTGACCTTGTGTAGCTTAGAGACTCTTCCATGTTATCCTTCATAGTTTCAAGTACTTAATTTATTATCTTTTAGTACAATTAAGTTTTATCTTGTAGAATTGTATCATTATGTCATGCCATTTAAAAAAATAAGGTACTTTTTATCTATTATTTAATTATTTTCCAGGATTTTATGAATCAGAATATGTATAATTTTGCAGTAATACTGTGTTCTAGCTAATTTTCATTCCCTACATCTCTGGGATTTTAAGTTTACGTTTCACATCTTATCTTTGTTTTTTAATAGTAAATCAAATTTTAGTTTAAAAATATTACTTTAAGCTGATCTATTAAATGACTTTTAACAAAATCTTGAGAGGTTGGAAGCCAGACATCTTGCCAACCCAAATATTTAATGTCTATTAGATTTTGTTAGTGTTTTGCAGTTTCCAGAGAAATACACAGCCGAATTACACTTACGATAACTATTGAATGACTTTTTTGTGGTTTTTTAAGATGTCATGAGAGAGGTTCTTTATTCAGTTTTTAACAATTAGGTATGAATACGTAATATTGTGCTTTCATGGAAATGATTCTTTATGAGTTTATAATTTTCTTAAAGGATTGTTTGCAACGTGGGACACATCTTCCAGAGATAAATGTTCCATTTTTCTCCCATATTCTGTTTTATGCATTGTTGTCATTATTATTTCTTTGGCACCCAAGTAGACAAAATGTATTTGGGCAGAGTTTAGAGAAATATTTTCTTTCAACATTCTATTCTATCAGGCAAAGTTCATACATATATTGTGGTCTAGCAATTGGAATATTTCACTGTCAAACTTTGTTTAATTTTGCAGAAGGAGGGCAAAAAACACATTAAAGCAATTTCTATATACACTGAAACAAGCGGAGAAATGTTACAGTTTCTGTATTTTTATTTGAGCCTTGCAAGTCATTCCATTTAACATAAAATAAAATTTAAAAGGGTTAATTTGAGCACTGTGGTAGTTTGACAAGGTAAATAGACAAGGAACAGATTTAGGGTCCTGGTGGTATCTGATACTCTTGGATTTTAAAAAGAAAGACATTTAATGTCAACCAACCAGTTAATTTTACCATAATATCATCTCCAGGAGACCATGTTCATTATGTGTCTTTGCTAGACTGAATAACCAAACCTCATATAAAATCCGAAATTAAAGCCAGTACTATGTCCATTGCCATCTTGAGGTTGGTTTTAGGAAAACACCCGGGCTAATCACAGAACATTCCAGTGGTTCCAGTTACATCTAAGATACTTTTTTTCTGGGTGAAATCAAATCCCGATCAGAGTATAGAAAGAAAAATATTCCTCAGTAATAAAATTTCCATTTTAGAGTAAAATTTTTGTAGGTAACAAGATGTGAGATAAAATTGGCCTTGGTATAGGACTCTAGAAATGACTTTAAATAGCCATTTTATATTCAAAATGGTATCAAAGTACTAAGACACAAACCTGATTCCAAATATTACTTGTAACCATAAATTGGTGTTTGAATCTCATTTGCTATGTGATTCCAAACAAGTTGGTTAAAGTCAGTTGAGCCTCCACTTCTTCATTTCATAATTTTTTTTTAATGAAGATTACTGGTAAATTGTAGCTATTGTTAACTAGTTATACAAATGAAAATCTCATTTAAAATAAATGCTTGAAAATTCTGCACCTATACCTTGTTAAAAAAATATTCAAAAGGTATGAAAACCAGACGTATGCTGATTTTTACTTTACTCACATTGAGATTTTTTTTTCCCAGTCCAAAGAGGGTTTTACTTTTGAGACAGTGAGGTGTTCAAGTCGCAATGCATTTAGTACAGTGGGTTTTATTTATAGTCCTATTGACTGCAAAGGATTGCAAGGCAGTTACATTGATAACGCATGCATTTTAAACCCAATTTATGCAATATTCCATGAACAGCTGAGCAAATAAATGAAAGAGTTTAATTTTCATTCAAATGTAAATCATAATTGATGCTTTCCAAAACCTAGTCTATTAACTCATTCTAAAGGAGCATCAGCATGCGTAGCATCCAGGGAGCTCTGTCAGATTCTCCTGGGATCAGCAGGTTGAAAAGCTCTGCAAGTGTGCAAGTTTAATAAGGACTAGATTAAAATATCTGAAAAAAATATATAGCAAATTAGAGTCATAGAAAATCTTGAGAAGATGCTAAGTTTTTAATTTCATTTTTACTTGAACTCCAATTAAATTTGCTCTTGAAACCAGTTTCATGAAAATGCTTATGAAGCTACATCTGTTTTAAATGAAAGTTATATTCATCACCAACTAGGGCTCAGAAAAAAATATAGCTTATTTAAATGGATGTCATCTTAATATATTGTCTATTAAAACTCAACCGCAGGCAGCATATAGCACATCCTATTCCAAACTGTTACTTTCCTGGTCTAAAAAATAAGTAAGTTTCTTTTAATTAAGAGATTCTAGGATCTTAATTGAAGAACGTTAAAATTATAATATGGCACAATGGAATTTCTTGTGTTTTGGCGTTTGTTTTGTTTTACAATTTATGTATGAAGTGATCATTTCCATCTACCTTATAGACATTTAATTTTTTGTATTGTCAATGAATGTGAAATGTCTGAAAATTCACCAGCTTCACTTTTATATAGTTTCACTGAAGTTTTTAAAAGAACTGAGACATAGCTAACTTTCATTTTAATTATACTAGCTGTTGATTCTCTAAGAAGTACTTTCCTTGTACCTTGGCTATAAAATTTATTTCATGAAAGTCCCTATGAAGTTAGCTGCTTACATAACCACTTTTCCTGTGAAACTCTTGGAATGGAGGAAGCTGCTATGGAATATTTTCCTAGCTCTTTTAAATTCTTTGTTTGGGTTCACTTATTCCAATATTATGTAAACCTAAATACAATAGTCAGTTTTATCTTTTAAAACTAAAAATCTGTGATGAATTGGCCCCTTGATTTTTGTGATTTGATGCTACTAAATTCCAAAAATCTTATCTCTGTATAGAGAAAATTGGTAGATATTTCTTTCATCATAGTTGTCTTTATGATTGACAGTTCCTATAGAAAATTATTTTTAATATCATTAAACTCTGAAAATGGGAAATTATGGGAAATCTCTAACTTATCCCATCAAATTAATTTACATTCTAAATCATTTGTCTCATTTGTGTCTCAGGCAGGTTGTCTTAAATTTGTTAACAAAATTCTGTGCTCAGCTTAGATGTCAGGGTTCAAAGTGGAAATTTGCAATTCTGCAGTACTCGGGGTAATTAAAGCCACATGAGTGGATAAGCCCACCAGGAACATAATGTGGCATCCAAAGAAGAGTGGAAAGGAGTCAGCAAGGCAAGGCAAATATATGAGGAATGGCTGGAGATAGAAAAGACTGAAAAAGGCTAAGAATAGTCAATAAAGAGTTTAAAGGCATAATGAAATCTAAAGGAGGAAGCAGTCAAGAAGAAATGACTGGTCAATAGTGCCATATCAAACAAGAACTCCAGCAATAATAATAGACTGAAAGCTTCCATTCAGCATCAGTGATTTCTCTTTCTGAGAATCGTAGGCCACCTCTCTAGAGTAAGGGCTAGACTCAGTGGGCTGAGGGATGAATGGCACTGAATGGGACATGAAGAAGTAAAGATGGTGAGTATAGAATATTCAGATTATTTTCAAAGAAATTACAGCTAACTTTAAAGGATTAAGGAAAAACTTCTTTTAAAGGATGGCCTCCTTTATCTCATATACAAATTCAGTTGAGGGAACAGAGTATAATGGGGAGAGTAAAAGAGATAGGAGAGAAGGGGGAAAATTGGTAGGGAATTCATTTATTCATTCATTCACTCATTCATTATTTAACAAATATTTATTGACAACTTGCGAATTACACTTAACCTTTGAACAACTTGGGGGTTAGGCGCACCAACCCTTCAGGCAGGGGAAAATCTGAGTATAACTTTACAGTTGGCCCTCCATATCTGTGGTTTTGCATCAATGGATTCATCCAGCGCTGATGGTGTAGTACTATGGTATTTACAATTGAAAAAAATCCACATTTAAGTGGACCCACAAAGTTCAAACCCCTTTTGTTCAAGGGTCAACTGTAGGAGCAACAATCCCAGGTATGTGGCAGTGCACGAAACAGCCCCAAATCCCAGGCCTAAATTAGTGTGTCGGGCGGTAGGGGGGTGGGGAGGGCTGGGGCCAGGGGAAGATAAACAATTAAGAAAACATATGAGAGATTGGTTCAAGATGATATAGTAGAAGGGCGTGCTCTCACTCCCTCTTGCAAGAACACCAGAATCACAACTAACTGCTGAACAGTCATCGACAAGAAGACACTGGAACTCACCAAAACAGATACCCCACATCCAAAGACAAAGGAGAAGCCACAATGAGATGGTAGGAGGGGTGCAATCACAATAAAATCAAATCCCATAATTGCTGGGTGGGTGACTCACAAACTGGAGAACACTTATACCACTGAAGTCCACACACAGGAATGAAGGTTCTGAGCACCAAGTCAGGCTTCCCAACCTGGGGGTCTCACAATGGGAGGAGGAATTCCTAGAGAATCAGACTTTGAAAGCTAGCGGGATTTCATTGCAGGACTCTGACAGGACTGGGGAAAACAGACACTCCACTCTTGGAGGGAACACACAAAGTAGTGTGTGCATCGGGACC